>NW_006787051.1:923196-923755 GCF_000442215.2 Lipotes vexillifer
TCCCTTGAACACACAAGAATCTGGGATTTTATATCTCTTTGGTAAGGAACAGCCATGCCAGAGCCTTGTAATTGGTGAGAAAATAACAGAACAAAAGAGTCAGAGTTTGATCTAATGCTCAGAGAGCCTACTCTTAACCCTTTCAGGCTCAGGCTCGTTCCCAGAATTCTGGTTCAGTCTAAAATGGGGCTGGGATTTTACACTTTAAACAAGTTCTCAGGTGGTGCTGCTGGTCCGGGGACCACACTTTGAGGAACACTGCCTTAAGGTATAGTTTGTATAGAAAAACCAGAATAAATGCTCATTTCTATTGATTTCCCATTTTTCTGGATAATAATTCAGTTCCCTAACAGCTTCCAGAGGTGATCAGCGATTTTTATTTTCATAACATTATGAACACAAACATTGTTTCTAACATATTTAACATGTTTAACGTGTTTTAATGACTTGCAGTATGTGTTTTCTTTTTGAAACACAAGTTGTATCGTGTTTGGCCTATGGAAGCCTCTCTAGGTTGACTCTGTTCTTTTTTTTTTTTTTTTTTTTTTTTTTTTTTTTT
>NW_006787051.1:924694-931933 GCF_000442215.2 Lipotes vexillifer
TTTTGCGGTACGTGGGCCTCTCACTGCTGTGGCCTCTCCCGCCGCGGAGCACAGGCTCCGGACACACAGGCTCATGGGCCCAGCCGCTCCACAGCATGTGGGATCCTCCCGGACCGGGGCACGAACCCGTGCTCCCTGCATTGGCAGGCGGACTCTCAACCACTGCACCACCAGGGAAGCCCGACTCTGTTCTTTTAACATGATCCATTCAAACAGTCTTTGAAAGTCTCCTTGTTTTCAGGTACCAACAAAATGCTGCAGGTTCACCTTATAAATTTCATACCCCAAACTTGAATTCAGCCACTTTTCCAGAGAATCTCGGTT
Organism: Lipotes vexillifer; assembly: GCF_000442215.2. Taxonomy (NCBI): domain Eukaryota; kingdom Metazoa; phylum Chordata; class Mammalia; order Artiodactyla; family Lipotidae; genus Lipotes; species Lipotes vexillifer. Next base: position 925,019 of record NW_006787051.1, read on the forward strand.
CCTTTTCATGTGAATCTATATTATTTTTTGCTATTTCTTTCTAATTATAAAAGCATATTCTCATTACTGAAAGTGTGAAAATAGCACAACATTATAAAGAAGTAGAAAAATAATCCAGCCATTTGAAGCAACTACTGATAACGTTTTAATATGTTCCTTTCTGGATCTTTTTGCAATGAAATTCTACATGAAATTATATTATATATAAAGTAATATCTTACATTTTTCTTTTCAAAAAGAACATTCATAAAAATTTTCCTGTATCATTAAAAAGTTTCATGAGCATCATTTCAAGAGTAGTGTTGTGTCCCACTATGTGAACCTACCAGAATTTCCTTAGTCATTCTCCAAATATTGGACATTTGGCTTATTTTTATAAATTATGCTTCAGAGGACAGCTGTGTGCTTAAATCTTTGTTCCCATTTTATACTTTTTTTTTCTTAAGAATCTATTCCAGAAGTAGAATCCATGGATCAGAGGATATGAACATATTTCATGTTCTGAAAATCTATTACCAAATTGCTATCCAGAAACCATTATACTATACCCTTGCCAGCACTGAACATTCTCGTTTTAAAATGTTTAGTGTGATAGATGAAAAATTGCTATCATTTTTGTCATTTGAATGTTTGTTCTACATAGATTAACACTTGATCTGTTAGGATATTGCAGATATTTTTCCCAGTTTATCATTTGCCTTTCAGTTTTGGTTTTGATACACAGAAACCTTCTATACTTATGTGCTAATATATTCAATTGAAACTCCTTCTATTGGGTTTATAATGTCTACACTGATAACAGAAATAAAAAGGAAGTTGACATCCTGTTTATGTAAATTAGCTATAAAACTGATTTTCCTAGAGCACATATGTTCTATAAGGCAAGAAATAAGGGCAGTAAAGGAGGCTTGTGATTCCTCCACGTGGTCACATATGAGTGGAGCCCCGGCCTCATACTGTAATCTGCGTGCTGCAGGGCCTTCCCAGCTCTGCTCATCTCTGACAGGCAGTTGGGTCTCCCATGTTTAGAGGGGGCAATCTTTGTTGAGAAACCAGCTGTCACTGCTAGAAACCAGCTGTCATTTAATAATCCACATGGGCCAAAGCCCTTCAAAGATGTCTCAACCAGACCGCCAACAAAAGTGTTCTCTGGCCACTCTGCCAGAGCCTCTCTGTTCTCCATCAGAAGAACAGGCAGAACTATAATAATAGAAGGAAAGGATGAAGTCATCTCAGTATAGGAGCACAGTGTGGGAGGGACAAGCTCAGAGCTCAGTCTGGTTTGTGTCATGAAAGCCATACTTGATCCTCTGCATGGATGTGCCCCAGTGGACATTCCCTCCCCTTGACTCTACTTTCTCTCTCTCTCTCTCTGCCTCAGCTTCCCCCTTTCCTTCCGCAACTCTCTCTCATGAATCGTTCAGTACCATTTGCGCACCCTCCCTCTTCACTCAGGGAACTCCTTGCATACTTTGGGAGTAAGAGTTTCATCCTTTGCATTTTGCAGACTCCAGTAGTGTCTGGAGTTTCTCCAGTGTGCTCACTGCAGTTTCCTTCTCAATTCCTTGCTAGGCTGGGAGGGGTGAGGTGGTGTGAGGCTTAACTTTAGTTTCCTATTTAACCGAACATGTAAACACATCGCATCAAGGTCAGTATTATTTTTGTTAAGGACAATGCAATTTAAGATACGCCAAGAGAGAAATAATTTGTATCAGCATGACTCCGGGCCTTGCCCATCTTGGAACAATAAACCTCACTGTTATTGTGTTAAGGAGCATTTGGCAATCTCAGAGCCTGTCCTGCTTTACAGAAGGAACCATATTCCTTTCAAAGGCCCTTTCCTTGCTATGCAGGGTGGGTGCTGCCTGCTCCAGTTAATTTGAGCATCAGTTCATCTCACCTCAAAATGGCATCCTCCCCACCTGCCACCAAGATAAATTAGGTTCTTAGAGGATTGTCAGTCTCTGTATTTACTTTGGCTCATCTACTACTTGTATTTTTCAGAATAATGCTACTTGTATTTTATACACACACTTCTTTTTTTTTTTTTTTTTTTTTTTCCCGGTATGCGGGCCTCTCACTGTGTGGCCTCTCCCGTTGTGGAGCACAGGCTCAGGACGCGCAGGCTCAGCGGCCATGGCTCACGGGCCCAGCCGCTCCGCGGCATGTGGGATCTTCCCTGACCGGGGCACGAACCCATGTCCCCTGCATCGGCAGGCGGACTCCCAACCACTGCGCCACCAGGGAAGCCCTACACACACTTCTTTAGAGGAGAAATATAAGTTTAATTTTGCTTGTATAAATAGGTAACTTATGAGGTAGAAAATGGGGCTTTATGGCAGTCTTCTGTTTCTACTGATGAAGGTAGCAACTGAGAAAATTTTCCTAATTGTGAGCAAAACATTTGAATGGTTATTTATTTAAATGTACAACCAGTAGGCTTACCTTGCCCTGGAACTAGGTTTAATGAACATTTCTCTCTCTTTATGTAGCTAAGCAGAAGCTATGGTCCTGTCTACATGGTGTGCTGAGCTCAGAGGAAGACGTGAAATGATTTGCATAAGGAGATTCATTGACAAGAAAACTGCTAGAGTCCAAACTTGAGGCCCAGGACTGGAAATGAAACAAAGGGCCCCGCAGCAGGAGCTCTCCATGGGTGAGTCTGGACTACAGCCAAGAGTGCAGCACATGCGCCTTGAGTGGGCTGGGGGCTCTGCTTCAATCTGTGGCTGAGGCTGGCTAGTGCAGCAGGCACAGCCACCCCAGCAGCCTGGGGAACTTTGGCAGAAAAGGCTAAGCATGTGTTTTTGAGCTGCGCAAGTTGTAAGCTTGGGATCCGAGGATGCGGTATTGCTGTGGATGTGCAGGGTCTTTATAGAGATTATTGCCGCAGCTGTAGACAAGAATCCCTGTGTTTTTATGAAACCAGTGAGATATATGAGGATAGCGGTGGATGAGTAGAGGCTGTGGAATTTATGAGAATAGCGGTGGGTGAGTAGAGACTGTGGAATATATGAGATAGCGGTGGATGAATAGAGGCTGTGGAATATATGAGATAGCGGTGGATGAGTAGAGGCTGTGGAATTTATGAGAATAGCGGTGGATGAGTAGAGACTGGAATATATGAGATAGCGGTAGATGAGTAGAGGCTGTGGGATGATCATGTTTTCCTTCGTATATTTGTGGAAGCAGGATGGATCCCTTCAAACTGAGCGAGCCCCTGGTGTTCTTCCACATTTGGGCATGGTGGGGGATTCAGTGGGGAGAGACTAGATTTCTTAAAGTTGCTCAAGCCAGAAATCTTCGATTTCTGCTTTCCCTTCCCCTATTTCCAATCTATCAATCAGCCCTAATGATTCTACCTGTAAAATCTAAATGAATTCATCTGCTTTTCTTTAATTCTGCTTCTGTGATGCTAGATAGATCACTGAGATTACGTCCTGATGGCTGTTTCAGCTCTCTTCCCTGTTACATTTATTCTTTATACAGAGTTACCTTTTAAAAATATAAATCAACCTTGTCATTCCCTTCCTAAAACCCACCAGTGACTTAACATCCTGCTCATTATAAAACCAAATCTCCTTACACTGGCCTACAAGCCCGTAATGGCCTGACCCCTCCAGGCCCTTCTCTTACCACTCTTCCCCCTGCCCTCTGCACTGGAGCCACATGACTTTCTGCTTCAGGAGCAGGGAAGTTCATTCCCACCTCAGGGCCTGGGCACTAGCTGTTCCCTTTGCCTGCACTGCACTTTTCCTGGCTCCTCAGCTTCCACGTCACAGCATCAGAGAGGCCTTTCTTAGACACCCAGCGTAAGGTAGCCCCCTCTCCCATCATTCTGATATTTTCAAGTTAACATTTACAACCACCTAATATTTTCTTAATTATTTTTATCTACCTACCTATCTTTCTATCATCTCTCTAATCTAAGCTAGCTACCAGTTTATGGTATAGTTTGTGGGGGCAGGGAGGGAGTGTTGACAGATGAGTGAATAACTGAATGAGTGGCTAGCTATGAATTAATTCATCTAGTATTTCTTCCAGTATTAGACTGCAAGTTCCATGGGAGTGGGGATTTTGAATGGATCTACAGCTCCCAGAACAATGCTTAGTGCATAGTAGTCATTCAATAAATATTTGTTGAGTGAATGAAACAGCTGAAGTGAGTAACTGAAAAAAAATAAAGGGGATAGACTCACCTTTATTCCCTGAGGGTATGAAATTCATCTCACCTGTCGCATATAGTTAAAATGTTTTAGTGTTTCCCAGGAGGTGAGTAATGTGCAAAGTGCTTTTGCAGTGCCTCATTTAATACTTACAACAACCTTCTGAGTTACATACTATGTTATTTCCATTTTATAGATGGAGAAACTGAGGCTTAGAGAGATTAAGTAACTACTATTTAAGTCAAAGAGCAGTATCTCCGATCACTTGATGCTATCTAGTTATCTGTTAATATGGTTTCATTCCAGTAAAGTGTTTATTGAAGTTATAATTTTTTAAATAAGATTTTATACATCTTATAACAATAGAAATAATCATAATAATAGCAACAATAAATGGTAAAAAGCATCCTTTCTTGCTTTTTTCTTTTCTGGGGGCAAGTGCTACCTTTTGGCAGAAACATCAGTAAAGGACCAGGTTATAAATGATCAAATATGGGAACAAGGCACTGTCTGCTCCGTTACAGATCGTTTTTTTCAGCTTGCAGGAAAGGAAGAAATAGAGTGAAATAATCTCGAATTAAAGGGTATGTGAAAGAGACCTAAAATAATTAGCAATCTCTTCCTCTCATGTAGGAAAAACACTCTGTATTTTGGGGTTTTTTTTTTTTTTTTTAATATCTGGGCCCCTTTTGGAGACAGAATTTGCTTTTCCTAACTCTGTAAGGTGCCCGGCTCCCAAGAGCAGACTGCTTTGGAAGGTAGCCCCACCGCCAGCTTTCAGTAGGCCTTGCATTTGTCTCCTTGTGTCTATCCCACTGGGTTCCATGACAGACATATGGAGTTGATTCTAAATCGACCTGCTGAGCTTGGGTGTGATGCTTTCAGACATGGAATCTTGATTAATGGCAAATGTTAATTGAAGCAGTGAATTATTAAAGTGTTTTTCCATAAATGATAAATGCTGCTGCTGGCTCTTTTGCCTCTTGTGACATCATGAAACTTTCCAAGAAGTTGCTAGCTTTGTTCAGGGAAAATGGGAAGAGGTGGCTGCATTTGATGGCATTCATGGTAACCTGTTTACGCTCTGTGGCCAGGCTTCACTGGGGATGACACCACCTTTTCTCCTGGAACCCCACATAATCTCAACCAAACAAGGAAATCATCTTTCCCTTAAATGCAGAACTCTATCCAAATGATCTCATCCAGCTTCCTAGCTTCGGTGCCCATCAATAGCTGATGACTCCCATTTTTTACCTGAGACTCAGATTTTCCCCTGAGCTCCAGACTTATAAACACAGTTATTATTTGACAACTCCACCTGATCTCCCATGGGATCTCAAACTCATATTCATTCATTTAACAAATAATTATCTAGTACCTACTGTATGTCCCCAGTGCCACTTTGTTCTAAGCACTGGGGAAACAGTAATGAACAAAATAGATATAGCTCCTTGTGGAACTTACATTGTAGTGGGGAGGGGAGGAGACAAATAAACTAAGGCAACAAAAGGGGAGCAGGGAGTGCTGAGCATTGGAGGTGGTGGTAGCAGGGGTAGAGGTTTTTATAAAGTGCTTAGGCAATGTCCCATTAGATGATATTTGAGCAGAGACTTAGAAGAAATTCTAGATGGAGCTAAGATTTAAACATAAAAAATGAAACTATAACATATTCCAAATTGTCTTTCCTTTCAAATTTTTCCCCTTGTCCTGCATTCACAATCCCCAGGAATATTGTGTACAATCACTAGAGTCACATACATGGGGTCGTCTTCCTCCCCACCCTCTATTTTGTAGACGAAGTCATCCTCTCACCCATTCTGAATTCCTGCCAGCCCCAAGCAGGAACTTACACCTTCAGAGACATCAGGTGGAATCTTCGGCCACCTTTCACTGGCTCCTCCCATGGGAGAAGGAAGAATGTATCAAATAGACCAGATGGAGAGAGTCTCTCATCTATTCGTCCAGTTTCTTTAAGCGCTCTCTGACAGCATTTCTCAAAATTTAATGTTCATAGGAGTGAGTTAGAGAATCTTATGCAAATGTAGACTCTGATCCAGCAGGTCTTTGCCATAGGCCTGAGGTTCTGCATTTCTGTTAAACTCTCAGGTAATGCTGTTGCTGCTGGTCTGTGGACCATGCTCTAACGGTCCACCAGAGTCCATAAGGGTGTGAGAAGGCTTCAGTCCTTCTTGCTAAGTACTTTTTCAGCAGCTCCAACTCTCCTCATGTGTAGGATCCAATATATGGTTTTGAGAGCAAGTATTAGAAAGCCCATTTTCACTCTAAATCCAGGCCAAATACTCCAATCCAGATTTATCAGATTAAAACCTTTTGGTTGATTTCTATTTGACACCTATTACTCCGTTCAGAAGTCAGGAGAGAGAGAGAGAGAAGGTTTTGTTTGTTATCATTTCTATTTCATAGATGAGGAAATAGAGGCTTAATATAGTTGAACGACTGATTTAAAGCCAAACAGGGAGGAAGCGCAGACTGGGATTTGAAGCCTATGGGTTTGACCCTAGCATTTACCGTCTTACCTGTTTCATACTGCCGCCAGTGAAACTGCCCTGCCCCAGGGGATCTGGTCCCTCTCTACCGTGTGATTGCTGTCTCCGTCCCCTGCTTTGTATACCTACACACTAGTCACAGTTTCCTTACCCATTTTTGCTTCTTGGCCATCTTCTTACCTATCAATATGCAGATCAATGTCTAACTCCTTTATGAAGCTTTTCTTTGATGCTTCAGCAGG
>NW_006787051.1:932343-959099 GCF_000442215.2 Lipotes vexillifer
AGCAGGAAATAATCCCTTCCTATTTGTCTCTTGGTTTACTGTGCACAGAATTCCATCATTTCCCTTGCAATAGTTATTTCATTTATTTGTTACATGACAATTTCCTCTGCTATTTTGAAAGATTGGAATAGTGTTTGATTCATCTTTTCTTCCCAGCACCCTGCTCAGAGCTTACACTTATAAAAAGCTACATATATATTGAATGAATGTTTAACGCTTATGTTGGAACTTAGTGGCTGAATGCTTCTGTGCTTAGTCTTCCTTTTTCTTTCTCCTCTTTATGCATTTTGTTTGAAGTGTTTATTTTCTTCTTTACTGTATGGGCAGAAATAGGGAGGGCAGGAGCAATGCCTTTTTATGTTAGGGACCTGCTCATCATTTGGTGAGGGACCTTGCACAAACTTGTGGTAAAATGAAAGCTTGATAATAAAGTATTTTTGTATCCTAAGAAGAGCAGAATACAACTTTAAGTCAAAGTGAAAAGAACCAGCTCTTCCATTAACAGGTATGTGATCTTGAGCTAGTTACCTAAATTATATGAACTTTACTGTCCTCATCTGTAAGATGGTGGTGTTGACATCTATATCACAGAGTTACTGAAGGATCAGATGACATAATACATCTTAAAGAATAGCAGGGGCTCAATAACTGTCAATCTCCCAGCTTCCTCTTGTCTGTTTTTGCTGCCAACATGAGGTTTAGGCCCTCATCAGACTTGTTTCTTTCTACTTCCTGTCTCTCCCTCTTTTGTCCATTTTACATATGCTACCATGGCCCTCTCCCTAAACACAATATTTATCCTGACCCTCTTCTGCTCTAAGTTTCAATCGCCAACAAGATAAAATTCAAGCAGCCTTATTCCAAGGTGCCCCTTCAGCCTTCCACTGTGCGCCGGCATCAGCTCCAGTTCCAGGTGAAGCAGGCAGCCACTACCTCTTTGAACATATGCAGTTTTACTTTTTTATCCCTGGGCCATTTCTCCTATTGTTCCATCTACTAATTATGCCCAACTATTACTTAAGAATCCAAATCTTATCCTTAAAACATAGTGCTGGTCTTAACTTCTTAATTACCAGATGTAATGCGTGCTTGCTCTCTCACTTTTGTGTCCCAGTTAAGGTAATTACTTTTGCATTTCCTTGTTGGAATGGTACTTTTTCTACTGTTTGAAAAGGCGCTTTTAATCTCGCCTCACCATCTTTCCTCTTCTACCAGATGTTAAAATCCTTGGGAGCAGGCACTGTCTTGTATTCCACAAATCTTGGTATTCCAGCCACTGCCTAACATGCAACCTAATGTTTATCTGACACCATGTGGAGCAGTTTACTCTGTTCCAGGCACTCAGTACATGAAAATAAATATCAAGACAAGGCATATAAAGATTTCTCAACCTAATTATGGAAACAGACAGTACATAGGTGGAATACAGTGGATGTAGCAGATAAAAATACCCATGGAGGGCTTCCCTTGTGGCGCAGTGGTTGGGAGTCCACCTGCCAATGCAGGGGACACGGGTTCGTGCCCTGGTCCAGGAAGATCCCACATGCCGCGGGCCCGTGAGCCATGGCCTCTGAGCCTGCGCGTCCGGAGCCTGTGCTCCGCAACGGGAGCGGCCACAGCAGTGAGAGGCCTGGGTACCGCAAAAAAAAAAAAAAAATTCCATGGATTCTTTGTAACTCCTTTCATCAAAAGGTGAGGTCTATGCTCTTGTCCCTTGAATCTGGGTGTTCTTATGATATGCTTTTCCAGAAGAATGCAGCAGAGCTGACATCATGTGAGTTTTTGCAGCATGTGCTCTCATTCTCTTAGGAGATTGCAATGATAAGAACAAGTCAAGGGCAGACTCATTGAGGGTGAGGGGCCATGCAGAGAGAGGGAGGCCCAGCCTTCCCGGCCATGTCTCCATGAGTGAATCCAGACAACCATGTAGAGCAGAGAAGAGCTGTCCCAGCTGAAAACCCAAATTGCTAACCCACTGAATCATGAGAAATAAATGATTGTTATTTTTAAGCAGCTGAGGTTTGGGGATTTTTTTTTTTTTTTTATGAACCAGAAACTAACTGATACAGTGGAATAAGTGCTGTTATAGATGGATATAATAAAGCCCAGCCTATTAGGGGCAGAGGCCAGGCAGGGAAAATCTTCTAGAAGTGACATTTGACCTTAACACTTCATGTGCAGAAGTTTCCAGAATTAATAGTTGTAGGGGGAACATATGGTAGGTGTTTAGCAAAGTTATATTGCTTTAATTATCTAATATACATTAAATAAAACCTAAGAAAAATTATGATTGTATCATTATCTCACATTTAACAAAGAGATAAGTTATCAGACCAGTATATGGGGAAAAAAATTATTAGACCATTTACTGTTATGAAACAGCTAACACTCTGACTGAAATATAGTGTACTTAAGGCAAAAACAAGACAAAAATTCAAAACATATATGATAGAACAGGCGGTGGAATTAGCAGGTGGGAAAAGGGAAGAATATTAAAAAACTGGGTCCTTTTCACATCACAAATATGTATATTAGTATATGTCTTTGTCATGTCTAGTCAACCAGTATAGTAGAGAGGGTCAGGAGAGCTTCATTTAAGAGGAAGGGTAGGGAGTAAATTGTAAAGGATAGGGAATGCCTAAAACTCAGAGAAAATCAGGTTGCATTCGAAATAGGACTAAGAGGAGAGGGCGTTCCAGAAGGGAAAATGGCGAGAGCAGAATAACATGGAGGCAAGCAATGGCCCATCTGGAGAATGAGTGGACACTTGGAAGTAGTAATAGTAATGGGTGGGGGGTGGTTTTGGAAAAAGCTATATGGACCTTATAGTAGTGGATCTTGAGTGCTGGAGTAAGGATGTTTTATTTTATTTTGTGGCAATGAGAGCTGTTGAGGATTTTTAGTAAGACCACAACATTATTGGGGTTCTGTGAAAAATCATCCTGTGAGAAACAGTTCTACCTAATGGCAAAACTAAGATTTTTCTCTTGAAGCCCAGAGGCAATTCTCCTAATACCCAGTTTGCTTTATATCTCCAAACTTTTGTGATCAAACCGAGTTTAGAAAAATACTGGGAAAACCTCCAAATATGCAGATCTGGGGTTTGGGCATATTCCAATATAGAAAGTGGTTAATAAGCACACACTTCTCATTGGAGAAGCAACTGACTTAGGTATAAAAGATCTAAGTTCCCATTGCTCTCCTGGTCCATACTCCAGCTTTTCAGGCTCACCTACTTGCTTCTCAGTATAAGCAAAGTATGTCAATTCAGTAACAGGCCCAGTAATGCCCCATATTTTCCATGGACCTTAGTAGCAAAACAATAGGAGGTGGTAAGGAATTATTCTTTACTCCCCAAATAACTATGGCTACTTCTTCTTGGCTAAACATCTGGGATTAAAAAAGTCAAATAAGACATTGTTGCTGCCCCTTATGAGCTATTAATGAAAGCAGATACATCAAAATACAGCCTTCAAGGTTCTGTGGTAGGTGATATGAATTGACTCACTCAGCTTCAGTTTTCTTCCTTCTGGTGAGCCTTGCTGTTTGCAAAGACTGGAAAGCTAAAAACTCTTATTTCCTGGACTCCCTTTCAGCTCGGGTTCTGGATAGATTAGGTTCACCAGTTTGATGCATTGGAAGGGCAAATCCCTGCCCCTTTGGTTATTTTCTGTTGGCAAGCAAGGTCCTAGGGGACTCTGGTTATTCTGCGGCAGCATGCAAAGGCCCGTTTGCCAACTTTGTGGCAGGCAAGGGGCAGTTTCAGTTGAAGTATTGGCAACTTTCCAACTCTGATTTTCTGATCCCTGGATCACTGGTATGGTGTGTGCTCTTGTACTCAGTTCTGTGGCACTCTGAGAGTCAGTTTCACAGCACCATGCAGACCTAGCCTAGAGCCCTTACAACAGTGTGTGAGCATCTAATTTCCTGTATTAAATCTCCTGCTTAAAGTACTTCGTGTGGTTTCTGTTCCATGCACTGAGTATTTACACATGGTATAAAAGGTGTATAAACAAAGCAATGAAGAATACAGCCAAGTGCATGACTAATTCTGCTTGGGAGATTTGGAGAAGTTTCCATGGAGGAAGTGATAATATTATGTATCTTGAAGGATGACTAGTAATTATTATTCAGTAGGGAGCTAAGGGGTGGAAGGGGCAATCTAGGCATTGAACATAACTTGTGTAGAAGCACAAAGGTGTCAAAGATAATAGTGTTCAGGGAATGATAAGTAGACTACTGAGTATCTACTGCCATTGCCAGCCCGCCTTTTAGTACATTCTTTTAATAATACAGTTACACCTCAGTTAATGTTTCCCCATAGAGTGCCAGCTCTTTACAGTGCTTTTCACGTCACAAATATATATATTAGTATATGTCTTTCTCATGTCTAGCCAACCAGTATAGTAGAGAGGGTCAGGGAGCAGGTTAGTAAAGGGATTCGGGTATGGACTTGGGAGTCAGACTGCCGTGATGTTGACCACTCTCTCCATTTTCTCTATTTTTATTGTCATAAAAATAGAGACAATAATAGTACCCTCTCACTATAGAATTGTTTTGAGGACTAGAATTAACACATGTAAAATGCCCAGAACATAGTAGACATGCAGAAAGTCCTCAATAAATGTTAGCATGGTAATTCATTATTTTTAGGGTTGTGCTATCTCAGCCAGTGAGTGCTAATGTGCTAGCCTGTACTCTTTGCAGTTGAAATGACCTGAAACATAAATCTGTTGATTTGCTGCCCTGTGGTATTTCTTTATATTGTTATTAACTTGTTTTGAGAACTATTTTGACATTTTCTGGCTATTAAAAGATAAGCCAAGAGAGTACTTGTAGTACCAAAACATTGCCAAGAAAGATTTTCATGCTGGATGTTAAAATGCAAAGTTTATGGTGGTTCAGGGCATTCGATGTAATGGGCAAGGCAACAGAAGATAAATATCAATAGAACTTGGTGGAAATCCTTTGACATTTCAAAGGATATTGTAAAGATTACAACAGAACAACAGTTGTTTGACAGATCCTGAAAGGAAGTATGGAAATGGTACAGAGATTCTGCTAAAATAACTGAAACTTTTTTAAGTTAACAATCTCACTTCCAAGGAAATATTCCCTACATTATAAAGGCTATACCAGGGCTTCCCTGGTGGCACAGTGGTTGGGAATCTGCCTGCCAATGCAGGGGACACGGGTTCGAGCCCTGGCCCGGGAAGATCCCACATGCCGTGGAGCAGCTAAGCCCGTGCGCCACAACTACTGAGCCTGTGCACCAGAGCCCGCGAGCCACAGCTACTGAAGCCCGTGTGCCTCAGTAGAGCCCGTGCTCCGCAACAAGAGAAGCCACCACAATGAGAAGCCTGTGCACCACAACAAAGAGTAGCCCCTGCTCGCTGAAACTAGAGAAAAGCCCGCGCGCAGCAACAAAGACCCAACGCAGCCATAAATAAATAAATAAATAAAAAGGCTATACCGATATCTTCTTTTTAAATCTATGCTATGTATTTGTATTGTCCTCTTTCATCCTCTTCGGTATTTCTTGAGATCTTTGGGACTTCACTTTTTGTCGTCTATTTCATAGACTTTCCTGCCTATGCTCAGAAAAACTTCAACTGACAAGTTTCAGCTCTATCCAGTGCAGTTTAATAAAACTACAACATGGGCCCCTGTTGTCCAGCAGTTTTGACCTTCTCTTTACATTAGGAACCTCTACATTAGGAAAGACCATAAGTTTCCCCTCCCATATCCCCCATAGAGTACTGCTCTACTCTAGAGAACTTGATATCTTGTTTTCATACCCCATCCTTGGATTTGCTTCATCACACTACACTTTTTAAAAGTTTTGCAATCTTTTCCTAATCTAAAATAAAACTCTTCCCTTTCTTGTTATTATTAATACAGTTATTTCTTCACATTCTTTCTTTTAACCAACATTTACTAAAGAATCTACTATGTATGCTCTAGGCTTTTGGGATTCAGAACAGAAAGATGCCATCCCTGTTCCCAGGAAACATTCGGTGTGATGGAAGAGACCAAGTAGTAAGACTTACAAAAGCAGGTGATTCAAGCTGTGAAATAAGCAGCTGCAGAATTCTGGGGCACAGAACCAAGACTTCCTTGAGGAGAAAAACTAGAATTCAATATTGGAAGACATCTAGAGATGGCAGAGATTTTGGTTTTCTGGTTTTTGATGGTTTATTTATTTTTAACAGCTTTCTTGAAATATAATTCACATCTCATACAATTCACCCATTTAAAGTATACAATTCAGTGGCTTTTATAGTATTCACGGATGTGTGAATCTTTTACCACATTCAATTTTAGAATATTTCTTTACCCCCAAAAGAAATTCCTTACCCCTTAGTCATCATGCCAACCACCCCCTGCCCACCTCTTCCCTAGTTATAGGCAACCACTAATCTACTTTCTGTCTCTCTATATTTGCCTGTTCTGAACATTTCATAAAATAGGATCATATAATATATGGTACTTTGTGACTTCCTTCTTTCACAGAGCGTAAAGTTTTCAAGATTTATCTATGCTGTAGCATGTATCAGTATTTCATTTCTTATTATTGCCAAATAATAATCTATTGTATGTATACTACATTTTATTTATTTATTCACAATTCTATGGACATCTGAGTTGTTTCCACTTTTTGGCCACTATAAATAATGCTCCTGTGAGTATTTATGTATGAGTTTTTGTGTAGATGCATGTTTTCTGTTCTTTGGGGTATATACCTAGGAGTAGAATTGCAAATCATATGAAAAACTCTATGCTTAACTGTTTATGGAACTGCCAAACTGTTTTTTTAAATGGCTGCGTCATTTTACATTTTGACCAGCAGGGTATGAGGTCCTAAATTCTTCACACCCTTGCCACATTTGTTATTGTCTGTCTTTTAATTATAGCCATGCTGGTGGGTATGAAGTGGTAACTCATTGTGGTAGAAACTTTGTTTTACTTAACTTGATATTCATAATAACACAGTGCCTGACACATAGTGGGTACTTTAAATTTTAGAACTGAGGAAGAGGAGAAAGACATATGTTGGCAGAAGGAACAGAAAATTCAAAGGTACAGGATCAAGAGAAAATAGGTTGTGTTTTGTGAATTGTTAGCAACTCAATATGTTGAAGTAGAGACTTTATTTGGAGAAGTTGCAGGAAATAAAATTGAAGAATGCCGTCGTGTACCAGGCAATTATTTTGTACTACGATTCAGCAATGAGCAAATAGTTGAAGTCTCTACCCATGAGGAAGACTGAAAATAAAAATATTATAAAATAAGCAAATCAGAATATTTCAGAAATTAAATTCTTTGAAGAAAATTACATAGCCTAACATGATGGAGAGTAACCTAGGAAGGAGTAAGTCTACAGTAGCTTGAGTGAAAAAGAATTGACATTTAAGCAGAGAACTGAAAAATAAAACAAGAAAACAAATACAACAAAGCAGAAACAGACTCACAGATACAGAGAACAAACTCGTGGTTACCAGATGGAGAGGGGTGGGAGGAGGGGCAAAATAGTGAAGGGGATTAAGAGGTACAAACTACTAGATATAGAATAAATGTTACAAGGATGTAATGTACCGCACAAGGAATATAGTCAATATTTTATAACATTGTATGGAGTGTAACCTATAAAAATATTGAATTACTATGTCATACACCTGAAACTAACATAATATTACAAGTCAACTAACTATACTTCAGTAAAGACAACAACAAAACTGATCAGTTATATAAAGCCCTGGTGTAAGAGCACTCCAATCAGAAAGAATAGCAAGGGCAAAGACCCTGAGCCAGTGTACACATTAGAACGTACTGGGCAGAAAGTAAAAAGAAAGCCCAGTGCAAAGTGGCTTAAAAATTCGGATTTACCATTTCATACAATAAGAATCTGGTGATAGATGATCCCAGGTTTGGTTAATTCAGCCACATAACAATGACATCAAGGACCCAAGTACTTTCCATTTTCCCACTCTGTCATCTTTAGAATGTTTCCCTTATTATAATGTAATATGTGTATGACAGTGGACTTCCATTTGGTCTGCCAGACAATCAAATCTGGCATAGGTTGTATCCAATAAAAACGTGGTAGGGTTCATGAGGTTGTATCCAGTGAAAAAGTGGTAGGGTTTCTTTCAGATTTTAGTAATGTTTTGTAGTTTATGAGTTAGTTAAGTGGGTTAATTTTTTTTAGATAGGGGAGTCTTCACAATATTTATGAAGTGGGAAATGATTATGAAAATCTTTTAAGCTCCACATATTATGACAAGGAGTATTAAAGTAGTGAAACTTAATGCTGAGCTACACATATTTCTCTTTAAAAAAATGTAAACATTCCACATTTGCTGACCTTTTGTGCAATAAGCATGTCATTAGCATACTACCTAGCAGGTAGTTTTGAAAAAATAGACTCATTTAATTTCTTCTTCAAGGGAAATGTGATGTCTTATTAATGAAATAAATTTAAAACGTGGAGTGAACATTTTGAAAATAATTTTTTGGAAATATTTCTGTTGTGATTTTGTTGCTGAAAATGTTGCGTGTCACCCATAAAACTCTCCTGTATGCATATCTTAAAAAGGTAGAAACAATTTTCTAACATTCAAAAAAATTCTAAAGGGTTTCAGTAGGTTTTAAATTCAGCTGTTTAAAATATATAAACGTAGCACTTTCTCATTCATTTCTAAGACCAACTGAGGGTATTTCCTCTCATATCCTGTTGGATAGTGGAGAGGATTGAAAAATTAATTTTATTATTTAGTAAGTGTAGCCAAAGAAACTTGTTCTCTTTGAAACAGTTATGCCATTTAGATCTCTAATATTGAGTATAATTTTCATTTTTGAATGCCATTAAGAACTAAAGACCAAAATATGTGGAACTTAGAACCAAATTGTTGATTCAGTGTATTACAAAGTGTTAAAGGCTTTTAAAAAGCTATTACTCTCACTACAATTTACTAATGACATTAATACAGTATCATTAAGATAACATTATATGAAAATATGATTAATTTTATAAGAGAAAAAATGCCTTGTATCTTAAAGGAACAAAATAAAATAGTTGGGCATTATGCTCTATTTCATGTTTATTGCATATTTTTGTAAACAGCTTTATTGAGATATAATTCATATACCATACAGTTCATTCATTTAAAGTGTACACTTCAGTGTTTTTAGCTGAGTCACAGATACGTGCAACTGCCACCACCTTCAGTTTAGGACATTTTCATCACCCCCAAAAGAAACTTTATACCCATTAGCATCCATTCCCCATTTCTCCCAAAACCCCCAGTTCTAAGCAACCACTAATCTACTTTCTATCTCTGTAGATTTGCCTATTTTGGACATTTCCTATAAATGGAATCATATAATTTGTGGTCTTTTGTGACTGGCTTTTTTCACATAGCATAATGTTTTCAAGGTTCATCTGTGTTATAACATGATCAGTACTTCATTACTTTTAACGCCCCAATAATATTCCATTGTGATGGGTATAGCACGTTTTGTTTATCCATTCTTCCATTTGGTATTTGTTTGGATTGTTTCTACCTTATGGCTATTGTAAATGGTGCTGCTATGAACATTCATATATAGGTCTTTGTTTGAACACCTGTTTTCAATAATCTTGGTTATGTACCTAGGAGTAGAATTGCTGGATCTTATGGTGATGAACTTTTTGAGGAACTGCCAAACTTTCTATAGTAACTGCAACATTTTAAATTCCCACCAGCATTGAATGAGGGCTTCAATTAATCTACATCCTTGCCAATACTTCTTATATTCTGGGGTTTTTTTTTAGTATTATTATTATAGTCATCCTACTGTCTATGAAGTGGTATCTCATTGTAGTTTTGATTTACATTTCCCTAATGACTAATGATGTTGAGCATCTAATCATGTGCTTATTGGTTGTTTGTAAATCTTCCTGTCCAAAGGACAAATTCTGTCCTTCATCCATTTTTAAATCGGGCTGTTTGTCTTTTTGTCATTGAGTTATAAGAGTTTTTTATATATTCTGGATACTAGACCCTTATTGGATATATGATTCACAAATATTTTCTCCCATTCTGAAGGTTGTCTTTTTCATTTTTTTTATCGCATCCTTTGATAACACAAGAGTTTTTAATTTTGATGAATCAGTTTATCTGTTTCTTCTTTTGTTCTATGTGCTTTTGGTGTCATATCTAAGAAATCATTGCCAAATCTGATGTCATGAAGCCTTACCCCATGATTTCCTTCTAAGAGTTTTATTATTTTATCTCTTACATTTAGGTCTTTAATCCATTTTCAGTTAATTTTTATTAATGGTATAAGGTAAGATCCAATATCATTCTTTTGCATATGATATCCAGTTGTCCCAGCATTCTTTGTTGAAAAGACTGTTCTTGTTCTTTTCCCATTGGATTGTCTTGGCACCATTGTCAAAATTTAGTTGACCTTAGATACATAAGATTATTTCTAGACTCTCAGTTCCATTCCATTGATCTATATGTCCGTCCGTATGCCAATACCACACTGTCTTGATTACTGTTACTTTGAAATCTGGAAGTATGTGTCTTCTTACTTTGTTCTTTTTTTCCAAAATTGTTTTGGCCATCTGAAAAGGCTACATATTGTATGACTCCATTTATATGAAATTCTGGAAATGGCAGAACTATAGAGACAGTAAGAAGATTGCCAGGGGAGGTTCAAATAAGTGACACAGAGGGGATTTCTTTAGGATGATTAAACTATTCTGTATGAAATTGTATTGATGGATACAGAACACTGTGCATTTATCAAAATCCATAGAACTTTAGAGCAGTAGAATGAACCTTAATGTATGCAGATTTTAAAAGTAATATTGGAGGTAGGGGATACCAAGACAGAATGCAGACTTTGACAAAAGAATCTAATTGTATTACAATCTAATTATATTGCAGTTGTATTACAGAGGTTATATAGGGAGTCCTTATAAAATTCTCCTTATTTTGTGAATATTAGAAAATTTTATTACACTTTGTAAGGATAAATGAAATTTAAAAAATAACATGTATTTGGAATATACAATGCAGGATGCTTACTAAGGAGTGTCCTTGGAATCAACACCTGGGGAAGAGAAGCAAAGGAAGCTGGAAGGTATAGAGGGAAAAGTCAAGCTACAGTGTAGGTCCAATCGCAAAGGGATCTCAGGAGCTAGAATGGCCCTTTAGAGTTGTCCCAAGTTAGGCCTAGATGGCCAGGACTTTGTACTTCAATGCATTACTGGATATGGGACAGCCCAGGAATGGGTGAGACATTAGGCAAGGCAGCTCTCTGCAATCTCTAAAGGGGCTGACAGTTGGAGCCTGTGTACTGACAGCACTCCAAGCAGCTGGTGCAGCAAGTCCTTCCTTGAATTGGGATCTGAGCAGCGCATCATTGGATCCACCACAGATGGTAGCCAGATCACACAGATACAAGAGGTCAAGGTGAGCCAGGATTTATAACCTGATGTCAAGAGAAGAGCAATAGGATGGATTCAAGATCGGGCAGGCTTTCAGAGTCCAGGGAGGTGTGCAAGAGTATGGTTCACACCATAACCAGAGATAGAGGAAAGGAGCAGTCAAAGCCAGAGGCAAACAAGAAAGGCTTCACAGTGCCTCAGAATGAGAGGGCTTTGAAAGTAGCCAATTTATGACCTAGAGAGTTTCTCACCCCAAAGGCCAAGAGCCAGCAATTGACTATGGCAACGGGAAGGAAGAAGGAAGAAGCAGTAACTAAGAGCTTTGAATGACATGAGCTTAGAGTTCCATAACTTGGAGAAAAATCTGTGCTTATCCTGCTTAGTAATAATATTGAACCATTGCCTGACAGGAGGGAGAAAATGCTTTGATTGGTGGAGAAGCCTCTTTAAGTCTGAATCTTTAAGTAGACCTCGAATACCCCTCACAGATATGTGGAGGGGCACATAATCAAATTCTCCTGTTCATTATGCCTTCTTGTTCTTTGCCAGTGAAAGCCAGCGCTGACCCCTGAAGTCCAAGGAGGGCTTATCTCATGTACATCTCTTATTCCTGGGTTCATATAGGCATGTGGTATGACTGGCCAGTTGAGCTCTTCCATTTTTCTCTGTATTGCTGTATATAAAACTCCCATTTCCAATGTAAACCTGGAACATTTATAATTTGTTTTCTGGATCTTTCCCCATTCCCAGAATTATTTTGTTGCTACAAGTGAGGGACTCCAGTCAGACCCCTTCCTTCATGGACGCTACTAGTCATTCCATGCTGTATACCTAGTTTCTATCTATCAGTCTCCTTACATTTTGCATCTTTCACTGGAACACTTTGCCTTTCAGAAACAGATATCTCAGATAACCCAGTAGATCCCAATGCCTGAGCTAATAAGATCTGAGTCTTCGGCTCTTTGTGTCAAATTACCCATTTGGATTGTCTGGCCTGCTGACTTGTGAGTAGCATTTCTCGGTGTCAGGACATTGTGTCTAGCTGAATAGGATCTTGCACAAGATCAGTGGAGAAAACTTCGCTCATAACCGTAGGGGCCTCATACCTTTTCTAGTATCGTGAAATGTTCCCTGTTACCTGCTGGTGAGGCATAGATGCCAACTCCCTTTCTTTTAACATTGTTATCAGTTGGAAAAACCTTACCTGGGCTAGTTTTCCTTCCAGTTATCTGCACTTGGTCTTTCAGGCTGCTTTGCCTGGAATATCCTGCTTTGTCTCCTAAGTCTGTGGCTCAGCAGTGACTTGTATTTCCCAATTGCCAACCACCTCTTCTCTTCTAATTCTCATCTTAGTTTTCCACCCTATACTTTATTTCTTATCAAGGAAACATATTTTAAAAGAAATATTCCAAAGAAATACCTGCTGACTTCCTTAATTTTTCAGTTCAGTTAATAGAGGTTTGTAGAAAGTTACTCTGCAGAATGCTTCTCCACAGGAGTCTACCTCTGACTGAGAAGTCTTTCTACTTCACATTTCCATAACTTCAGCATATAATTTGCATAGATAGATAGGTAGATACACTGGCTCATTCAAATGCACAGTCCTTTATAAGAATGGAGTCTTCCTTACTGTAGATAGGATGTTTCGTCATATTTCTTCCATATCTAAAGGCAGTCTTTCTCCATGTAATTTCTATCTGTTATCTAAGCTATGTGACAAGTTGGGATGGGGAGGGTGGTAACTTGGAGAATGATGAGTGTGTATTCCAGGCAGCAGAACATTGAGATGCAAGTCTCTGAGGCAGTAGGGGACAGGAATATCTAGGAGATTGGGATGGCTAGAACACAGTGAGTGAGAGGAAAATTGTTAGGGACTGAGGTTGCTGTGCTGGGGAGGGGTGGGGGCAGGAAGGATAGATCCTTTGGAACCTTAGAGACCATGGTAAGCACACCGGATTTTTCTCTGAGGAACATGGGAAATTATTTGTTCTCCCTCATCTTTTCTTCCTCTTCTTTTTTTTTTTTCCAGAAACATCTTTTATTTTTAGTTTATCCAATTTTTAAAATCGGGATAAAATACATATAAAACTTACTATCTTAACCATTTTTAAGTGTACAGTTCAGTGGTATTAAGTGCATTCATGTTGTTATACAACCATCACCACCACCCATCTCCAGAACTCTTTTCATCTTGCAAAACAGAAACTCTAGACCCATTAAACAACTCTCCATGATCCCCTCCCCCCGGCCCTTGAAAACCACCATTCTACTTTCTTTCTTTTTTAAAAATCTCCCCCTTTCCCCAGTGCCCCAGCTCTGCTAACCACTATTCTATTCTGTTTCTATGAGTTCAACATTTTTCTTTTAATTTCAAATATAAATGATTTGTCTTTCTGTATCTGGTTTATTTTACTTAACATAATGTCCTCCAGTTTCTTGCACTTTGTCACAAATAGTAAGATCTCCTTTGTTAAGGCTGAATAATAGTCAAGTGTGTATGTGTGTGTGTGTGTGTCTCACATCTTATTTATCCATTCATCTACCAACGAACATTTAGGTTGTTTTCCCATCTTGGCTACTGTGAATAATGCTGCAGTGAATGTGGGAGTGCAGATATCTCTTCAAGAAAGTGGTTTTATTTCCTTTGGATGTATAGCCAGAAGTAGAATTGCTGGATCATATGGTAGTTCTATTTTTAATATGTTAAGGAACCTTCATATTGTTTCCACAGTGGCTGCGCCAATTTACATTCTCACCCACAGTGCGCAAAGGTTCCCTTTTCTCCACATCCTCGCCAACACTTTTCTCTTGTCTTATTGATAACAGCCATTCTAACAGGTGTGAGGTGGTATCTCATAGTGGCTTTGATTTGCATTTCCCTGATGTTTAGTGATGTTGAGCATCTTTTCATATACCTTTTGGCCATTTGTATGTCTCATTTGGGAAAATGCCTTTTCAGGTCCTCTGCCCATTTAAAAATTGAATTTTTAAAATATTGAGTTGCATGGGTTCCTTATAGATTTTGGATATGTATATACCCTTTATCAGATACATAGTTTACAAATAATTTCTCCCATTCCATAGGTTACCTTTTCATTTTGTTGATTGTTTCCTTTGCCGTGTAGAGAGGCTCCTTAGTTTGATGTAGTCCCATTGTTTATTTCTGCTATTACTGCTTATGCTTTTGGTGTCATATCCAAAAAGTCTTTGCCAACACCACTGTCAAGGAGTTTTCCCTATGTTTTATTCCAGGAGTTTTATGGTTTGGGGTCTTATATGTAAGTCTTTAATCCATTTTGAGTTAATTTTTGTGAGTGGTATAAGATAAAGGTCCAACTTTGTTCTTTTGCAGATGAATATCCAATTTTTCTAGCACCATTTATTGAAGAGACTATCATTTCCCCATTGAGTATTCTTGACTCCCTTGTCAAATATTAGGTGGCCAGATATTCATGGGTTATTTCCTCCCAATCAGTAGGTTGTCTTTTAATTTTGTTGATTGCTTTCTTTGCTGTGCCTTCCCTCTGTTGTTTCTGTCCCAGCCAGGGAAAAGAGATTCCCTTTTCATGTTCATGGCTAAATCCTGTCTAGGCTCTGAGCCTCACTTCTTCCTTGTTTCATGAATTGTCTTTATGATATTGACATTTTATTTAATTATTAGTATATTGAAATTTTACCTCTCACATAGTCTTATTTTTCATCTTAAAGCCAAGATTTTCTGTTAACTTTCATTTCCTTGTTTAGCTGATATCCTATTTTGTTCTAGATCTTCATAACTAAATTCTTAAAACAGTGGTCTGCTTATCCTTTTCTGCTTCATCTTGTATTCATGATATAAATCTCAGTAATGTGTTATCCACAGTATCTACTCTGCTGAAATGACTGTTTCTAATTTCACAAACTTCCGTTGAATGGCTAAAACCAATAAATCCATTTCAGTCCTTTTCATACTCGTGCTTTCTGCTGACCATTCCTTCTATCTTGAGATTCTATCCTTGTTTGGCTTTCCCAAACCACTTTCTCTTTCTTTTCTTACCTCTGTTAGTTCTTTGCTAGCTCCCCTTTTTCCATTCAGCTCTGTATTTTGGCATTAACCAGCATCCTGTTTTTGGATTCATTCTTATTCTAAACACTAAACTTGAAAGATTTCATTCACACTCATAGTTTCAGTTACTACATAATGAATTGTCAACTTCCAAACAAGTCTCTAACCTTTTGAGTTTAAATATATATATTAATGTGTGTTTACCTGGCACTTTTCATATTAACTTACCACAGACATCTTAAACTCAACATATCTCAAACCATAATGTTTGCTTCTCAATTTACATTCCCAACTCAGTTCATAACTGTATACAGATGGTTCCCAACTTATTACGGTTTGACTTAGGCTTTTTCAGCTTTATGATGGTGTGAAAGCAATATGCATTCAGTAGAAACTGTACTTCAGATTTTGAGTTTTGACCTTTTCCTGGGTAATGATACGTGGAACGATGCTCTCTCGTAATGCTGGGCAGTGGCAGTGAGTAGAGCTCCCAGTCAGCCACATGATCAGGAGGGTAACCAGCCAATATTTATAACCATTCTATATCCAAACAAACATTACATTTTTCACTTTCAGTACAATATTCAAGAAATTACATGAGTTATTCAATACAATGCTTTATTATAAAATAGGCTTTGTGTTAGATGATTTTGCCCACCTATAGACTAATGAAAGTGTTCTGAGCACATTTAAGGTAGGCTATGCTATGCTATGACATTTGGTAGTTTAGGTACATTAAATTCATTTTTAAATACACCTTTATTGGAGTGTAATTGCTTCACAATGCTGTGTTAGTTTCTGTTGTACAACAAAGTGAATCAGCCATATGCATGCATATATCCCCATATCCCCTCCCTCTTGCATCTCCCTCCCACCCTCCCTATTCCACCCCTCTAGGTGGACACAAAGCACCGAGCTGATCTCCCTGTGCTATGTGGCTGCTTCCCACTAGCTAGCTATTTTATATTTGGTAGTGTATATACAACAATGCTACTCTCACTTCACCCCAGCTTCCGCCTCCCCTCCCATGTCCTCAAGTCCATTCTCTATGTCTATGTCTTTATTCCTGCCCTGCCACTAGGTTCATCCATACCTTTTTTTTTTTTTAAGATTTCATATATATGCATTAGCGTATGGTATTGGTTTTTCTCTTTCTGACTTACTTCACTCTGTATGATAGGCTCTAGGTCCATCCACCTCACTACAAATAACTCAATTTTGTTTCTTTTTATGGCTGAGTAATATTCCATTGGATATATGTGCCACATCTTCTTTATCCATTCATCTGTTGATGGACATTTAGGTTGCTTCCATGTCCTGGCTGTTGTAAATAGTGCTGCAATGAACATTGTGGTACACATCTCTTTTTGAATTATGGTTTTCTCAGGATATATGCCCAGTAGTGGGATTGCTGGGTCATATGGTAGTTCTATTTGTAGTTTTTTAAGGAACCTCCATACTGTTCTCCATATTGGTTTTATCAATTTACATTCCCACCAAGAGTGCAGGAGGGTTCCCTTTTCACCACACCCTTTCCAGCATTTATTGTTTCTAGATTTTTTGATAATGGCCATTCTGACTGGGGTGAGATGATACCTCATTGCAGTTTTGACTTGCATTTCTCTAATAATTAGTGATGTTGAGCATCTTTTCATGTGCCTCTTGGCCATCTGTATGTCTTCTTTGGTGAAATGTCTATTTAGGTCTTCTGCCCATTTTTTAATTGGGTTGGTTTTTTTTTGATACTGAGCTGCATGAGTGGTTTGTATATTTTGCAGATTAATCCTTTGTCCATTGTTTCATTTGCAAATATTTTCTCCCATTCTGAGGGTTGTCTTTTCATCTTGTTTATGGTTTCCTTTTCTGTGCAAAAGCTTTTAAGTTTAATTAGGTCCCATTTGTTTCTTTTTGTTTTTATTTTCATTACTCTAGGAGGTAGGTCAAAAAAGACCTTGCTGTGGTTTATGTCAAAGAGTGTTTTTCCTATGTTTTCCTCAAAGAGTTTTATAGTGTCTGGTCTTACATTTAGGTCTTTAATCCATTTTGAGTTTATTTTTGTGTATGGTGTTAGGTAGTGTTGTAATTTCATTCTTTTACATGTAGCTGTCTGGTTTTCCCAGCACCACTTATCGAAGAGGCTGTCTTTCTCCATTCTATGTTCTTGCCTCCTTTGTTGTAAATTAGGTGACTATATGTGCGTGGGTTTATCTCTAGGCTTTCTATCCTGTACCATTGATCTATATTACTTTCTTTGTGCCAGTACCATCTGTCTTTTTAAAAAAAAAAAAAAAATATTTATTTATTTTCACTGCATTGGGTCTCCCTTACTGCACTCGGGCTTTCTTAAGTTGCGGGGAGCGGGGCCTACTCTTTATTACGGTGCGTGGTCTTCTCACTGCGGAGGCTTCTCTTGTTGCGGAGCATGGGCTCTAGGCGCATGGGCTCAGTAGTTGTGGCTCACGGGCTCTAGAGCACAGGCTCAGTAGTTGTGGTGCATGGGCTTCGTTGCTCTGTGGCACGTGGGGTCTTCCCAGACCAGGGCTCGAACCCGTGTCCTCTGCATTGGCAGGCAGATTCTTAACCACTGTGGCAGCCAGGAAATCCCCCACACTGTCTTGATTACTGTAGCTTTGTAGTATAGTTTGAAGTCAGGGAGCCTGATTCCTCCAGCTCCATTTTTCTTTCTCAAGATTGCTTTGGCTATTTGGGGTCTTTTGTGTTTCCATACAAATTGTAAAATTTTTTGTTCTAATTCTGTGAAGAATGCCATTGGTAGTTTGATAGGGATTGCATTGAATCTGTAGATTGCTTTGGGTATTACAGTCATTTTCACAATATTGACTCTTCCAATCCAGGAACATGGTATATTTCTCCATCTATTTATGTCATCTTTTCTTTCTTTCATCAGTGGTTTATAGTTTTCTGAGTACAAGTCTTTCTTCTCCTTAGGTAGGTTTATTCCTAGGTATATTATTCTTTTTGTTGCAATGGTCAATGGGAGTGTTTCCTTAATTTCTCTTTCTGATGTTTCATTGTTAGTGTATAGGAATACCAGAGATTTCTGTGCATTAATTTTGTATCCTGCAAACTTACCCAATTCATTAAGTAGTTCTAGTAGTTTTCTGGTGCCATCTTTAGGATTCTCTATGTATAGTATCATGTCATCTGCAAACAGTGACAGTTTTACTTCTTCTTTTCCAATTTGTATTCCTTTTATTTCTCTTTCTTCTCTGATTGCCATGGCTAGGACTTCCAAAACTCTATTGAATAAGACTGGTGAGAGTGGACATCCTTGTCTTGTTCCTGATCTTAGTGGAAAAGCTTTCAGTTTTTCACCATTGAGTGTGATGTTTGCTGTGGGTTTGTCATATATGATGTTTAATATGTTGAGGTAGGTTCCCTCTATGCCAGTTTTCTGGAGAGTTTTATCATAAATGGGTGTTGAATTTTGTCAAAAGCTTTTTCTGCATCTTTTGAGATGATCATATAGTTTTAATTCCTTAATTTGTTAATATGGTGTGTCACATTGATTGATTTGCATGTATTGAAGAATCCTTGCGATCATGGGATAAATCCCACTTGATCATGGTGTATGATTCTTTTAATGTGTTGTTGGATTCTGTTTGGTAGTATTTTGTTGAGGATCTTTACATCTATGTTCATCAGTGATATTGGTCTATAATTTTCTTTTTTTGTGATATCTTTTTCTGGTTTCGGTATCAGGGTGATGGTGGCTTTGTAGAATGAATTTGGGAGTGTTCCTTCCTCTGCAGTTATTTGGAAGAGTTTGAGAAGGATGGGTGTTAGCTCTTCTCTAAATGTTTGGTAGAATTCACCTGTGAAACCATCTGGTCCTGGACTTTTGTTTGTTGGAAGATTTTTTATTACAGTTTTAATTTCATTACTTGTGATAGGTCTGTTTATATTTTCTAATTCTTCCTAGTTCAGTCTTGGAAAGTTGTAGCTTTCTAAGAATTTGTCCATTTCTTCTTGATTGTCCATTTTATTGGCATACAGTTGTTTGCAGTAGTCTCTTATAATTCTTTGTATTTGTGCGGTGTCAGTTGTGATTTCTCCTTTTTCATTTCTAATTTTATTGATTTGTGTCCACTCCCTTTTTTTCTTGATGAGTCCGGCTGAGTGTTTATCAATTTTGTTTAACTTCTCAAAGAACCAGCTTTTAGTTTTATTGATCTTTGCTATTGTTTTCTTCATTTCTATTTCATTTATTTCTGCTCTGATCTTTATGATTTGTTTCCTTCTACTGACTTTGGGGTTTTTTTGTTCTTCTTTCTCTAGTTGCTTTAGGTGTAGGGTTAGATTGTTTATTTGAGATTTTTCTTATTTCTTGTGGTGAGATTGAATTGCTATAAACTTTCCTCTTAGAACTGCCTTTGCTGTGTCCCATAGGTTTGGGTTCATTGTGTTTTCATTGTCATTTGTTTCTATGTATTTTTAAATTTCCTCTTTGATTTCTTCAGTGATCTCTTGGTTATTTAGTAGCACACTGTTTAGCCTCCATGTATTTGTGTTTTTTACAGTTTTTTTTCCTGTAATTGATTACCGATCTCATAGTGTTGTGGTCAGAAAAGATGCTTGATATAATTTCAGTTTTCATAAATGATCCAAGGCCTGATTTTTGACCCAGGATGTGCTCTGTGTTGGAGAATGTTCCATATGCACTTGAGAAGAAAGTGTATTCTGCCACTTTCAGGTGGACTGTTCTATAAATATCAATTAAATCTATCTGGTCTGTTGTGTCATTTAAAGCTTGTGTTTCCTTATTTATTTTCTGTTTGGGTGATCTGTCCATTGGTGTAAGTGGGGTGTTAAGGTCCCCTACTATTATTGTGTTACTATCGATTTCCCCTTTCATGGTTGTTAGCATTTGCTTTATGTATTGTGATGCTACTATGTTGGGTGCATAAACATTTATAATTGTTATATCTTCTTTTTGGATTGATCCCTTGATCATTATGTAGTGTCCTTCCTTATCTCTTGTAACAGTCTTTATTTTAAAGTCTATTTTATCTGATACAAGTATTGTTACTCCAGCTTGCTTTTGATTTCAGTTTTCATGGGATATCTTTTTCCATCCCTTCACTTTCAGTCTGTATGTGTCCCTAGGTCTGAAGTGGGTCTCTTTTAGACAGCATATATATGGGTCTTGTTTTTGTATCCATTCAGCGAGCCTGTGTCTTTTGGTTGGAGCATTTAATCCATTCACGTTTAAGGTAATTATCGATATGTATGGTCCTATTACCATTTTCTTAATTGTTATGAATTAAGGTCCTTTTGTAGGTCCTTTTCTTCTCTTGTGTTTCCCACTTAGAGAAATTCCTTTAGCATTTGTTGTAGAGCTGGTTTGGTGGTGCTGAATTCTCTTAGCTTTTGCTTGTCTGTAAAACTTTTGCTTTCTCTGTCTGTAATACCCAAAGCAATCTACAGATTCAGTGCAATTGCTATCAAACTACCAATGGCATTCTTCAGAGAATTAGAACAAAAGTTTTACAATTTGTATGGAAACAAAAAAAACCCTAAACAGCCAAAGCAATCTTGAGAAAGGAAAACAGAGCTAGAGGAATTTTACTCCCCAACTTCAAACTATACTACAAAGCTACAGTAATCAAGACAGTATGATATTGGCATGAAAACAGAAATGTAGATCAATGGTATAGGATAGAAATCCCAGAGATAAACCCACACACATATGGTCACCTAATTTATGACAGAGGAGGCAAGAATATACAATGGAGAAAAGATAGCCTCTTTGGTAAGTGGTGCTGGGAAAACTGGACAGCTACATGTAAAAGAATGAAATTAGAACACTCCCTAACACCATACACAAAAATAAACTCAAAATGGATTGAGACCTAAATGTAAGACCAGACACTATAAAACTCTTCGAGGAAAAATAGTCTTTCACATAAACCACAGCAAGATCTTTTTAGACCCACCTCCTAGAGTAATGAAAATAAAAACAAAAATAAACAAATGGGACCTAATTAAACTTAAAAGCTTTTGCACAGCAAAGGAAACCATAAATAAGATGAAATAGCAACCCTCAGAATGGGAGAAAATATTTGCACATGAAACAAAGGACAAAGGATTAATCTCCAAAATACACAAACAGCTCATGGAGCTCAATATCAAAAAAATAAACAATCCAATTAAAAAATGGGCAGAAGATCTAAATAGACATTTCACCAAAGAAGACATACAGATGGCCAAGAGGCACATGAAAAGATGCTCAACATCACTAATTATTAGAGAAATGCAAGTCAAAACTGCAATGAGGTATCACCTCACCCCAGTCAGAATGGCCATTATCAAAAAATCTAGAAACAATAAATGCTGGAAAGGGTGTGGTGAAAAGGGAACCCTCCTGCACTCTTGGTGGGAATGTAAATTGTTACAACCAATATGAAGAACAGTATGGAGGTTCCTTAAAAAACTACAAATAGAACTACCATATGACCCAGCAATCCCACTACTGGGTATATATCCTGAGAAAACCATAATTCAAAAAGAGATGTGTACCACAGTGTTCATTGCAGCACTATTTACAACAGCCAGGACATGGAAGCAACCTAAATGTCCATCAACAGATGAATGGATAAAGAAGATGTGGCACATATATCCAATGGAATATTACTCAGCCATAAAAAGAAACGAAATTGAGTAATATGTTGTGAGGTGGGTGAGCCAGCAGTCTGTCATACAGAGTGAAGTAAGTTAGAAAGAGAAAAACAAATACCGTATGGTAACACATATATATGGAATCTAAAAAAAAAAAAAAAATGGTACTGATGAACCTAGTGACAGGGCAGGAATAACGATGTAGACATAGAGAATGAACTTGAGGACACGGGAGGGGAAGCGGAAGTTGGGGCAAAGTGAGCTTAGCATCAACGTATATACACTACCAAATGTAAAATGGTTAGCCAGTGGGAAGCAGCCTCATAGCACGGGGAGATCAGCTCGGTGCTTTGCAAAGAACTAGAGAGGTGGAATAGGGAAGGTGGGAGGGAGGCTCAAGAGGGAGAGGATATGGGGATATATGCATGCATATGGCTGATTCACTTTGTTGTACAACAGAAACTAACACAGTATTGTGAAGCAATTATACTCCAATAAAGATCTATTAAAAGAAAGAATTATTCATTCATACTAATATTTACCACTAAGGTTAACATTTTAAACAGCTTATTATATCTGTTTATATCATATTTTGTTTCTTTTTTCTTACAATGAAAATCTTGGTACCTACATATTCTCTTTATTCAACAAGATATATAAAACTGCTGCAGAATTACAATACTAATATTACTACTAAAAATAAGCTACTATAAATTGCTCAAGATTTCTTTGCAGTTCATTTTTACCTCAGCATATATGCCACTAGAGTTGTAAAGCCACAGTGCTGTATTCAAAAGTCATTTGAAAAAATTCTATTTCCCTGTGTTGTATCATCAACTTAATATACAGTTAGATTTTTTTCTTTAATTTTATATTCAGTTGTAGGTGTTTCCTTTTTAGACTGTTATTTAATTTTATTTTTTGAAATTATAAAGCATTCACATTATTCAAAAATCAAAACTATATGAAAATATACTCAGATCAAGGTAAATTATATGAAAAGGTATATTAAACATAGATACACTTAGATACTAGCTCCTATCCTTATCTCCTCCATTCTACTCCCACATACTATGTTATAATATGAAACAACCACTCAATTTAAGTAATCACTGTCATTCGTTTCTGATTTATTCTTCTTATGTTTCCTTTTGTAAAAATAGGCATACATCTCTATTCTTAATTCCCCGTTTCTTATACAAAAGGAAGCATTCTCTCTATATATTCTTTTGCACTTTTTTTCTGCTTAATTTTGGAAAGTAAAATGGAAATTACTCCATATGAATTCATAGAAATCTTTCTAATTATTTTTACAGCTGCATAGCATTCCATTAGGTGGGTGTAGTTTGTTTAACCATGCTCCTACTAATAGGAATTTGTTTTCTCTCACATTTCAATAGACTTTACTATTATTAAAATGTTTTCATGAATAACCTTGTGCTTATGTTGTATAATATTTGTGGAGATGTATCTGGAAGGTAAATTCTAGAACTGAGATTACTCAATCAAAGAGTAAATGCATAAATATTTCTTTAGTCTTCCCCACAGAGCGCTAATCAGCTGTAGAAAACATCTAAGGTTCATACTTAACTACCTTTATTTAATTTTGATGTCTGTTTATAAATAGTTAAAAAAATTTGCATTAACTGAAAATGAATCATAGACCTATGGGTTGGTCAAAAACTTTGTTTGGGTTTTTCCATAAGATGTTACGGAAAAACCCGAACCATCTTTTTGACCAACCAAATAAAAGTAAAACACAAAGCTATAAAACTCCTAGAAGATAGCCTAGGAGCAAACGTGGATGATCTTGGGTATGGAGATGACTTTTTAGATACAACAAAAAATGCACAATCCATGAAAGAAATAATTGATAAGCTGGACTTGAGTAAAATTAAAAGCTTCTGCTCTGCAAAAGACAATATCAAGAGAATGTGAAGACAAGCCACCAACTGAGAGTAAATATTTGTAAAACACACATGTGATAAAGGACTGTTATCCAAATATACAAAAAAGTCTTAAAATTCAATAAGAAAACAAACAGCCCGGTTAAAAATGTGCCAAAGACCTTAATAGATGCCTCATCAACAAAAAGGTATACAGATGGCAAATAAACATATGAAAAGATGCTCCACATCATGTCATCAGAGTGCAAATTAAAACAATGAGATATCACTATACACTTATTAGAATAGCTGAAATCTGGAACACTGACAATACCAAAGAAGATGTGAGCAACAGGAACTCTTATTTGTTGCTGGTGAGAATGCAAAATGATGCACCCACTTTGGAAAACAGTTTTGTGGTTTCATACAAAAGTAAACATACTCTTATTAAATGATCCACAATTGCACTCCTTGGTATTTACCCAAAGAAGTTGAAAAGGTATGTCCACACAAAAACCTGCACAGTAGGTGTTTATAACAACTTTATTCACAATTGTCAAAACTTGGAAGCAACTAAGATGTCCTCCAGTAGGTGAAAGGATAAATAAACTGTGGTACATCCAGACCATGGAATATTATTCGGTTTTTAAAAAAAGAAATGAGCTATCAAGCTGTGAAAAGACATGGAGGAACCTTAAACGTATACTACCAAGTAAAAGAAGCCAGTCTGAAAAGGCTCCATACTGTGTGATTCCAGCTATATTAACATTCTGGAAAAGGCAAAACTATGCAGACAGTAGAAAGGTCAGTGGTTGGCAGGGGTTGGGGAGATGAATAGGCAGAGCACAGAGTATTTTTAGGGCAGTGAAAGTACTCTCTATGATCCTATAATGATGGATACGTGTCATCATACGTTTTGTCCAAACCTGTAGAGTGTAAACACCAAGAGTGACTATAATGTAAAGTATGGACTTCTGGTGATTATGATGTGTCAGTGTAGGTTCATCAGTTGTAACAAATGTACCATTCTGTTGGGGGATATTGATAATGGGAGGTGGATTGGGTATGCATGTGTGGGGGCAGGGGGTATATGAGAAATCCCCTCAGTGTTTCTGTGAACCTTATATGACCTCCTGGAGAACTAGAGTTTTGTTTTACTTTGTTTTACTATTTAGCCCTTTTTCCTTTACTGCACTGATAGCCACCTGTACCTAACCTTCCTTATAATTTCTCAATAATCTTAAATCCTTTTAAGCTTCCATTTCTGAAATGGAGTTTCCATATAGTTAGCAAGTATATTTTGCTTCCATATAGTTAGCAAGTATATTTTGTACTTCACAGTTGTCTCTTGTTAGACCACCCATGTTAAGATGTTGGCCACTTGTCCTTTCAGTGTGCATCTCCCTGTAAAACCAGCTCAGTGAATCATTATAGTATTCACCAGAGGCAGGGAATTTCTGCTACTGTGATTTGGGAAATGTTTTCTTTCTTCCTTCAAAGAGAACAGCAACTTAGCAAGATAATTGATCTGTGGTGAGAAAACAAATCCCATAAGTGTTCTCTAAGTTTTTTTCCTAGTCTCTTCAGTCCTCTAATCTTTAAGTTATGAAAGTAAAGATTTTCTTTTCTTCCCACCATTGAATGTTAGGACTCCTTTCATCTTAGGTACATGTATTTCAAGTTCTTTGAATTTGTAATCTGAAAAATTAAGTAAGGAATTGGTAACTCTCTATCTTCCTTTATGTTAATGATAGAAGAAATGTTAAATCCCTGTCACAGTCCAGGACACACACTTTTTATCAATTCAAGAAAATTATTTTAGGTTGTTGTCTTAGCTTCATAATTGTGATTTATTTTATTTTAATTTTTCCCCACATCTCTTTGGCACCACAGTTGTGCACAGATTAGATTTATATCTGTGATATACTTCAGGTTTTATTTTCAGCTGACTGTATATGTTCATGTCCATTCTAGTGGTGACATCAATTCTCATTGGTTAGTTGTAAAATATTTACAACTAATGCATTCCATGGAAAGGAGGAAAAAAAAATTTATGAAATTC
This sequence comes from Lipotes vexillifer, assembly GCF_000442215.2. Classification (NCBI taxonomy): domain Eukaryota; kingdom Metazoa; phylum Chordata; class Mammalia; order Artiodactyla; family Lipotidae; genus Lipotes; species Lipotes vexillifer. The sequence goes on from NW_006787051.1 coordinate 958,416, forward strand.
AAAAGTCTGGGAACACTAAACCTCTGTCATTGTTTTCTAAGTTAATGTCTATACCTATTAGTTGTTCTTTATGCCATTTCTGTAGGACTGAGACTTGAGATTTAACTTTATCCCTTGAGTTACTGACTCTTTTTGCCTTCTTCTTTGCTATTTCCAGGAATTTTTATAAAATTTTTAGTTTTCATTGAAACTGTTCAGTTCTTGTATACTTTCATAGTTGATGTTGTCTACCTCATATTCCTCTGGTCACAAAAGGCCAAGGGGCATATCAGTAGTAATAAATAGGAGCTGGGAATAAAGTAGGTTTTGGGGGCCCTGGTCTTCACCTACCATTACATATTTCTCACACTGAAAATTCTCCTTCTATTGTTTCTAGAAGTCTCCATGAGCATCTAACATGTGTGCATTAAGCCTCTTAGATCTGATGATTGCATGTACCTCTGTAGCCTACATCGCCAGTGAAGGTGCTTTGTCATCATCAGTGGCACCAAAGCTTGCTCTTGTGGATATGATATCTGGCCAGTGATGTTATGTTCTCTTATTCCCTTAGATGAGGGCAATAAATATTGGAAAGAATGAAACAATATTTTATTATCTGTATATAGTAACTGTATGGTTAGAACATTTCTAAGAATTGGTAAAAACTAATAGCATTAACTTTTTTTTTTTTTTTTTTTTGCGTAC
>NW_006787051.1:959257-1034820 GCF_000442215.2 Lipotes vexillifer
TTTTTTTTTTTTTTTTGCGTACTCGAGCCTCTCACTCTCCCGCTGTGGAGCACAGGCTCCGGACGTGCAGGCTCAGTGGCCATGGCTCACGGGCCCAGCCGCTCCGCGGCATGTGGGATCTTCCCTGACCGGGGCACGAACCCATGTCCCCTGCCTCGGCAGGCGGACTCTCAACCACTGCGCCACCAGGGAAGCCCTAGCATTAACTTTTTAATGGAGAAGATATGTCAGTTTCAAGGCAAAAGAAATCAGTAATATTTTAATGTATTCATAATAAATAGAGAGACTAAACAGGAGAGGCCTTCCCTCAAGATAACACACACACACACACACACACACACACACACAGCACACATATAAACACACACACAAAGACATTGGGATAAAATAACAATATATAGCTTCATAATGAAAATAATAAAACCTTGATAAATATAAATAAAAGTTTTGAGCAAGTATAGCAAGGTACATTGTTACATGGGAGAATAAACATCTGCTACCTCTGGTTGGAGTTCTAGGATCTACAGTTGGAAGAGGAAAACAGGAGAGACTAGCAAGTAGTCTAAGATAATAGAATCAAAGCGATAGGAGAAAAACATAGCACCTAGCATGAAACACAGGCTGGAAACCAAGTAAACTGTCAAAAAAGATGTGACCAATAATAAAAAGAGAAGTAAAGGAAAAAGAATAAAGTTCAAGACCAAAGGTCTACATTAAAGCATGTTCAAAAAAGCAAGAGAATGGACTGGGAGAGGAAGGAGGCCATGCATGGGGGTTCAGGCAGAGCCCGAAGTTTCCCAGAAATACTGATTTAAATCCCCTTTCAAATGTAGTCAATGTCATATCCACAGGTGTTACAAATGACAAACTAATTCAATAATTTTTCAACAGTTAATTTAGAAATGGCACATAGTTCAGATTGATACTCCAACAAGATCTTTATCTTAGAAAGCAACAAAATGCTTCTATATTTCATATGATAAATGAACAAGTCATGCAATTACAGAACTTACAAAGGGCCAGTGAAGTATTAGAACGTGGCAGAGACTAAAATGCATGGTTTCCAATTCTGCCATAAAATGTAAGAGATCATTGGAACAGAATAGAACTCTAAAAACTGTATAATCAGTCAGTATCACAAAATAGCTGAGGGAAAAAAAAGAGCATTTATTAAATGGCAAATTGATAGCTGGTTATTAATTTAAGAAACCAGGAATTTAAATCTAACTCACACTAAATGTATGTCTTTCACCAAAATGAATTCTGGAAGAACAAGTGAGTAAACATTTTAAAAGTCAGATCATAGAATACCGAGATGAAATTATTCAGATATTTGTGTGTACAAGATTCTTTTAAGGATTTAAGTCATTAAAAAAAAAAAAAAAGCTCAAGATACCACCTTCTATGTGGTATCTTGTCTGACTTCTCTGCAACTGGCCCCACTTTTCCTCCTCCCTGTGGTTCTTACATGTGTACCTCTCATACAGGATTCTGAGCTTCTAGAATTGATATAAAACACACCAAACATATATAGCAAGAAATGTAAAATAACTATAACATTTAAAATCAGCTATATAGCATACTTTTGTGAGGAAAAGATACACATATGAATATGTGTGTAAACATGCTTTTGCTTTTATATGCTTAGCGAAAAAAGGGAGATACCTAAGAAATCACAAATATATTTATTGCTGGAAAGTAGGATTACTCTTGGAGAGTGGTTTTCAATGTTTTTTTTGTCTTAGAACTCCTTTAAACCATTAAAAATTACTGAGGACCCCAAGCAGCTTTGTCTTTGTGAGTTATATCTATAGATATTTATTGTATCAGAAGTAAAAATTGAGAACTTTAAAAATATGTTTATCTATTTTTCAGTTTAAATTACAACAATAAACCCATTACATGTTAACATAAATAACATGTTTATATAAAAAAGTCACATTTTCCAAAATTAAAAAAAAAAAGAAGATAACATTGTTTTACCTTTTGTAATTCTCTTTAATGTCTGGGTGAATAGAGATAGCTGGATTCTTATTCTGCTTCTGAATGCAATCTGGTGTATTCTACCCTCTTCAGAGAATTAGAGTTAAAAAGGAAAATAAAATCTTAGTATTAATATGAAATAGTATTAACCCAGATCCCCAGACAACACTTTGAGAACTGCTTCTGTAGAAGAGGAGAGGAAGATTTTTGTTTTCACCATAGTTTGTGTTTTATAGTTCTCTAAGCCTTATATATTAAAGAGGAAAAATAACACTGCTATGTAGAATCTTTGTGAGGAATATGTGTAATGTGCTTAGAAGAGAAATAAGTATATCTCAGGCAAGTAATAAATGATAGATGTTATCATAATAATCATTTATTATGGGGATGGTTAAATTCAAAGCCAGGATGAAAACTTCTGAATTTAAATCCAGTGTTTTTTTCACTGAAGCCACAATATGGCCTAGAGTCTGTAGACAGGAATTCCAGGGCTTAATATACCCTTTTGGAAAATTATGGGTTTTGAGGCAGACAAAGCCCCATTTCTGAGTGGTAGAAATGCTGAAGCCATCCTCGGACATTGATAGGCCTTAGGGCACTGATATTTTCAAGCAAAATGGAGGAGAAAGGCTGCCCACGCCTCTGAAGAGAAAGGAGGCCAGGGAAAGCATGAGTAGTGAAATGAAGCCAAGGCAATCAATTAACCAACTCAGGGCCCTGGTCTGTGAAGGTCACACAAGAGTTTACACCCAGGGCAGGATTGGGCATAGCCCAAAGAAGGTATTAGGGCTGGTAACTAAGGAGTGAAGGAAGGTTGTTATGATGATATTGAAAAGAGAAATAGACCAGTCAGAGTACAGACATGCACTGAGGCCATGACGGAGGCAGTGGTGCTCCCCCAGAATTTCACCTGCTCCCCCACATTCTCAACAGTCTTGTGGTGGGGTCAACATGATTGGTTTTGGACAGTGAACACAATAAAAAGAGATAAATAATTTAGTATATACATTGTGAAATGACAGTTAAGAGGCAGGAAGGATATTTATTTGAAAAGAGTCCAAAAGAATCTAATGGAGGAAATGAAAGGTAAATATCAGGGGAGATAAAAATGGAAAATTTCACAGTCAAATAAATATGAGTCTTTAGACTGAAAGTACCCTCCCAGAACAAAACAGGATACAGATAATGCACCACACATAAACATTTTGCAGTGAACCTACAGAGCATCAAAGATAAAGAAAATCTTTAATACTACTAGAGAGAAAATACAGATTACACATAGAGCAACACTTACTTTGATAGCAGACTTCTTAGTAACAACAGATGGCAGAAGATAAAGGAATAATATTGAATGATAAATTTTTAATCAAGACTAAGAGAAAAAATAAAAATATTTTCACCTTTTCTTTACCAAGACAAAAGGTTAGAGCAAAAGAACAGGAAATAAATAATTTTGAGTATGCTGAATACTACCTGAGACTATACTTCCAGATGCTACAAGCATAGAAGGCCAGGAAACTTGGAACATAGCTAAGCTACCAGGGATTCTATAATATAACCAAATCTGCCACATCCCCAATATCACAGTGAAGCAGTAAATGAAACAATAATTAAAAGGCCATGTCCTAGACCAGAGAATTGGGAGGATGCATCTGCAAAAGCACTAAATAAGAAAAGGTAAGTACAGAAGAAAACAGAGAAAATAAAAAGAAGGAAAAAAATCCTTAACATTCAAAATTGAGCTTGCAAACCAAAATACAAATATATGAAGAGACTTAATATGAAGAGACTTAATGTTAAGATAACAGCCTACAAAATCAACAAGTGAAAAATTAATTGATTATAGATGATATTATAGTTCTAGAACAGATGGTCATAAATTTAGTGTGTTGAATGTATTTGAAGAGATAAATGAAGACAAACCTCCCATTATAAAAATAAATTATGTAACAAATTGGCAAGGTTAAAAACAGATTTTAAAGGAACAACTTAAATATCTTGGAAATGTAGAGTATAGTGATTGAAGTAAGAAGCTAAAACAATAATATAAACTCCAGGCTGGACACAGTGGGGAAGAGAATTGGATATTTAGAAGTTTTAAATTTGAAACTCATCTAGAACACATCCCAGAGAGACAAGAGACCACGAGATTAAAAAGTATCAATATATTTGGGTAGCTAAGAGATGAGACAAGAAAAGGATGCCTGTTTTTGTCATTTCTATTCAGCATTGTACTGGATATTTTAGCCTGGGAAATTAGGCAAGAAAGAGAAAAAAACATCCAGATTAAAAAGGAAGAAGTAAAATTATCTCTATTTACAGATGGCATGATCTCATATATTGAAAATCCTAAGGAATACACATGCACATGCACAACTATTAGAACTAATAGACAAGTTCAGCAAGGTTGCAAGACACAATATACAAAAATCAGTTGTATTTCTATACACTAGCAATGTAAAATCTGAAAATAAAATTAAGGAAAAAAATTCCATTTACAATAGCATGAAACAGATAAAATACTTAGGAATAAATATAACAAAAGAAGTATAAGACTTGTTGCATTGAAAACTACATTAGGGGCTTCCCTGGTGGTGCAGTGGTTGAGAGTCCGCCTGCCGATGCAGAGGACACGGGTTTGTGCCCCGGTCTGGGAAGATCCCACATGCCACGGAGCGGCTGGGCCCGTGAGCCATGGCCGCTGAGCCTGTGCTTCCGGAGCCTGTGCTCTGCAACGGGAGAGGCCACAACAGTGAGAGGCCCATGTACCACAAAAAAAAGAAAAAGAAAACTACATTACATCATAAAACGATGTGGTACTGGTGTAGGATAAACATAACCATCAATAGAATAGAAGCCACAACAGGAGGCCCATGTACCACAAAAAAAAGAAAAAGAAAACTACATTACATCATAAAACGATGTGGTACTGGTGTAGGATAAACATAACCATCAATAGAATAGAACTGAAAGTCCAGAAGTGAAGCCATACATGTATAGTTTATTGATGTTCAACAAGGGTAGCAAGACCATTCAGTAGGGAAGAAAATAGTCTTTTCAAAAAAATGGTGCTTGGACAACAAGATTGCCACACACAAAAGAATGAATTTAGACCCCTACCTATACCATATACAAGAAACTAACTCAAAATCAAAGATCTACATGTAAGAAATAAACTATAAAACTCTTAGAAGAAAACATAACAGTGAATCTCTTTGACCTTGGATTAGGCAATGTTTTCTTAGATATGACACCTAAAGCACAAGCAACCAAAGACAAAATAGATACATTGGATTTCATCAAAATAAAGAACTTGGGCTTCCCTGGTGGCGCAGTGGTTGAGAGTCCGCCTGCCAATGCAGGGGACGCGGGTTCGTGCCCCGGTCCGGGAAGATCCCACATGCTGTGGAGCGGCCGGGCCCGTGAGCCATGGCCGCTGAGCCTGCGTGTCCGGAGCCTGTGCTCCGCAACGGGAGAGGCCACAACAGTGAGAGGCCCGCGTACCGCAAAAAAAAAAAAGAAAAAAAAAAAAGAAAAAATAAAGAACTTAACATGTTTCAAAAGGCACTATTCTGAGAAAGTGAAAAGACAAACCAAAGAATGGGAGGAAATATTTGCAAATTGTGTCTGATAAGGGTCTAGTATCTTGGTCATATGCAAATGAATGAAAATAATATTGACATGGGATTTTTCATCAGCATCACTGAATGCAAGTAGCCATCATCTTAACTGGGAATATGTTAGAGGTATTCCCTTTTAAAACAGGAACGGAAGAAATGCTATGTGTTCTCATAAAGAGGAAAATTCATTCCAAATTAATCTATTGATTCAGTGAAATTTCAATTAAAATTACTACAGAGCACTTTTACAGACCTTACTAAGCTAACTAAGGGTCAAAAATAAAAAAGCCATTTTGCAGACAAAGACCAGGGGAATGATATGACTTATCATTGTGAAATTACTTTATGTCCAAATGATGTCTATGCAGAAAAAGGAATAAACACTACTATTTATAATTAGTTTATTTTCCAATTTATTAATTATATGAATCTAGAATTCATTTAATATTAACATTCCACTCAGTATTTACACAGCATGTATATAAACTGATAAATCAAATGTAGGCATTAGACAGATTAAATTTCCCAAAACATTTAAATGTTGATTGCCAACTTAATCATACACTTCTAAACCTTTAATTAGACTCCTCTGAATGTATGAGTCTCTCAGATGCTGTAAAATTTCAAAAAGCTCTTAAAATGTACATGCAGTATAATTATTATAAAACTGATCAGGGACTTGCCTAGTGATCCAGTGGTAAAGAATCTGCCTTCCAAAGCAGGGGGGCATGGTTTCGATCCCTGGTTGGGGTACTAAGATCCCACATGCCGCAGGGCAACTAAGCCCACGCGTCACAACTACTGAGCTTGCATGCCTCAACTAGAGAGCCTGTGTGCTGCAAACTACAGAGCCCACACGCTCTGGAGCCCGTGTGCCCTGGAGCCTGTGTGCCACGAATAGAGAAGAGAAAACCTGCACATCACAACTAGAGAGAAGCCCATGCACTGCAGCGAAGAGCCCTAGCGCCACAATGAAAGATCCCACATGCTGCAACAAATATCCCGCGTGCTGCAATGAAGACCTGACCAGATCATTTTTTAAAAAATAAATATTAAAAAAATAAACTGGTCAGATAATCACCAGAAAACCTGAGTATAATGAGTTTAGGGGAGCCACCAAGATGGTGGAGGAGTAGGAGGACCTGAGTTCATCTCTCTTCACAAACGCATCAAGAATACACCTACAGATGGAACAATTCTCACAGAACACCAGCTGAACACTAGCAGAAGACCTTGGGTACTCGAAAGGACAAGAAAGGTCCCCACATAACCAGATAGGACAAAAGAAGGGGAAAAGGAGAGGAGAGGAAGTGGGGCGGGATCTGCACCCCTGCGGGGAGCTGAAGCAGAGGAAAGGTTCTGGCATCTGGGGAAGCCCCATCACTAATGGGAAAATCAGTTGCGACAGAAGGGGAGCATCTGAGGCTGTCGGAGGAGGGTGAAACGGCCGGTCTATGGCAGACAGGAGAGAGTGAGACCTACACAGATAGTCTGTGCCACAGCCTTGCACACCCGAGACTGGGACATGTGTCCACCTCTGCACACAGGGGCTGAGAGCTGGAACGTGGAGATTGGAGAGCAAACCTCGGGGAGGACTGCTGTTGGCTGTGAGCAGACAGCCTGAGGGGATGGGAGGGAGGAAATCTGCAACTGAGAATGCTTGTGTAGGAAACCCAGAATGCCATAGAAGCAAGGCACTACTGTTGAGTGATGCACAGGGGGTGGAGCCACCATTGCAGCCCCTCTCTCCAAGTGCCAGTCCCCTGCTCTGCCAGGTGCTAAGAAAAGCCCCCACCAGGGTTGACCTTGTGCCAGTTGCCAGGCGCTATGACTGGATTTCTCGCGACTGTGGCCACTGGCTTTCCTGTGCACCTGTTGCCACCAGGACCTCCCATGACCCAGGAAGTCATGCCACTTCCACGCCCTGTCCTCACTGGGTCAGACCCAAGTGCTCCAGGGCAGCCTCAGGAGCAGACTCCTGTGGGTGACTCACATGCAGAGGTGGGGCTAAAACCACAGCTGAGCCCCGGGAACGGGGCAACTAAGGAAGAGGAACAAAACTCTTTCCATGCACCTGCACAAGGCGCAGACTAAATCCCCAAAATTGGCTTGGTAAACCCTGCATCTTTGGAATATCTGAATGGACAATGAGTGTTCCTACAAATGAAACCAGTCTAGCTCTATCAGCTGTGGACTTTGGGGACTAGTACACATGGGAGTTGGGCCAGGTCAGAGTCTGAGCAGCCCCCACAGTGCCCACAGAGGGACCAGAGACCTACCTAGAGGTTTTGGAGGGCCTCCTGGGGAGCGGAGGTTGGCTGTGACTCACAGTGGGGGAAGGGACATTGACAGCTGAGGCCTCAGGAAAACATAATTATTACTATGTTTCTTATGTTTTGTTCTGTTGTTTTTTATTATTTGTTTTTATTTTCATTTAGTTTTCTAAGTTTTTAAATATATTTTTTATTTTTTTATATTTCTACATTACTTTTTGGTTCTGTGTTTTTTCGTCGTTTTTTTTCTTTTTCCTTTCCTTTGTTCTATTTTGTTTTTTTAATCTTTTTTCTTTGTTCTACTTGTTCTTATCTTTATTGTTTTTGTGCGTTTGTTTTGTTTTCTTTGCTCTTTTTCATTTTCTGTTTTTGTTAGTTTTGTTTTTAATTGTTTGATTTTGTTTTAGAGTTCTTTTGTTTTTATGGTTGGTCTCTTGTTTTTTGTTTTCTCTGTTTTTGTTTTGTATGTGTGTGTGTTTCTTCGGTGTTTTTGGTTTTTGTTTGGTTCTGCTTTTAAATTTTTTTTTTTTTTTTTTTTTTTTTTTGCGGTACGCGGGCCTCTCACTGTTGTGGCCTCTCCCGTTGCGGAGCACAGGCTCCGGACGCGCAGGCTCAGCGGCCATGGCTCACGGGCCCAGCCGCTCTGCGGCATGTGGGATCCTCCCGGACCGGGGCACAAACCCGTGTCCCCTGCATTGGCAGGCGGACTCTCAACCACTGTGCCACCAGGGAAGCCCCTGCTTTTACAATTTTTCTGAGGTTTTGTATGTTTGTTTTTAATTGTTGTTGTTCCTGTTTGCTTGTTTTTGTCTTTGCTATTTGTCGTGGGGGTTTTTGTCTGTTTGTTTTCTTCCTGCCCTTTTATTTCCTTCTTTTTCTTTTTTCTTTTTTTCTTTCCATTTTTTGCAGAACCATGTGGGATCTTGGTGCCCAGGCAAAGGGTCAGTCCTGAGCCTCTGGAGTGGGAGCACTGAGTTCAGGATGCTACAGCACCAGAGAATTCCCAGCTCCAGGGAATATTAAATGGTGAGAGCTCTCCTAGAGGTCTCCATCTCAACTCCAAGACCTGGCTCCACCAAACGGCCTGCAGGCTCCCGTGCTGAATGCCCCATGCCAAACAACAAGCAAGACAGAAACACAAACGCACCCATCAGCAGACAGGCTGCCTAAACTCAAACTAAGCCCAAAGACACCCCAAAACACACCACTTCACATGGTCCTGCCCATCAGAGGGACAAGATCCAGCTCGATGTACCAGAACTCAGGCACCAGACCCTCCTGCCAGGAAGCATACACAAGCCACTGGGCCAAACTCACCCACTGGGGGAAGACACCAGAAGCAACAGGAACTACAACCCTGCAGCCTCTGGAAAGGAGACCTCAAACACAGTAAGTTAGACAACATGAGAAGACAGAAAAATATGTTGCAGATGAAGGAGCAAGATAAAAACCCACAAGACCAAATAAGTGAAGGCAAAGTAGGCAGTCTACCTGAAAAGTAATTCAGAGTAATGATAGTAAAGATGATCCAAAATCTTGGAAATACAATGGAGAAAATACAAGAAACATTTAACAAGGACCTAGGAGAACTACAGAACAAACAGGCAGTGATGAACAACACTATACCTGAAATGAAAAATACACTAGAAGGAATCAATAGCAGAATAACTGAGGCAGAAGTATGAATAAGTGAGCTTGAACTGGAAGATAGAATGGTGGAAATAACTGCTCTGGAGCAGAATAAAGGAAAAAGAATGAAAAGAATTGAGGACAGTCTCAGAGACCTCTGGAACAACATTAAATGCACCAACATTTCAATTATAGGGGTCCCAGAAGAAGAGAAAGAGAAAGGGTCTGAGAAAATATTTGAAGAGATTATAGTCAAAAACTTCCCTAACATGGGAAAGGAAATAGTCAAGTCCAGGAAGTGCAGGGAGTCCCATATAGGATAAACCCAAGGAGAAAAATGCTCAGACACATATTAATCAAACAAAAATTAAATACAAAGAAAAATATTACAAGTAGCAAGGGAAAAGCAACAAATAAAATACAAGGGAATCCCCATAATGTTATCAGCTGATCTTTCAGCAGAAATTCTGCAGGCCAGAAGGGAGTGGCAGGATGTATGTAAAGTGATGAAATGGAAAAACTTAAAACCAAGATTACTCTACACACTAAAGATCTCATTCAGATTTGACAGAGAAATCAAAAGCTTTACAGACAAGCAAAAGCTAAGAGAATTCAGCATCACCAGACAAGCTTTGCAACAAATGCTAAAAGAACTTCTGTAGGCAGGAAACACAAGAGAAGAAAAAGACCTACAAAAACAAACCCAAAACAATTGAGAAAATGGTAATAGCAACATACACATCGATAATTACCTTAAATGTAAATGGATTAAATGCCCCAACCAAAAGACACACACTGGCTGAATGGATACAAAAGCAAGACCTGCATATATTGTCTACAAGAGACCCACTTTAGACCTAGGGACACGTACAGACTGAAAGTGAGGGGATGGAAAAAGATATTCCATGCAAATGGAAATCAAAAGAAAGCTGGAGGGCTTCCCTGGTGGTGCAGTGGTTGAGAGTCTGCCTGCCGATGCAGGGGATATGGGTTCGTGCCCCGGTCTGGGAAGATCCCACATGCCGCGGAGCGGCTAGGCCCATGAGCCATGGCCGCTGAGCCTGCATGTCTGGAGCAACGGGAGACGCCACAACAGTGAGAAGCCCGCATACCGCAAAAAAAAAAAAAAAAAAAAAGAAAGCTGGAGTAGTAATACTCATATCAGACAAAATTGACTTTAAAATAAAGGCTGTCACAAGAGACAAGGAAGGACACTACATAATGATCAAGGGATCACCCCAAGAAGAGGTTATAACAATTGTAAATATTTATGCACCAAACATAGGAGCACCTCAATATATAAGGCAAAGGCTAACAGCCATAAAAGGGGAAATTGACAGTAACACATCAATAGTGGTGGACTTTAACACTCCACTTACACCAATGGATAGATCATCCAGACAGAAAATTAATAAACACAAGGCTTAAATGACACATTAGACCAGATAGACTTAATTGATATTTATAGGGCATTCCATCTGAAAGCAGCAGAATACACTTTCTTCTCAAGTGCACATGGAACATTCTCCAGGATAGATCACATCCTGGGTCACAAATCAAGCCTTGGTAAATTTAAGAAAATTGACATCATATCAAGCAACTTTTCTGACAACAATGCTATGAGATTAGAAATCAGTTACAGGGAAAAAAACTGTAAAAAACGCAAACACATGGAAGCTAAACAATATGCTACTAAATAACCAAGAGATCACTGAAGAAATCAAAGAGGAAATCAAAAAATACCTAGAAACAAATGACAATGAAAACAAGACGATCCAAAACCTATGGGACGCAGCAAAAGCAGTTCTAAGAGGGAAGTTTATAGCAATACAATCCTACCTGAAGAAACAAGAAAAATCTCAGACAACCTAAGCTTACACGTAAAGCAATTAGAGAAAGAAGAACAAACAAAGCCCAAAGTTAGCAGAAGGAAAGAAATCACGAAGATCACAGCAGTAATAAATGAAATAGAAATGCAAAAACAATAGAAAGATCAGTAAAACTAAAAGCTGGTTCTTTGAGAAGATAAACAAAATTGGTTAACCTCTAGCCAGACTCATCAAGAAAAAATGGAGAGGACTCAAATCAATGAAATTAGGAATGAAAAAGCAGAAGTTACAGCTGACACCTCAGAAATACAAAGGATCATAAGAGACTAGTACAAGCAACTATATGCCAGTAAAATGGACAACCTGGAAGAAATGGACAAATTCTTAGAAAAGTACGACCTTCCAAGACTGAATCAGGAAGAAATAGAAAATATGAACAGACAAATCACAAGCACTGAAATTGAAACTGTGATTAAAAATCTTCCAACAAACAAAAGCCCAGGACCAGATGGCTTCACAGGCGAATTCTATCAAACATTTAGAGAAGAGCTGACACCCATCCTTCTCAAACTCTTCCAAAAAATTAGAGAGAGAGGAACACTCCCAAACTCATTCTACAAGACCACCATCACCCTGATACCAAACCCAGGCAGAGATATTACAAAAAAAGAAAATTACAGACCAATATCACTGATGAGCATAGATGTAAAAATCCTCAACAAAATACTAGGAAACCAAATCCAACAACACATTAAAACAATCATACACTGTGATCAAGTGGGATTTATCCCAGGGATGCAAGGATTCTTCAATATATGCAAATAAATCTGTGTGATTCATCATATTAACAAATTTAAGAATAAAAAGCATATGATCATCTCAATAGTTGCAGAAAAAGTTTTCAACAAAATTCAGCACTGATTTATGATAAAACTCTCCAGAAAGTGGGTATAGAGGGAACCTACCTGAACATAATAAAGGCCATGTATGACAATCTCAGAGCAAACATTATTCTCAAAGCATTTCCTCTAAAATCAGGAACAAGACAAGGGTGCCCACTCTCACCATTATTATTCAACATAGTTTTGGAAGTCCTAGCCATGGCAATCAGAGAAGAAAAAGAAATAAAGGAATCCAAATTGGAAAAGCAGTAAAACTGTCACTGTTTGCAGATGACATGATACTATATCATGATACTATGATACTATACATAGAAAATCCTAAAGATGCCACTAGAAAACTACTAGAGCTAATCAATGAATTTAGTAAAGTCGCAGGATACAAAATTAATACACAGAAATCTCTTGCATTCCTATACACTAACGATGAAAGATCAGAAAGAGAAATTAAGGAAACAATCCCATTTACCATTGCAACAAAAAAGAATAAAATACTTAGGAATAAACCTACCTAAGGAGACAGAAGACCTGTATGCAGAAAACTATAAGGTAATGATGAAAGTAATCAAAGATGACACAAACAGATGGAGATATATACCATGTTCTTGGATTGGAAGAATCAATATTGTAAAAATGACTATATTACCCAAAGTAATCTACAGATTTTATGCAATCCCTATCAAATTACCAATGACATTTGTAACACAACTAGCCCAAAAAATTTTACAATCTGTATGGAAACATGAAAGACCTTGAATAGCAAAAGCAATCTTGAGGAAAAAAAAAAGGAACTGGAGCAATCAGGCTCCCTGACTTAAGACTCTACTACAAAGCTACAGTAATCAAGACAGTGTGGTATTGGCACAAAAACAGAAATATAGATCCATGGTACAGGTTAGAAAGCCCAGAGGTAAACCCACACACCTATGGTCACCTAATCAATAACAAAGGAGGCCACAATATACATTGGAGCAAAGACAGCCTCTTCAATAAGTGGTGTTGGGAAAACTGGACAGCTCCATGTAAAAGAATCAAGTCAAACTCTCTAACACCATGCACAAAAATAAACCCACAATTGATTAAAGACCTCAACATAAGGCCAGACACTATAAAACTCTTGGAGGAAAATATAGGCAGAACACTCTTTGACATAAATCACAGCAAGATCCTTTTTGACCCACCTACTAGAGTAGTGAGACTAAAAAACAAAAATAAACAAATGAGACCTAATTAAACTTAAAAGCCTTTGCATAGCAAAGGAAAACATAAACAAGACAAAAAGACGACCCTCAGAGTGGGAGAAAATATTTGCAAATGAAGTAACTGACAAAGGATTAATCTCCAAAATATACAAACCACTCATGCAGCTCAATATCAAAAAAACAAGCAACCCAATCAAAATTGGGAAGAAAACCTAAATAGACATTTCTCCAAAGAAGACATACAGATGGCCAACAAACATGAAAAGGTGCTCAACATCACTAATCATTAGAGAAATGCAAATCAAAACTACAATGAGGTATCACCTCACACAGGTCAGAATGGCCGTCATCAAAAAATCTACAATCAATCAATGCTGGAGACGGTGTGGAGAAAAGGGAACCCTTTTGCACTGTTGGTGGGAAAGTAAACTGATACAACCACTATGGAAACCAGTATGGAGGTTCCTTAAAAAACTACAAATAGAACCACCATATGTCCCAGCAATCCCACTACTGGGGATATACCCTGAGAAAACCATAATTCAAAGAGTCATGTACTACAGTGTTCGTTGCAGCTCTATTTACAATAGCCAGGACATGGAAGCAACCTAAGTGTCCATCAACAGATGAATGGATAAAGAAGTTGTGGCACATATATACAATGGAATGTTACTCGGCCATAAAAAGAAAGAAAATTGAGTTATTTGTAGTGAGGTGGATGGACCTAGAGTCTGTCATACAGAGTGAAGTAAGTCAGAAAGAGAAAAACAAATACTGTGTGCTAACACATATATATGAATCTAAAAAATTTTTTTAAAAAGGTCATGAAGAACCTAGGGGCAGGACGGGAATAAAGACTCAGACGTAGAGAATGGACTTGAAGACACAGGGAGGGGGAAGGGTAATCTGGGCCAAAGAGAGTGGCATGGACTTATATAAACTACCAAATGTAAAACAGATAGCTAGTGGGAAGCAGCCGCATAGCACAGGGAGATCAGCTTGGTGCTTTGTGACCACCTAGAGGGGTGGGATAGGGAGGGTGGGAGGGAGATGCAAGAGGGAGGAGATATGGGGATATATGTATACGTAAAGCTGATTCACTTTGTTAAAAAGCAGAAACTAACACACCACTGTAAAACAACTATACTCCAATTAAGATGTTAAAAATAAAGAGTTTAGGGCTTCCCTGGTGGCGCAGTGCTTGAGAGTCCGCCTGCCGATGCAGGAGACGTGGGTTCGTGCCCCGTTTCGGGAAGATCCCACATGCCGCGGAGCGGCTGGGCCCGTGAGCCATGGCCACTGAGCCTGCGCGTCCGGAGCCTGTGCTCCGCAAATGGGAGAGGCCACAACAGTGAGAGGCCCGCATAACGCAAGGAAAAAAATAAATAAATAAAAAAATAAAGAGTTTACATATATAAAAATATATTTTGTTACCTTATTTTGATAATGCAAACATTTGAAAATTATCAATAATTTCTTTAAAGTTTGAAAATACATTTAGCCTTAAGAAGTGAAATATAGCAATGTATTGATATAAACATAGTATACTCTGTGTGTAGGAAACCAAATTATCTTTCAAGGAAAACACAGTATGTTTATTGCCATCTCCCTAGATAAGTAAAAAAATATATAAATCAAGTAACTGATAGAAAAGTGAAATAGCCAAAGATATTCCCTCAGATGTATTGGGGAAAGAATATGTTTGCTCAGCTATTTGGGTCCTTCCTTTGGAATGAAGGGACATATTAATTTATGTATGTACCTTATAACTCAACTTGAACTTAATATAATTTTTATTAGCACTATATGGTTGTTTAATGTGGGAGCTAGAAGTATACATCACTGGACTATAAAATAGGAAACTCATTTGGCTATCTTATATGTCACTATGATGGTCTAGCGTGTGTCAGCCTGCTTACACTGTGACATCCCAGTTGACACTAAAGCACCCTGGTATGTTTGCCTACATGTACTATAATGGCCCCATATATGCCATATCAGCCCAAAGTATGTCACTGTGTGTGTACCATGCCAGTCCATTACATGCTGTGACAGTGCCATATTATCCATCTGCCTGCACAATGACAACCAAGTATTTGTATGACAGCACAGCATATATTAGCTTATATACACCTTGAGACCATTTTACATTGTGAAGGACCAGTGTGCCTCAGTCTCACACACTGTGACGCTTTCGTAATTGCTGTAACAGCCCAGAGTATGTCCGGATGTATGTATCATGACAACCAACATAAACTGTGATAGTTCAGGATCTATCAGCCAGCATGCACTATGACAACCTTCTGCCTTGAGAGCTCCATATGTGCCATGACAGCCTTGTAAGAACCACAGTAGCCATTTTACACGGGGGCAGCAGGCATTTTGTGTCAGTCTACATGTTTCATGACTGTCCAGGAGATGTTATAACATCTTAACAGACCAACATGCAACTTGACAGCCCGGCAAGTGTCAGCCTGCCTGTATTCTAAGAGTCCATATACACCGTGACAGTACATGGTTTATCAGCCTGAATGTTCCATCACAGACACTGCATACTATAACAGCTCAGCACAAGACACTCTGTGTGTGCAATGACGAATACAGACTGTGACCAAACAATGTGCGGAAGTCTGCATGGACCAGGACAGTCAGTACATAATGTGACAGCTTATGATAACGTCAAGGCTTTCATTCTAGCGATGCAATTTGGTGTGGCATCCACATGGATGTACATGCATGCATATGCTTAATTTACCTATGCTGGTTCTAGCTGCATTTCTTTCCATTGCATTGGCTTATGTTTTAGATTACTTGCTTCCTGCTCCGATTCCCTTCAAGTGGTTGTGTCTTATTTTCCATAACATCTCTCAGCATTTGCCTTCCTCATTCCAGAAGGCTCTAACAGCCTATTGATCAGCCATCTCTTAAATTCTCCTTTTGAACTAAGGTACAGTGTAAATAAGTAAATAATTAAGGTCATTTTGGGGGCTGCCAAATTCTACAGGCTAACTTCCTTTCCCCTCCTTTGGTTGTCTACACCTACATTATCATCATCATCACACACATACACACATGCATATAATTGCAAATACATCACATCTTTAAAAACCCTCCAAGGTTTCCTAGTGCTAAAGAAATGACAGCATCACTGCCATCACCTCACACGTTTTCCTTCAAATTTTCTTTACAGCCCACTTTGTATTACACTTTGCTTCATCCTGTGAACAACGCTTTGCACTTTCGCACCTCTGGACCTTGGTTTGCCCTATGCCCTCTTGGTACAACATACATCTCTGGAAATCTCCTTACAATTTTTGGATCCTTCACTCTTTTTGACCAGTTTTCCCTTTTTATTGACTCAAGTATCTGAATATCTGACAGTCAGGGAAATAGTATTTCACTAAAAGAATAGAGCTCACATTAAGCACTTGGTTCTAATTGCAAGGGATTTTAGAGCTGTATTAGTCCACCACAATTTCTTCTGATAGGTGGTACCCCACCCCATCTCCATCTTCAGGTTTAAAAGGGAAGATTTCTCTATTTGAATATACCTATTAACCAGGCAATATTCTGAGAGGCATGCATGATTTACTAAGGTGATTTTCATTAACTTGTAATAGGGAGAAAACGAGTAGGTCACACCTACTCCAAATCACTGGAATCAGTTTTTACAACCTCCCTACCCTTTGGAAGAAATCATTATTATTCACAAGTATTGTGTATAACCAATATTTTATTTAGGTGATATAATTTTTAAAAATCTGTAGTGTTGCTAGTAGTGTTGCTAGTATTGTAATCAAGGGCTCATAATTTTATGAAGTTCAGACTCTAATAGTAATTTTTTTTTTGGTGGCCATCATTAATGAGAGCTTTTCATCTATGTATTTTGTACGTTGTAGAGATTATGCTGCATATACAATTCTGTATCCTGTTTTTTTTTTTAAGAAATGTACTTATTTTATTTATTTATTTTTGGCTGCGTTGGGTCTTTGTTGCTGCTCGCGGGCTTGCTCTAGTTGCGGTGAGCAAGGGCTACTCTTCATTGTGGTGCGTGGGTTTCTCACTGCGGTGGCTTCTCCTGATGCAGAGCACGGGCTCTAGGCGCACAGGCTTCAGTAGTTGTGGCTCGCGGGCTCTAGAGCACAGGCCCAGTAGTTGTGGTGCAGGGGCTTAGCTGCTCTGTGGCATGTGGGATCTTCTTGGACCAGGGCTCGAACCCGTGTCCCTTGCCTTGGCAGGCGGATTCTTAACCACTGCGCCACCAGGAGCGCCCTCGAATAGTAATTTTTAATGTTCTATTCAGCATACTAATAAATTAAAATTTCAGCTGTACCATATAACAGCTCTTTGATTGTGGCCCAGGGAGTATATCTAAGCCTTAGTTTCTTCATTTGTAACATAAAAAAGTTGATAATACCTATCTGAGTATTGTGAGAATTAAATGAGATCATTTATTCACTCAACAAATATTGAATACCTGCTACATGCCAATGTGGTTCTTAGTTCTGGAGATATATTGATAAACAAAATAAGAAAAAAAATCCCTGCTCTAAAGAACCTTGCATTTCTAATAAACAGTAATGATTACAGTACATTAGAAGTGCTATGGAGACTCAGAAGGTTAAGAGAGATTGTGAGTTGTGGGGTAGAGGTAAGGGAATTTATCATTGAGAAAGTAACGTTTCAGCAAAGTCTGGAAAAATGCATTGTGCTACATGAAACACCTGCAGAGAGAGTGCTCCAAACATGGGGACCAGCCTTTACAATGCCCTTAAGGTCAAGGAACCTGAAGCATGTGCAAGGAATGGCAAGGAGAGCAGTGTGGCTCGAGAAGAGTGGGTAAGAGGGAAGGTAGGAGATGAAATCATAGAGGCAACAGAGGCCTAGATCATGTGGGGTGATATCAGTCATTGTAAGGATCTTGGCTTTAATCTGAATGAGATAAAAGACCATTGGAGATTTTTGAGTGGAGGGTGACATGGTCTCATCTAAATTTTAATAGACATGCATTGGCTACTTGGTTGAGAATGAATAATAGAGGACCAAGTGTAGAAGCAGGGAGACCAGTTAGAAAGCTCATCCATTTGAGAGATGATTATAAAAGTGAATGTAGAGAGAAGTGGTCAGAGTCCAGATGTATCTTGAACACAGAGCTCAAAGTATTTACTGGTGAAAGATGTGAAATATAAGAGAAAGAGGAGGATAAATGATGACTGTGAAGTTTTTGGCTTAAGCAATGGGAAGGTTGCCATTAGCTGGGATGGTCTAGAGTACAGTGAAGCAGAATGGGGCTGGGCAAGAGCAGAACCTCAGTTTTAGACACGATAAATTTGAAGTGCCTGTTCGACACTCAAGTGTAGATGTTGAGAAAGCAATTGGATATATGAGTCTGGAGTTCAGGGGAGAGACATGAATTTAGGAGTTGTCCTTTTATAGATGATATTTAAAGCCATGAGACAAGTCCCCAAGGGAGGGAGTGTACATAGAGAAAAGAAGTCTGAACTGAGCTCTGAGCTACTCCAGCATTATGAAATCAAGACTGGAGGAAGAACCAACACAGGATGCTAAACAGTGGTCAGTAGGAGTGGAGAGAAACCAGGAGACTGAAGTAATATTGGAAGCCAAGTGTCCAATACTACTGATTAGTCAAGTAACACGGGGATGTGGAATTAAGTTTGGATCAAATGGATTTTAAATATGCAGTTAAACTTTGGATTATTGGATTTAGCAATGAAAGTGGAGTGGTAGAGGCAGTCTGAGTCTGAGAAAAAATAGAAAGAGAACTATATGTAGCAAGTGTATACAACTCAAATTTTTTTTTCCTGTGAGGGGAGCAGAAAAAGTGCATAGTAGGGTTAAGAGAGTTTTTTGTTTTTTGTTTTTTAAGAGAGTTTTTTTTAATAGGAGAAATAATAGTATTGATATGTTCAGAGGCTGGTAAGGAAGTTCCAGAAGAGAGGGAAATTGTTTCAGGAGCAAAAGAGAAGAATTGCAAGAGTGATGTCCTTGAGTGACAAGAAGGGATGCGATCTTCCACATCTAGTGGTGTTTGAGCTCTGCTCATACAGGCTCCCAAGAGCAGATCATGAGCACCTCTTCCCAACTCCAAGTTCAGTGACACCATGTTGGTAGCTTGAAATAGGCCATAGTGGAACTATTTACACCACAGCAACCAGTGGATGCTACCAATCTGGGCTTTTTTCCCCAGGGGAGTAGGATGTTAAACATTTATGAGCGTGCCACTGAATCCATCAGTGGAGCAGATGGCCTTAAATAAGCACAGGAAGTATTCATCTATACAAGAGAAAGAAGGAAATGAATCAAGATGCAGACTCTGGTAGATGGAGAGATGTTTGTAACATGCTTGTCCCAGTGACTAGCACACAGTGATTAATTATTATGTTTCTCACTTCATTCAATCATACCACATTGCCTCTAGCTTCAACAATGCTCCCAGGCTATGTGGCAGAACACTACATCTTTGAAAGGAGGAAGGTAAAGTATTCAGTCTCTGCGGACTAAGACTTCAAGCTCATTGATTCACTAATTTATTCATTCAATAAACATCTATTGAGTAGCTATTATTTGCTCCAAATTATGTCTTAGATTCAATTTAATAAATCCAATAAATATTTAATAAGAAATGACAATAGGCAAAATATTTTAGTGGGTATAATGAAAGACAAACGATGCAATGTCTCCTAGTAAAAAAAAAGATTAAATTTGTACTTAAGTTCTGAAACAAATAAGTATGTGTTGTATGCTGAAAACATATAAAACAAATCAATAGTCAAATGCTTATGGCAGAAATAAGTCTGTTATATATAATTTTGTGAATTTAAGGCATAGGTTAAGCATCATTTATAAATATGCATTTTTGTTTTTAATAATTCACTGAGAATCTAATTCTATCCAATTTGGGAACAGGAACTGCTAAAGAAATCTAGGAGTCAGTAGAAAGTTTAACACCTATTATTTTCTAATCCTTATCCTATTGGACTTGTCTGTAGCACATTTCCTATTTTATTCCATTTTTGAAGCTCTCCCACTTGGTTTCTATAATCACATCATA
The DNA here is from genome assembly GCF_000442215.2 of Lipotes vexillifer. Lineage (NCBI taxonomy): Eukaryota > Metazoa > Chordata > Mammalia > Artiodactyla > Lipotidae > Lipotes > Lipotes vexillifer. The sequence continues at coordinate 979,765 of NW_006787051.1, forward strand.
TTTTGGTTCTTCTGTATCACTGACCTCTGTTTTGAAGGAAAAAGGGTCTTCTTTCTCTGCCCTCTTGTATTATTTTTTGTATCCCAAGAATATGGCCTTTCTTTCTTTTCTTTTTTAACATCTTTATTGGAGTATAATTGCTTTACAATGGTGCATTAGTTTCTGCTTTATAACAAAGTGAATCAGCTATACATATACATATATCCCCATATCTCCTCCCTCTTGCATCTCCCTCCCACCCTCCCTATCCCACCCCTCTAGGCGGTCACAAAGCACCAAGCTGATCTCCCTGTACTATGTGGCTGCTTCCCCCTAGCTATCTGTTTTACGCTTGGTAGTGTATATATGTCCATGCCACTCTCTCACTTCATCCCAGCTTACCCTTCCCCCTCCCCGTGTCCTCAAGTCCATTCTCTACGTCTACGTCTTTATTCCTGTTCTGCCCCTACGTTCTTCATAACCTTTTTTTTTTTTTTAAGATTCCATACGTATGTGTTAACATATGGTATTTGTTTTTCTCTTTCTGACTTCACTCTGTATGACAGACTCTAGGTCCATCCACCTCACTACAAATAACTCAATTTCATTTCTTTTTGTGGCTGAGTAATATTCCATTGTATATATATATGCCACATCTTCTTTATCTATTCATCTGTCCATGGGCACTTAGGTTGCTTCCATGACCTGGCTATTGTAAATAGAGCTGCAATGAACATTGTGGTACATGACTCTTTTTGAATTATGGTTTTCTCAGGATATATGCCCAGTAGTGGGATTGCTGGGTTGTGTGGTGGTCTTGTTTTTAGTTATTTAAGGAACCTCCATACTCTTCTCCAGAATATGGCCTTTCTTGACCTCTTTCCTCTGAATGATGTTCCTGGGAAATCATATCTATGCAATTACAGTTTCCAGTATTATCTATATTCAGATAAATAATAGCTGTGTTTTCCACTTTGTAAATATCCTGTGGTGTACAGCTGTACATCCCAACCAGCCACTTGAAGTCTCCCTCAAGATGTTTCTTGGACATCTTAAACTCAATACACATTCACCTCCTGGGAACCAGGGAATTACCTGAATTCCTCTTCTCTCTCCCTGCTATACCTGCTCAGACATCCAGTTCTGTTAACTTCTCCCTTTAATATTCATTGTCCCTGCTAATTCGTTACTTCAATAATTATTATTTTTATTTGGGTTATTGCTAATATTTTCCTATTTTGTTTACCTATTTGCAATTCTTTTTCCTTTTTATGAGAATTGTATTTCTAAGATATTGATCTGATCAGGTTACGTTCCTTCTTAAAATTCTGCAGCTGTATCTATCCTAAGGATATAGTATAATTTTAATACAAATGTACATGCATTATGATACGTTAATCATGACATGATATTAGTGAAGAATGGAAATGACATAAATTTTCAACAATAAGGAGATGGGTAAGTTGACTATAATGTATCCATTGAATGGAATATCCAGCCACCAATAGTAATAATTTTCCAGAAAACTAGAGAAGACTGAATCTAAGGGATGCATATTGGAGCTAGTGCCAATTTATTTCCTCATTTTTTCTACAACCCACACAGCCTTATTCTGACTTAATACTACAAGAAACTTGCTTCATGCCCGTGGAGGTCACATGCAACTTCATTAGATCTCAGAAACTCTGAAAATTTTATCCCAGCAGCTTCATAAACTCACCAAACTTTTGTACCTGTTGCTCTTGCTTTATTCATCACTGATTTTTGTCTCCTGGACCCATACCCCAGATTTAATATTCAATTCTAGTCCCAATGGATTTTAACAAATTTAGGAGAGATCTTTCTGGCTGTCTTCAGAGTTCACGTTCCCACGTGGGCTTTATGTATGGCTTTGTTTTTTGTGCCCTTTGCCCCTATTTTTTTGAGTAAAGGTTTCCTTGTTCCAGCCCCTAGTTCTGTATAATAGAACACATCTTCAGAATTTATACATGAGATTCTGAATTCCCAGTCTTCCATCACTCACTCGAGGCAACTGATGAGACATGGTCACTGTGCTACCCCTGCAAAAGGGAATGCAGCACAATTATATGAAAAAATGAAGTTACACAGACAGGAAGCTGCTATCTATCACTGCACAATTGACAACTATGAAGTTTAAATTCATGGTAGAGTATTCACAAGAACTGCAAGAAGAGGTATTCCTGACCCTTCCTCAGTCTCCTTCCTAAGATTGATTTGAGGTGGATGAGTTGGTGGGAGGGGAAGGGATGTCCATAAGAAGTACCCAGACTTTCTCCTGCATAAGCAACCTGTAGTTTGTAGGAGCCCTGAAAGAAAAGCCTTCTTGCCAGCTGCTTATCTGAGGAGAATGAATAAGTGCGTGGTCTACATCTCCAGTAAAAGGGAGTTCCTTTTAATGGGATGCCCAGTATTCTGAAACTCAAAGTGTAATATAGTTGACATCCTATATCCTATACATCCTGTATGAATCCTATATATCCTAAATACCCTATATTCAGGACATACTGAATGCTGATAAAAATAAACATTTCTCTCTGGCAGGGTAAAGAAGATGAAGCCTTCTTATATCCCAGCATTTATCTTGCTGATTTAACATCTAGAAAGAAACCTCTCTCTATTCATTTTTTTTCGTGGCGATAGATTATAATACCACATAAGGGAAGGGAAGTTGTGCTTTCTTTTTAATTGACATATGGTTGATTTACAATATTATATTAGTCTCAGGTGTATAGCATAGTGATTCAGTATTTTTGCATATTATACTCCATTATAAGTTATTACAAGTTAATGGCTGTAATTTCTAGTGCTATACAACATATCCTTGTTGCTTATCTATTTTATACATAGTAGTTTGTGTCTGTTAATCCCATACCCTGAATTTGTCCCTTCCCCCTTTCCCTCTTCTGTTTAGTAACCACGTTTGTTTTCTGTATCTATGAGTCTGTTTCTGTTTTTCATATACATTCATTTGTATTATTTTTTAGATTCCACATTTAAGTGATATCATACAGTATTTGTTTTTCCCTGTCTTATTTCACTAAGTATAATATTCTCTAAGTCCATCCACAATGCTGCAAATGGCAGAATTTCATTCTTTTTATGGCTGAGTTAATATGCCACTGTATACGTGTGTATGTGTGTTTATATACATACATATATATATATATTATATATATATATATACCACATCTCTTAATACATTCATATGTTGATGGGCATTTGAGTTGCTTCCATGTCTTGGCTATTATAAATAGTGCTGCTGTGAACACTGGGGTGCGTGTATCTTTTCAAATTAGAGTTTTCATTTTTTTTCCAGATATATACCCATGAGTAGAATTGCTGGATCATATGGTTGTTCTGTTTTTGGTTTTTTTAGGAACCACCACACTGTTTTCCATTGTGGCTGTACCAGTTTACATTCCCACCGAGAATGTACAAGGGTTCCCTTTGGGAAGGTGTATTCTATTCACCACTGTATCCCCAGAGGCTAGCATAGCATCTGCCACATAGGTGTTCAGAGCTATTTGTTGAGGGAATGAAGTAATGACTGTCTTTTTGCCCCAGGGCCTGTGTCCTATTCCTAGAATGTTATTACATGTGTGAAGGTTTCTATCTCTGCACAGAGACAGGTATATTCTTCCCTGATTGTAGCACTTCCCAGGTAATATTATTAAATCTAGCCATCTGATTCTCCGTGCTGCCAGGATACCAATCACCTCTTCAGTCTTCTATGATAGAGCTTGTTTTCATCAGGTTACCAGTGATCTCCTAGTGGCCAAATCAAACTATTTTATCAGATCTTTCTGTAACACATTACCCTAATCCTCCTTCTTGAAATCTTCTCATGCTTTAACTACATCTCTGAATTTCATATTCGAAAATATATGCCCCAGTCCAGATCTCTCTTGTAAGTTGAATCCCAAATATCCAAGTAACTGTCCAGGAAGGATCTCAAATTCATTGTGTCCAAAATTTGGTTTATAGTCATCCCCTCAAACAAGCTCCTTGTCCTGCATTTGTCATCTTGGTTAATTAGCTAGATTAATTAAATCGTATTTGTTCCCCTTTTCTCAATTGATTTTTAGGTTCTGTAACCTATTTCAAGTTTTCTACTGGTTTCCTTAATTTAAATAAACATTTTGAAGCTTTGTTTTTTCCTGGTGGTGTTAATAATAAAATATTAATTACGTGTCTGCTCTTTCGATGATGTAATAATAATAGCGATGATGATGATAGATAATATTCATTAAGCACCTACTATATGATAAGTATTCTTCTTAGCTCTTTATATGTACTAATTTATTTATTTTTCACAACAACCTTATGAAGCATATGCTATTATCAATCCTATTATACTGAGGAGGAAATCAAGGCACAAGATAAATAATTTGCTTTTGATTATAATAGCTAGAAAGTGATAGAAGTAGCAGTTAAGCTTAACAGTTTGCACTCTTGAATTTAGTCTTACACTGTTATTCATTTTTTCTTACATTCTGTCCTTTCTATTTCAAGAATTCTTAACAAATCCCACATATTTCAGGACCATAGTACCAACTGTTATTTAGATTTTGAATAACCACTAGTCTCATTGATTGCTACTGTTTCCCATAAACTAAATTTTCACCATCTTGAGATCTTTATGCTAATGCAATTTTCATTTGGCTAGAGTACTTTTATGAGTATCTTTTTTTTCAGAAAGAAAATGTGGATGCAATACTTTCTAAGTGCTTGCATGTCTAAAAATTGCTTGCCATCACAAATGAACAAAATTTGGTTGGATGTGGTAATACAGCATTACCACCTCTTTTCCTTAAAAATCAGCAGATATTGCTCCATTAATACTGTATATCCACTATTATATATGAAGGTATTGGTGACAATCTGATTATTTTTCTTTATCTTTTTTTTTTTTTTGCGGTACGCGGGCTTCTCACTGTTGCGGCCTCTCCCGTTGCGGAGCACAGGCTCCAGACACGCAGGCTCAGCGGCCACGGCTCACGGGATCTTCCCGGACCGGGGCACGAACCCGTGTGCCCTGCATCATCAGGCGGACTCTCAACCACTGCGCCCCAGGGAAGCCCTGATTATTTTTCTTTTTAGGTAACTAATCTTTTCTCTATGGAAGCTTTTAGAACTTTATCTCTTGATTCCAAAACGTCACCAGGGTATGTAGGTATTTTTTTCAATAATCTTGGTCAGTATTTGGTTTTTCAGCGGAGAGAAATTTTCTTCCAGTTCAACTTTTATTGCCATTTCTTCTTTATCAGCTCTTTTCTCTCCTTTCAGTCCTCTCATTGTTCAAATTGCAGCACCTAGGTTTATCCTCCATGAGTTTTCTCATAATTTTCCTTTGTCTTTTTGCTCTGCATCATGGAAGGATTATTTCAATAATTAAGTTCTTTAATTTAGTGTTTGGTAGCGTATACTCTTCTGTTCATTGCCTCTATTGAATTTTTCATTTTGGCAAAAGTACGATTTTTGTTTTGAAAAAACACTTTGTTATTGTCAAATTGCTCTTTAGTATGGCAGCTAGCCGTGTTTTATCAGTGCAGTATCTCATCAATGGAGAATAGGATTTAGAATTCTTTAAAGTTTTCTCCTATTCTCTTACATTAACTGTTTTTAAAATTTTGGACCTATTTTCCCTGGTTATTCAGTCTATTTTGAAGTCCTGATTTGTTTTATTTGCCCCATGATTTTCCCCTCCTGAAGAGTTACATAGTTTTTTGTTTTCCTTTCCACTGGGGTGAGTTCCTTCAAATCCTATGTAATTCTGGCATCTGTAGACCTGAAGAAGCAGTTGGATTTATTTCCTAAAAGATCATAGAAGAGAGGTAGGCAGGCCTTCCCAGGTAAGGCAGACAGATGCATAGATCTTCAGCTTAGGTGGGTGAAAAGATAAATGATTTAAGACCCCTCAGCTGATATAAATGACTGTGGGAATTTCATCCAATGGGCATGTTAATTCCTTGTGTTAAAAAACAGAACAGAGTAAATTTTAAACTGATTGGCTTTATTCATCAATTTATGAATTGGGCAGCATCCCATCTAGCAACTAGGAGGGCACTTAGAAGGGCTGTACAAAATGGGAGGTTTTTATAGGAAGAAGTGGGGAGCGAAGGAGCTATTAGCTAAAAAAAAAAAGAAAGGAAAGGAAAGGAAGGAAGGAAGGAAGGAAGGAAGGAAGGAAGGATTACTTTTAGGCCAGGACATTTCTTAAAAAATTTTTTTGGCGGGGAGTGGGCACAGGGGGAGGCCAGGGAATGGCAAGGGTTTTATCATGCAGATTGCGTCTTCTCCCTCTGAGGAGATGGAAAGGGCCTAGTGACAGATTGCCTCATTGGTGCAGACCAGAAAATTCCAGACTGGTTGATTAAGATTGCATTTCTGGTGAAGGTTGAAATTACAATTAGGTTAGGTACTAAATCTTGGTTTGGTATCTTGGGCCTATGGTTTTTCTCTTTAACACTGGAAGGTTATAAAAGAGGAAGATACCAGAAATATTACTGCCAAGCAGGACCCTTTGATCTAGGCAAGCAGCTGTGGGTGGTTTTGGCTCATAGCTTTGTCTATTCCCAGGAAAGTGCGGTGGCTACACTCAGGTAGCATGAGCTGGAGAAAGCCAAGAGCTGCCACCTGACTGGCTTCTACTTGCATGAAGTGACTAGTGGCAGACAGGCATGTCACTGCCCTTTAGTGCATCCTCCTGTGGACACGTTTTTATGAACCTGATGTTTCTCGCCGCAGGTGTGTTGGTTTGGTCTCTCTCTGTTTTCCAATGATAAGAATTTGGCTGTGTTTTCCCTTCAATATTTGTTGCGTTGTGTCAGTAGCAAATTGAATTTTGGTTCCTGTCTTCTCAGAATTGTAAATATCCTTTACACTTTATTTTTCCTAACTTCAATTTTGAAGTGATGATGGTACATTTCTTTATCTCTAGGAATTGACCATAGTCTCCATTCATCTTTTTTTTTTTTTCCATTCATCTTCATCCCCCCAATAATATGGGCCACAGAACGCTCGACTGGCCCTCACCTCTATAGTTCTTTTCCTTGGACAGTGTGGTCAGATGAGAAATGCTATGAAAACATAACTCACTTCTGAAAAAGTCTCCACATATGAGAAAAGATGTTTCAACTGCATCAGCAGAAGCAAGACATGGTAGTATGAGAGACATGATAGATTCTGGAAATTACAAAAGATCTGGCAGGTCTACAGTGGAGTGTGGAAGAGATAAGGCTAGTGAGCTGGGGAAGGGCCAGATAATGAGGTTTTTTAAAATGCTATGACAGGGGCTTCCCTGGTGGCGCAGTGCTTGAGAGTCCGCCTGCCGATGCAGGAGACGCGGGTTCGTGCCCCGTTTCGGGAAGATCCCACATGCCGCGGAGCGGCTGGGCCCATGAGCCATGGCCACTGAGCCTGCGCGTCCGGAGCCTGTGCTCCGCAAATGGGAGAGGCCACAACAGTGAGAGGCCCGCATAACGCAAGGAAAAAAAAAAAAAAAAAAAATGCTATGACAAAGAGTTTGAACGTTATCCAGAAGACAGTCGGAAGTTGAAAGCTTTTAAGGAAGGGAGCAATAAGATTAGATGTGTGTTTTAAGCAGCTCATTCTGGTAGCAGTGTGGCAAATGAATTGGATGAGGGGAGAATGGAATGAGGAAACCGATTAAGAAGCTATTAAATAGGTTTAGGTGAGAATTTATGAGGCTTCTACTAGGGCCAGTAGCAATGCGGAGAATAGTGGAGAGATTCAAAAGCTACTTAGCAAGTAGAATCAACAGACTTGGTATTTGATTAGACGTGGAGTAAGAAGACAAGCCAGAGCCTAGAATGGCTTGATGATAGAAGTGTCTCGTGATACCATTACTTGAGGCTGGGAATATAGGAGGAGAATTGGGTTTATCAAAAAAGAGGACACATTGTGTGTAACTTGTCTAAGATATTTGAATGTGAATGTCCAAATATGTCCAGTATGTATACCCACACATCACACAAACATAGCAAAATTGTTCACTAAGGATATATGAGCCAGATTTAAAGATATGGACAGATACCAACAGCATATGCTTGATTGGTAAAGAAAGAATAATACTGGCAAATACAACCTGGGGGTTATTACTCTAGTCTGAATATTATTTTGGTGCTTTAGGGTTAGACAGAAGAGAGGAATCTAGCATCTCAGAGTTAAGATTAGGTAGAGAGCGTTTGAAGAGAATATGAGGTCAGAAAAATGTGGGGGAAGGAGAGAAGGGAGTTTCAAAGTGTAACATAAAGGCATATTCTAGAGATGTCCAACAAGTTGAGGACAAAAAGATGTCCTTTGACTCTGACAATTAGAGGTTACTGAAATTCTAATTAAAGGGAAGGAAAGCCAAAGGGTATGGAAGCATTCCACTCTCTTTCCTGAGTTGCGTTTGACATTGATTAGTCACCTTTTGAACAGGTTTTGTAGGAAGAACCTGAGATTAGAAGGAAGTCTATGAGAAGAAAAACTGTAGTTGTGGTTGCTTATTGCTGGAAATGAATAGAGCCAAACTCCTGGAGAGGAGAGAAGGGATGAAGCAAATCCTGTCCCGCAGAGCAGGTTTAGGCATATGAACTAAGTTGCCTCAGTGTTGTGAGAAGTCCACCAGACCTGTGCGTCAGAAGGGCTGGGCAAGGCTGGGGGACCTGAATAGGCTTGAGTAGGGGGACTTGGAAGGAGGAAGGGTGAATGCAGTAGTTGCTGAGGTCTATCATATAGATCCCTCTTCCAGCAGCAAGGCACTCATTCTTCTAGTCGTCAGAAGGTTGACTGCTGGTTGCTCATGGCTGAGTCCCTCTGCAGAAATTGTCCTTGTTGAAGGTTATGCTCCCTCCCCAGGGACAGCCTGTATTCAATGGCTGGTTGATGTGAAGATATCAGAACCTACTCTGCATGGGTCAATTCAGGACATCTCTGAGGGGTTGTCCCAACTTCAGAGCTCCGATAAGATTGGCTGTAACCTCAGTGCAACCACATACCACTTTAACCTCTTCCTTAGCAGAGTCCAGTTTCTCTTACTTGTTTATAGGTATTGTTCTCAAGAACAGTCTTTAATGAACCTGCTGCATCAAATCTTGGTTGCAGTGTTCTGGAGAACGCAACCTAAAATAATGAGTAAATATCTTTTAATCGGCTTTATGCCTCCCGGATTTGGATCTAACTAGCAGGAACAGAGTTTTGATTTCATTGTTTAGAGGACTGATCGAAACACTCAACAATGAGAAGTTAACATGACATAGTTCTACAGAAGTGGTTCTCAGTTGGGAGCAGAGGTTAGAGATGCAGAGGGCATATCCTATAGCTGTGCCCGTCTGTGACCTTGATACCTTTCTTCCCCAAATTCTGACATCCCACACTGACCCCCAGCACCTCCTTGAGAAACATTAATACCATGGAACTGTCCGCACATTGGGGTGGACTTGTTCCTGGCAGGTCACTGAATTGGAAAACCTATTGGTGAGACAAGGTACTCACTAGAGGAGAGGGGAAGGGCAGAAGAGAGCCATTTTGGTTTTGCTTTTTTAAGGGAGGTACTTTAGTATATTTCCATTCTGGATGAAAAAGACCAGTTGAGAGAGAGAAGTTGTGAATACAGGAGAAAGAAGAAATAATTAATAGAAGGACCACTTTGCCTGAAAAGACCCTCTACCAACCAAGACCTGTAAAATTTTCTGTAGTAGTCTCATCTCCACACTCATAATGCTGAACTCTTTTTTTAAAAAAACATCTTTATTGGAGTATAATTGCTTTACAATTTTGTGTTAGTTTCTGCTGTATAACAAAGTGAACTCTTTTTCTGCATCTTTAGAATTAGAGTTCCCATTTCCAAAACCCCAAACCCCTAAGACTGGAGGTTGGTGATATTTGATAGAGACTTCCAATGTTCTTCTTTTTTTTTAATAGCAAAGAGAAAATAGCCTTAGGTATTACATATTTTATGGCTTTTAAAAAATTGAGGTACAATTAACGTATAACATTATATTAGTTTCAGGTGCACAACAGTGATTTAGTATTTGTATACATTGCAAATGATCACCACGATAAGTCTAGTTAACATCTGTCACCATACAGAGTTACAAAAAATATTTTTTTGTGTTGAGGACTTTTAAGATCTACCCTCTTAGCAATTTTCAAATATGCAATACAGTATTATTAACTATGCTATACATTACATCCCCATCACTTATTTATTTTACAACTGGAAGTTCATACCTTTTGACCCTCTTCACCCATTTTCCCCACCGAGTGTTTTCCTGACCCATTTCTAAATGGCCTGGTCACCCTGGCTCTCAACTGCTGGGGGTCGTCGTGAGACTGGCAGTTTCTGCCTCTTTGGGAGATCTGTTGATGACTCACTGTTCTTCTTGCTTTTACAGCTTTCCTGATGGTCTGGGTAGTTTTGCAGTGGCCGTCCTTCTCCTTGAATCAAAATCCAAAGGTTAATAAGTCCCTTCATATCTAGCAGCTGATATAAGCTATAATTATGATGAAACAGAGCTGGAAGTGCAGGTAAATGTTCTTACCACGGAAGGAAGCTGGGCATGTGATAAGCCTTCATTGAAATTAGAAATCACTCCTGGATGTTGACACCTCTCTCTGAGTTTCATCAGGAGAATAAATTGGATGAGAGTAAAGGGACAGGACATGTAAGAGGAGGAAAAAAATTTTTTCAGATGTCTGACAAGTCACAGGCTGCAGGTTGACTTTTTTAAAACTGCTTTGGGGGCTGAAGGCAAATTTTCCTGGTAAGAAATGATTGCCATACAGGATCGGCTGGGGGGCTCTTAGCCAGATACGACCTGAGTGCAGCACTCCCCATGGGTCATAAATATGACTATACGCAGGAACTGATCATTAGAAAAATGATTAAGGCTGTTATTAACCCATTACTCAATTACTTTAAAATGTGGCTAGAAATGAGGCAATTATGAGTTCACAGTTTTAATTGGTATTTGAAATCACAGAGGGTGAATTGATGAGCAGCAGCTGCTGTGACATTTTGCCTGCTGATGAGCTACTAAGGAAGCCGCTGTAGAGCAATACCCTATAATCTCTCTTTTCACAGCATGTGGCCGCACTCAGGGAGGGCGGACGTTTTCCCTGGGAGAATAAAGGAACACTCACACTTCCATTTGACTAGAGAGCCATGAAGTCAGGATCAGGCCAAAGCATGCAGCCCTGGTAGAACGTAGGAGGAAAGCTGTGTGTTGGTCTTTCCCATAGTGGATACTGGATGTAAAGCTGCATCCAGGAAACGTGGGATGATGGTGGGTATGACTGAGTTCAAAATGAAACTTCTGGGACAAGTGGGTTCTTAGCCAGAAAGGCACAGTATAAATACCAGTGATACAGCCTTCAGAGTCCTCTTGCTTGTTTAGAGCAGGTGGGCTCACCACTCCAGACACCCTCTGTTCCTCATTCATGTGTTCAGAGGCATTTTGGTGTCTTTTGATCATGTGTCCGTTAGCCCTGTGATAGGAAGTTAAGGTGCTCGAGGAAGTGGCTCCCTCCAGTGAATTGTGCAGAGTTTTCTTTCTACAAAGAGATGTCTTTATGCTATTAAATATCTTCTAATATTGTTATGCATATCTTTCTGTTCTCCTCCTAGATGTCTTTAATCATATTATTTGAAACAGGAGGAACAATTTTCATCGTGTCACAGCTACGGAGAGTTAGTTTTCTCATATTCAGTAACTGAGGCAACATGATGAGAGTTTTTCCCAAAAAGACTACAGTTATACTTTTCTTTTAGCCAAAAAGACTGGTTTTTATGGGAACATATAGAATATGGAAAGAAGCATGGCAGAAAAGGGAAGAGGGCATGGGAGGCAGAGAAGAATGACAGAAGGAATAGAGAAAAGGGTCAAACAAAGAAACAGAGGAGAGCGAGGGTAAGAGAGAGAGAGTAGGAAGCTTATGAGGTGTGCTACCTGAAAATCTCAAGCATTTAGAAGCAGGGACATCTGCCTCCCTGTCCCCATGTGCGGTGGTTAATTTTATGTATCAATTTGACTGAGCCATAGGGTGCCCAGACCTTTGGTCAAACATTATTCTGGGTGCATCTGTGAGGGTGTTTCTGGGTGAGGTTAACATTTGAATTGTTAGACTGAGTAAAGCAAATTGCTCTCCTCAATGTGGGTGGGCCTCATCTAATCAGTTGAAAGCCTGAATAGTACAAAATGACTGAGTAAGAAGTAATGCCCCTTGCTTGACTACTTGATCTGGTCTTTAACAGCCTTAGAACCCAGACTGAAACATTAGCTCTTCTTGGGTCTTGAGGCCGCTGGCTTTTGGACTGGAACTTACACTGTTGGCTCTCTTGGTTCTCAGACACTCAGACTCAGGGTTAGCTATGGAAACACAACCAATAGGAGACATACATAAAGATATATATATAGAGAGAGACATGCTTCTTTCCAATGGCATATATTCTGACATGCTTCTTTCCAATGGGATATATAGAGAATAGAATAGAATATATAATTATATAATTATGATAATTTTAATAACTAATTATATTATAATATTTAATATAAGAAATTAGAGCACATGATTATGGAGGCTGAGAAGTCCCAACATTGGCAGTCAGCAAGCTGCAGACCCAGGAGAGGAGATGTGCAATTCCAGTCTGAGTCTAACTGCATAGGAAAAGTCAATGTATAGTAGGAGGAAATGAGCCCAAAGCAGAGTAGCAGAACTAAAAAGTGAGGAGGTGGTATAGGAGGAGGAGGAGAAATCTAGTTAAATTATTTAAGATGCTGGGTTCAGCCATGCCTGAAGGAGCCATTAACCCCTGGATTTTCCAGGTATATGAGCCAATGTGCTTCATTTTGGTTTAAGGTAGTTTGACTTGAGGTTCTGTTATTTGTAACGTAAATCATTCTGATTAATACAAAAACTGGTACAGAGGTTGGAGTGTTAACATTGACAGACTTGTAATTATAGAACTAGCAGAGAGCTTGGGCGTTGGATAGTAAGGCCCCTTGCTGAGAAGTTGATGATCTTAGTTGAGTGGTTGTCAAACAGTTAAATTGCTGTCTACTGGGTCTTTAAGTCAGATTCTGTGTCTACCATGGAGGGGAAGAGAGGCATGACATAATCATAAATCTTCTGAAAATGCAAAATCTTAATTACCTGCCTCTGCAATGTCAGGGAAGTGGCAAAAAGTGGGAAATACAAATGGGATCTGAGACATTTAGGTTATCTTGTGGGATTTATGCTTCCTTTCTTAAGATGGGAAGAAAGGTTGCCTTTTCCTAAGGATGGGAAATATCCTTAGGACCTCTTTCCTAAAAGATTGTGCTTTTTCCTAAGAAATTTTATTTAAAGAAATGGAAAAACACAAAGGAATAATATGACAAATACCAGTTCTCCACAACCCAGAATTAATGGTGGCTAATTGCTTACAGACATAGGTAATCTATATATAGTTTAAAAATTTTATTTATTGTAGAATATTTCATAACGATTAGAAACATAAGTTTTATTTGTGTGTTTTCTTTATAATAGGCATTTATGTTAGCTTTATAGTATCATAAACAATGGACTAATCACTTTCATTATATATGTTTTGTGGTACATATATGTGAGAATATTTTCTAGTTTGTACATCTTGAAGTGGACTGCTGGATCAGAAAATTTGCATAGTTTTAATGTTGCTGGCTGCTACCAACTGCTTTCCAAAATTGTTATGCCAATTTACATTCTTACCAGTGAAGTATGAGAATTCCATTGTCCCCCAATTTTTGCAAATAATTGATATTGTCGGACTTTTTAGTGTCTGCATATTTGATGAGAGAAAATGGCATTATGTTGTTCCTTTACTTTGCGTTTTGCGGAGTCCAAATAAGGTTGAACATCTTTTTCCTGTTTATTGCCCATCCAGATCTCTTCTATGGTTATGGCCCGTGACGATTTTTCTGTTTCTCTTCTTGTGTGGAGTTCTCTATATATTCTGTATAGGAATCCTTTGGATGGTGGTTGTAGGAAATATAGGCTTTGACCCAATCTGCCTCTGTTTGAATTCTGATTTGTCACTACCCAGTAAATTACTTATTTACTCTTATGCTTCAGTTTTATTATCTGTAAACTAGAGATAATGATAGTTTCTTATTCACTGTGTTATCATGAAGATTTATTGAATTAATAGCTATAAAAGGGATTTAGAATATTGCTTGATAACTTGTCAGAATGCGGAGGAATAAAAGCAAAGAGAAAAGTACAAAGAACTCACATTCTTTCCAGTTTTTTTTTACAGCAGCAGAAACAAGACAACCACTAGTAGGTCAATAAATTATCCCAGTACACACTTTATGGTATTCTTGCTGGGTTCCTTAACTTGTCAGGTACCCCTTCTTTGCCTGGGCCTGTTTTGTGTACCATTCAAGCTTCTATACATCTTCGCAAATTTAGCATAAATAGTGTGTATTTAAGAGAATTTATGAGATGATCTCTCCTGTGGTTCCCAATGCTTCTTGAACAAACTTTGAACATAACCCTTAGCTCACAGCATTGTAATATTCTCTACACTCTGTTCAACCTTGTTAGGGACATAAGGGTAAAGATTGCCTCATTCATCTCAATATCCCTGGTGGGTGGTATCGTTACTGCCACTTAAAAGGGATTCAATAAATGTTGACTGACTGCCTGACAAAAGCTGTTTCCAACTGGAGGAAAAATAATGCTTTAAAATCTTGCCCAGCTAATCAGTTATTAAAAGGGCAGTAGCACTAATGAAGGTTAATTTTGGAAAAGTTTATTAAATATATTTTCATAAATTTTAAAGTTTCATTTGGAAATCTAGTACACATAGATTATGTGTATTGAGCGCTGATGATGTGCACACACACACACACACACACACACACACACACACACACTATATTGTAGAAATAACTGCAAAATCTTGGGGGAAAATGTAGTTCACTGCAGCTCTTCCTAGAACTCATCTTAGAGCTTATTTAAAAGAAACAATTCATTCCTTTAGGGGCCTCAGCACTGAACTCTGCTAAACTGAGCTCCTGGGCTGATAACACAGCAGAGAGAAAGGAAGGTGTCATTTGGCAATTTAGCTGCTGCTGCTGACACAGTCATCTTTCAGAAAAAAACGTTAGCTCCAGGGGAGGGCTGCCTATGAGAGCAAAAGGATAGGAAGTTAAGAGAATTGGTTGCTAAGTTTTCTTTGCAGGAAAGCAAGCTAATTTTTGGTATTTTTGGCTGAGTATAAGAAAAATGCCCCCTATTTATTCTGACTGAGATAATACTAGAAAAGGAAAGCCTGAAAACCAGAAATTCAAATCTTGAGAGGCACAAGGACTGCAGGTCATTGGGGGAAGGAAGCGTGCCTACTTTGTTCATCCTTTGTATACTGAGGACTTGACACAGTGTCTGGCAGTAGTAGACATTTGGTAAATATTTGTTCAGTGAGTATATGAATGAGTGTCTCCTAAATTTTAGAAGTATTGCCTTATCCTTCATCCCAAAATTAAATTGTAAAAATATAATATTGGATGAAGGTAGCCAAAAGGTACAAACTTCCAGCTGTAAGATAAAGGAGTACTAGGGATGCAATGTACAACATGGTAAATATAATTGACACTGCTGTGTGTTATATGTGAATGCTGTCAAGAGAGTAAACCCTAAGAGTTCTCTTCGCAAGGAAAACATGTTTTTTTCATTTTATTTTGTATCTATATGAGATGATGGATATTCACTAAACTTGTAGTAACCATTTTATTATGATGTATGTAAGTCAAATCATTATGCTGTACACCCTAAACTTATACAGTGCTGTATGTCAATTATATCTAGTAAAACTGGAAGAAAAAATATATAATATTCTCATAAAAATGTAGCGTTTTCAAAATTGCAAAAAAAAATAAAGAGAATAAGAGAAATGCAGTCATAATCCACCATAAAGAAAAAATTGTTCTGAATATTTTCCCATAGTCATTTTTATGTATGCACGTGTTAGTATTTGCATGTGTGTGTGTGCATGGATATACACAAATTTACAGTTACGCTTTGTAAGCAATTTTTCATTCTAATTTTTCATTTGCATTGTGAATATTTTTCAAGGTTATTAATTTCTTTGAGAATATGATTTATAATTGCTAAAAATATATTATTATTACCTATCCATATGTAATGACTCTTCCCTATTGTTAAATAAACTGTTTTTATTTATTTCTTTTTATTAATTTTTATTTATTTTGTTTTTATTTTTATTTATTTTTATTTTTGATTGGAGTATAGTTGCTTTACAATGTTGTGTTAATTTCTGCTGTACAGCAAAGTGCATCAGGTATACAGATACAGGTATCCACTCTTTTTTTAGATTTCCTTCCCATTAAGGTCACCACAGAGCAATGAGTAGAGTTCCCTGTGCTATACAGCAGGTTCCCGTTAGTTATCTATTTTATATATAGTAGTGTATATATGTCAATCCCAATCTCCCAATTCATCCCACCCCCTTTACCCCCCTAAACTAATTTTAAATAGCTTCTATTTTAAAAACATAAATTCCAACTAATAAGGTTACTTTTTAGTCAAAGGACATTAATATTTAACTATTTTGGTATACTTTTCCAAAATTATTTTCCAAACAGTATCCTTTCCTCCCCCACTTCTCCTCCCCCTTGGCAACCACAAGTCTGTTCTCTCTATCTGTGAGTCTGTTTTTGTTTCGTAGATATGTTCATTTGTGTCATATTTTAGATTCCACATATAAGTGATATCACAGGGTATTACTCTTTCTCTTTCTGACTTACTTCGTTTAGTATGATAATCTCTGGGTCCATCCATGTTGCTGCAAATGACATTATTTCATTCTTTTTAATGGCTGAGTAATATTCCATTGTGTATATATGCCACATCTTTATCCATTCATCTGTCAAGAACACTGAGTCTGTCTGCGAATAATTTCCCAGGTTGTCAAATTTATTTTAATTCTATTTTATGGTAACTTACAAGAAACAAATTTTAGATTTTTAAAGTAATTAAATCAACTGTTTTTTGTTTGCTTTTTGCTTTGTGATTTCGTCTATGTCTTTCATTCTTAGAAGAAGTTTCTTCTTTCTAGGGTTTACAAAATGCTCATTTACAGTTTATTCTAGCTTAGTTTAGTTCACTTTGGTTTAGTTTTATTTTGTCTTAATTTTAAGCACATCACTAAGTCATTTCAGTCTAGCTTTATTTTTCCCCAAATACCTCACCAATTGTTCCAGCATCATTTATTGAATACTCTTCCTTTTACGTACTGACTTATGATGGAAATTTAACTATCTGTTAAATTCTTACATAAGAATGTAATTCTTACATTCTCCGTTAATCAAACTGTCAATTCTTGCCATAGATACACAGCATCTTGATAAGTGAAGGCTTATTGTAGGCTTTATTATCTTGTAAGACAAACCTCTCATCATTCCTCTTTCCATCTCATTTTATTTTATCTTTCTGGAACTTTTGTACTATTCAAAGCTATATACTTTAAAAAATGAGCTATATTATCACTTTGTCAAGTAAAACTTAGAAGAACTGGAGAAAAATTGTATTGGAATCACATTAAACCTTTAAATTATTTGAAAAGAATTAAATAATTACCTTTATAATATTTAGTATTCTCATTCAGGAACATGGTATATCTCTCCATTTATTCTCCTATTATATCTCTCCATATATTTTCTAATTCTCTTCATATAGATAATACGCAGTTCTCTAAATTGGTTTTCACTGATTTCTTATTAGAGTTAATTATAAATCTTCCTAATTATTTTTGATGACAGAATAAAATAATTTCACCATTATAATTTGTTTACTGCTGGTGAAAAGAAGCAACTAGTCATATTTTATGTTTATCTTTGCATCTGGATATTTTCCTAACTTTTCTAATTAGTTTGAATGATTTTTGTTAAAATTTCTTGGGACTTCTAGATCAACAAACCAATAATTTGTAAAATATTTTTCTCCTTTAATAATTGTAGCTTATTTCCATTAGCTTTATTATAGTTTTGCAAATTTACTAAGTAGTGTTAAATAATAATGAAAACATTAGGGTTTCCCTGGTGGCGCAGTGGTTGAGAGTCCGCCTGCCGATGCAGGGGACATGGGTTCGTGCCGCAGTCCAGGAAGATCCCACATGCCACGGAGTGGCTAGGCCTGTGAGTCACGGCCGCTGAGCCTGCACGTCCGGAGCCTGTGCTCCGCAACGGGAGAGGCCACAACAGTGAGAGGCCTGAGTACCACAAAAAATAAATAAATAAAATTGAAGTCATTAAAGGTAATTTTTTTGTTCCTGAATGTAAATATATATATATATATATATATTTTTTTTTTCCTGATGTTGCAGACTTCAGAATGTTGCCTCTAGATTTTGTTATTCGTTCAAATGTTAAGGAAATTTCCTCCCTTGCTTATTTTCTAAGACTTTTCTGAGGAATATATATTAAATTTTGTGGGATAATTTTATAGCACCTGCAGGAACAATTATGTTGCTTTTCCCCTCTGACCTATTACAAATGGACAGTATTAATAAATTTACTATTAATAAGTGAATCTTACATTCTAAGATTAAAAACTGCACACTATTCTGTGAATATTATTTTTCTAGTATACTACTATATTATTTTCATTGGTTTATATAAGATTTTTACATTTATCTCTGAAGTGTCATTGTGGAAATGGTAACCAGGACCCACCTTCCCCATACTCTAGGTGCCTCTTATGTAACTAAAATGAAAGTTCTATAAGAGCAGAGGTCCTTGTTTTGCTGTGGTTTTGGGTTTTTTTGTTTTTTCTAATTGAAATATATTAGATCTACATTGATTTACAATGTTGTGTTAATTTCTGCTGTACAGGAAAGTGATTCAGTTACATATATATATTTATTCAGTTTATATATATATATATATATATATATATATATATACACACACACACACACACACACACACACATACATACACAATCTTCTTTAGTTTCTTTTCCATTATGATCTATCACAAGATACTGGATATAGTTCCCTGTGCTATACAGTAAGACCTTTCTGTTTACCCATTCTATCTATAATAGTTTGCATCTGCTAACCCCAAACTCGCACTCCATCTGTCTCCCATCCTCCCTCCCCCCTCCCCCTTGGCAACTGCAAGTCTGTTCTCTATGTCTCTGAATCTGTTTCTGTTTTGTAGATAAGTTCATTTGTGTCATATTTTAGATTCCACATATAAGTGATATCACATGGTATTACTCTTTCTCTTTCTGACTTAACTTCACTTAGTATGATAATCTCTAGGTCCATCCATGTTGCTGCAAATGGCATTATTTCACTTTTTTATGGCTGAGTTATATTCCATTGTATATATGTTCAAATCTTCTTTATCCATTCATCTGTTGATGGACATTTAGGTTGTTTCCATGTCTTAGCTATTGTGAATAGTGCTGTAATGAACATTGGGATTCATATATTTTTTCAAATTAGAATTTTCTCTGGATACATGACCAGGAGTGGGATTTCAGGATCATATGGTAGCTCTGTTTTTAATTTTTTGAGGAACCTCCATACTGTTTTCTGTAGTGGCTGCACCAACTTACGTTCCCACCTTCTCTCCACACCCTCTCCAGCATTTGTTATTTGTAGACTTTTTAATGATGGCCATTCTGACCAGTGTGAGGTGATACCTCATTGTAGCTATGTTGAGCATCTTTTCATGTGCCTGTTGGCCATCTGTATGTCTTCTTTGGAGAAATGTCTTCTGCCCATTTTTTGATTGGGTTGTTTAGATTTTTTGTTACTGAGTTGTATGAGCTATTTCTGTATTTTGGAAAGTAAGCCCTTGTTGGTCTCATCGTTTGCAAATATTTTCTCCTAGTCCATAGGTTGTCTTTTCATTTTGTTTATAATTTCATTTGCCGTACAAAAGCTTATAAGTTTGATTAGGTCCCATTTGTTTATTTTTGCTTTTATTTCTATTGCCTTGGGAGGCTGACCTAAGAAAACATTGATACTATTTATGTCAGAGAATGCTTTGCCTGTGTTCTCTCCTAGTAGTTTGATGCTGTCATGTCTTATATTTAAGTCTTTAAGCCATTTTGACTTTATTTTTGTGTATGGTGTGTGAGTGTATTCTAATTTCATTGATTTACATGCAGCTGTCCAACTTTCCCAACACCACTTGCTGAAGAGACTGTCTTTTCTCCATTGTATATTCTTGCCTCCTTTGTCAAAGATTAATTGACCGTCAGTGTGTGGGTTTATTTCTGGGTTCTCTATTCTGTTCCATTGATCCATGTGTCTGTTTTTGTGCCAATACCAGGATGTTTTGCTTGCTGTAGCTTTGTAGTATTGTCTGAAGTCTGGAAGAGTTATGCCTCCTGCTTTGTTCTTTTTCCTCAGGATTGCTTTGGCAATTCTGGGTCTTTTATTTTAACAGAGGTCTTTGTTTTATTTGCTGATGATGCATTTAAGACCTTAGAAGCATGCCTAATACGCAATTGGTATTCAATAAATATTTGTTGAATGGATTAATGAAGTCTCTGTTTTACTGATATTTACATTCTTCTTCAATCATTTTATACTTGAATTACACTTCTTTGATTCTTTACATTCAGTCTTTACCTGAACAGCCGGAATAAAACATAGAAGTTACATACATCACACATAACACATTTTTTTCCATATGAGTATGAGCATGGTATACTTGCTGAGCCTTTGAATATTGGAGGATATCTTTCTGTTACCATCAGGAATGGAAAAATAGCTGAAGACAAAATTTTTCTCTTATACTTTTTTTCCCATCAAAATTATAATATACATTCCATTATTTTCTGGTACTTAGAATTGCTGAGGAATATTATAAAGCTGACATTTATTTCTTTGTCTACAACTTTTTTTTTCTTGAATGCCAAGATGCTTTATTCTTTTTTTTTTCTTTTTTCTTTTTTTTTTTTTTTTATAAATAATACACAATGTGTTTATTTATTTATTTATTTATGGCTGTGTTGGGTCTTCATTTCTGTGCATGGGCTTTCTCTAGTTGTGGCAAGTGGGGGTCACTCTTCATCGCGGTGCGCAGGCCTCTCACTATCGCGGCCTCTGTTGTTGCGGAGCACAGGCTCCAGACGCGCAGGCTCAGTAATTGTGGCTCACGGGCCCAGTTGCTCCATGGCATGTGGGATTTTCCCAGACCAGGGCTCGAACCTGTGTCGTCTGCATTGGCAGGCAGATTCTCAACCACTGCGCCACCAGGGAAGCCCCAAGATGCTTTATTCTTAAGTTTTAAATACAATGACAAAAATAATACATTTGAATTTTAAAAAACATGCATATATATGTACCATATAAAGTAAAAATCCCTCGTACTACTTAGTCCTTCTATTCCCCCTCCCACAGAACTCCTTCAAAATAACCTCACTCCTCAGATGTAACTACACTAACAGTTGCTTGTATTTTTCTTCTAGATTTGTTTTATATATTTATATAGATACAGATTTTCTTCTTTCTGAATTGAGATTGCATTCTTGTAACAGATGCCTGAAAGAGAACTTTACAAATATTTTGGAATAGAACCTGGCATTTGCTTCTTTGTCTAGCTGGACACAGAAATTCACATTGAAACAAATTTTCTTGACTTACTGCTTGAATAACCCTTCCTGATTGTATAAATTTTAGAGGAGTAGGCACTGTCATCCTGAGGAAAAGGGACAATAGGTATTTTTGTGTCTTTGCCAAAGCTGCCTTTTCTCAATGTCCCTAGGTATGTAGACATGGTCTTTGAGTGGAAAGTGGAAAATTTTACATAGGGCCCATGAAGCCACCATAGAAGACGGATGGAATCTTCAACCCCTTCTCATTCGAGAGTCAACATTACTAAAATCTCAGAGGTGGATTAAGATGGTCCCACCAAGCACAAGGATCCCAAAGTAAACAAACAAGAAATTTTGAGTTTCCAGAAGATTAGGAAGAAATAGGGAGATATATGACGAAGCTGGAGAGGGAAATGTGTACCAGTAACATGTCAGGAGGTTAAGGTAGTACAGAGATTCCCAGCCAATGAGGAATTCCTAAAGAGGGATAATGGCCAATATAGTTCTAGGAACAGTGATGTCTTCTATTAAATATGAGGGTGTTTTCTTTTTTTTTCTTTAACATCTTTATTGGATTATAATTGCTTTACAATGCTGTGTTAGTTTCTGCTGTATAACAAAGTGAATCAGCTATATGTAGACAGCATATATACGGGTCTTGTTTTTGTATTCATTCAGCCAGTCTGTGTCTTTTGGTTGGAGCATTTAATCCATTTACATTTAAGGTAATTATCAATATGTATGTTCCTATTACCATTTTATTAATTGTTTGGGGTTTGTTTTTGTAGGTCTTTTCCTCCTCTTGTATTTCCTGCAGACAGAAGTTCCTTTGGCATTTGTTGTAAAGCTGGTTTGGTGGTGCTGAATTCTCTTAGCTTTTGCTTGTCTGTAAGGGTTTTAATCTCTCCGTCAAATCTGAATGAGGTCCTTGCTGGGTAGAGTAATCTTGGTTGTATGTTCTTCCCTTTCATCACTTTAAATATGTCCTGCCACTCCCTTCTGGCTTGCAGAGTTTCTGCTGAAAGATCAGCTGTTAACCTTATGGGGATTCCCTTGTGTGTTATTTGTTGCTTTTCCCTTGCTGCTTTTAATATTTTGTCTTTGTATTTAATTTTTGAGAGTTTGATTAATATGTGTCTTGGCATGTTTCTCCTTGGATTTATCCTGCATGGAACTCTCTGTGCTTCCTGGACTTGATTGACTATTTCCTTCCCTATGTTAGGAAAGTTTTCAACTATAATCTCTTAAAATATTTTCTCAGACCCTTTCTTTTTCTCTTCTTCTTCTGGGACCCCTATAATTCGAAGGTTTTGCATTTAATGTTGTCCCAGAGGTCTCTGAGACCATCCTCAGTTCTTTTCATTCTTTTTTCTTTATTCTGCTCTGTGGTAATTATTTCCACTCTTTTATCTTCCGGGCCATTTATCCATTCTTCTGCCTCAGTTATTGTGCTATTGACTCCTTCTAAAGAATTTTTAATTTCATTTATTGTGTTGTTCATCATTGTTTGTTTGCTCTTTAGTTCTTCTGTGTCCTTTTTAAATGTTTCTTGTATTTTCTCTATTCTGTTTCCAAGATTTTGGATCATCTTTACTATCATTACTCTGAATTCTTTTTCAGGTAGACTGCCTATTTCCTCTTCATTTGTTTGGTCTGGTGGGTTTTTACCTTGCTCCTTCATCTGCTGCGTATTTCTCTGTCTTCTCATTTTGTTTAACTTACTTTGTTTGGGGTCTCCTTTCCACAGGCTGTACATTTGTAGTTCTCATTGTTTTTGGTGTCTGCCTCTAGTGGGTGAGGTTGGTTCAGTGGCTTCTGTAGGCTTCCTGGTGAAGGGGACTGGTGCCCGTGTTCTGGTGGATGAGGCTGGATCTTGTCTTTCTGGTGGGCAGCACTGCATCTGCTGGTGTGTTTTGGGGAGTCTGTGAACTTAATATGATCTTAGGCAGCCTCTCTTCTAACGGGTGGGGTTGTGTTCCTGTCTTGCTAGTTTTGTGTGGGTTTTTTTACATTTTATTTTATTTTTTTAACATCTTTATTGGAGTATAATTGCTTTACAGTGGTGTGAACTAACGCATTCTTTTTTTTTTTTAAACATCTTTATTGGGGTATAATTGTTTTACAATGGTGTGTTAGTTTCTGCTTTATAACAAAGTGAATCAGCTATACATATACATATATCCCCATATCTCTTCCCTCTTGCGTCTCCCTCCCTCACACCCTCCCTATCCCACCCCTCTAGGTGGTCACAAAGCACCAAGCTGATCTCCCTGTGCTATGTGGCTGCTTCCCACTAGCTATAGGTTTTACATTTGGTAGTGTGTATATGTACATGCCACTCTCTCACTTTGTCCCAGCTTACCCTTCCCCCTCCCTGTGTCCTCAAGTCCATTCTGTAGTAAGTCTGCATCTTTATTTCTGTCCTGCCCCTAGGTTCTTCATGACCATTTTTTCAGATTCCATATATATGTGTTAGCATACAGTATTTGTTTTTCTCTTTCTGACTCACTTCACTCTGTATGACAGACTCTAGGTCCATCCACCTCACTACAAATAACTCAATTTCGTTTCTTTTTATGGCTGAGTAATATTCCATTGTATATATGTGCCACATCCTCTTTATCCTGTCTTGCTAGTTGATTGGCATGGGGTGTCCAGCACTGGAGCTTGCTGGCCGTTGGATGGAGCAGGGTCTTAGTGTTGAGATGGAGATCTCTGGGAGAGCTCTCACTGATTGATAATACATGAGGCCGGGAGGTCTCTGGTGGTCCAATGTCCTGAACTCGGCTCTCCCACCTCAGAGGCTCAGGCCTGACACCAGGCCAGAGCACCAAGACCCTGTCAGCCACACGGCTTAGAAGAAAAGGGAGAAAAAAAGAAAGAAATAATAATAATAATTTTAAAAAATTATTAAAATAAAGAAAATTTTAAAATAATAATAAAAAAAGAAGAGAGCAACCATACCAATACACAAGTCCACCAATGATAACAAGCACTAAAATCTATACCAAGATAAACATAAAAATCGGAAACAAATCAGTCACAGACAGCAAACCCCAAGTCGACAGTTGTTCCCAAAGTCCACCACCTCAATTTTGGGATGATTCATTTTCTATTCAGGTATTCCACAGATGCAGGGTATATCAAGTTGATTGTGGGGATTTAATCCGCTGCTCCTGAGGCTGCATAGAGAAATTTCCCTTTCTCTTCTTTGTTCGCACAGCTCCCAGGGTTCATCTTTGGTTTTGGCCCTACCATTGTGTGTAGGTTGTCCTCAGGCATCTGTTCCCACCCAGACAGGACAGAGTTAAAGCAGCAGCTGATTAGGGGCCTCTGACTTACTCACGCCAGGGGGAGGGAGAGGTACGGCAGTTATAACTGGAATGCGGGGTGAGCCTGCGGCGGCAGAGGCCAGCATGACATGGCAACAGCCTGAGGCATACGGTGTGTTCTCCTGGGGAACTTGTCCCTGGATCATGGGACCCTGGCAGTGGTGGGCTGCACAGGCTCCCAGGGTGGGTGTGGATAGTGACCTGTACTTGCACACAGGATTCTTGGTAGCTGCAGCAGCAGTGTTAGCATTTCATGCCCGTCTCTGGACCCATCTCTAGAAGCTCGTTTAGGTGGTGCTCTGCTTTCTGTGGGCAGACAGGGAAGGAATCCCCTCTCCTCATGCACCCTGAAACAATGGTCTCTTGCCTCTTAGGCAGTTCCAGACTTTTTCCTGGACTTCCTCCTGGCTAGCTGTGGCACCCTAGCCCTCTTCAGGCTGTGTTCACACAGCCCACCCCAGTCCTCTCCCTGGGATCTGACCTCCAAAGCCCGAGCCTCAGCTCCCAGCCCTCACCTGCCCAGTGGGTGAGCAGACAAGCTTCTCAGGCTGGTGAGTGCTGGTCAGCACCCGTCCTCTGTGTGGGAATCTCTCTGCTGTGCCCTCTGCAGCCCTGTTGCTGTGCTCTCCTCTGTGGCTCCAAAGCTTCCACCCCTGCCCACCCCCTGTCTGCACAAATGAAGGGTCTTCCTAGTGTGTGGAAACCTTTCCTCCTTCACAGCTCCCTCCCAGAGGGGCAGGTCCCGTCCCTATTCTTTTGTCTTTGTTTATTCTTTTTTCTTTTGCCCTATCCACGTACGTGGGGATTTTCTTGCCTTTTGGGAAGTCTGAGGTCTTCGTCCAGGGTTCAGTAGGTGTTCTGTAGGGGTTGTTCCACATGTAGATGTATTTCTGATGTATTTGTGGGGAGGAAGGTGATCTCCCCATCTTACTCCTCCACCATCTTGAAGGTCCAGAGGGTGTTTTCTTTATTGACTATAATTGCCTTCTATTAGCTCTAGAACTTAAGTAGAAATCTGTTATATATGGGTTGAGTCCATCGTAGACCCCAAAGTGAAGAAAACCTATCAGGAGCAGGCTATGATGAGGAAGTAGGAGTCAGGATGGACTCATCCAAACATAAGCCCTCCATGGAAATCTAATGGGTTATACCAGTGGCAGAGGTAGACATACAATATTGGGATGGCTGCTTGAACCATCTTATTTCGGTACTATGAAAAGGGTAGGACTCAAAAGATGGAGAATTTGGGGAGCACTAGCTTACAAGTGCTTGACTGTAAATAATTCTCTTGGTTTGAATGACCCTGTCCTAATATGTATGGTGAACAGACTCTAGGAGGGCCCCAGGGACCCCCACCTCCTGATAGTCATGCCTTTGTGTAAATCCCTCCCCTTGATGGTGGGCTAGATTTAGTGATTCACTTCTAGCAAGTTAAATGCAGCAGAGGTGATGGAATGTCACATCCAAGATTAGGTTACAAAAGAACTGTGGATTTCATTTTAGCCATTCTGTCTTACCCTGAGGAAAGCAAGCTGCCATGTTGTGAGTTGCCCTATGGAGAGACCCACATGGCAAGGAATTGAGGGTGGTCTCCAGCTAATAGCCAACAAGAAACTAGGGCTCTCAGTTCAACAGCCTTCAAGGAACTGAAGTATGCAGACAACCACATGAGTGAGCTTGGAAGGGAATTCTCCCCCAGTCAAACCTTCAGATGAGAACAAAGCCCTGATTTACGGCTTGATTACAACCAAGAGAAATCTTGAGCCAGAACCCATATAAATAACACCTGTATTCCTGACCTACAGAGACTGTGAGAGAGTAAATGTATGTTGTTTTAAGTTGCTGAGTTTTGGAGTAATTTGTTATGCAAAAACAGATAATTAATTCAGTTGGAAAAATAATCAAGTGTGTGTCAAAGATAGTTGATAAATTTGGGTGAAGACTGACTTGGGATTCTGCATGGAATCAAATGTTTAATCAAGTCAGACTATAGGAAATAACAATGATATGTTCAAGGATGAACCGTCATATCGAGCAACATGCCACAGGATATTATACCAAACCATCCATTTCCATGATTCCACTGGATTCTTAAGATATAAATGTAAATCTGTTTTAGAAGAGACAAAGGCTTAAGTGGAGCCTAGTGAGACAACCCTGACTTGTCTTTCCTCCCCTTCCAATGACACCTCATGAAAAAGTAAGGTTACATAGGAATACTGGTCAAAAATCCAGTAGATCCCAAGTAAAGCCACTAACCAGAGTATAGAGTGGGACTTACGTAAGTAGAATGCCTAGTGTGTCCAGGGCTTTCACCTACCAATGGCTGCAGAAAAGCCACTGTCCTTGTACCTCTCCCCACTCCAACCCCACACAACAGTCTCCTCATTAGTAAGTCTCTTTCTGCATGCTTTTAGGGAATTCAATTCCCAGGATTCAACATAACTGAGGGCATATGTAGACAGATGGTGGAACAGTGTATCCAGAGATACCAAGTTGATAGTATAAAGAAGTAGAGACAGCACTGAAGCCTCCTTACTCTGATCAGTACATTTTTTTATTATAGCCGTAGGCTGTTACAAGGTACTCTCAAGGTTTTCCATTCTCATATTTGTCATGTTATAATCCTAAAAATTAATCAATCTTCAAATATATAATTGCAATATTCTATTTTTAAACTGTGATTTTATATAATATTCACATTACAAGTCTATTTCTAGAACCTGCCTGCAACAGAGGCCTGGTCAGTCAGATGATGTGGTTTTGCAGTTTGTAAAGCAAGCTCTAGGTTCTAGACTGCCTGGGTTCGAATGTCAGCTCTCCTACTTACTGGCTGTGTCAACTTGGGCAAGTGACTTAATTTCTCCAGGCTTCAGCCTCCTTACTTTTAAGATGGAGATAATAATAGTACTTACCTGATAGCATTATTTTGAGGATTCAATGAGTTATTCCTTATAAAGTGCTTAGAACAGCAACAGCTCCACAAAATGGGTTTGCTCTATGTTAGCCATTAGTTTTGTCATAGAATAGCAAATTCTGGAAAAGAGTAGGGGGATTGGTGGACAAGAAAAGAAACCTTAAACTTCCCCAGTACAGAGAAGTTCCTTTGCCTCAGGAGTCAGCCTGACCCAGAAACAGTGTTAGTGGTGTGACAGAAAGCTGTTTCACATTCCCTGAAAATCCCAGATTAATATTAATACTCATGAGGTAGTCTCTGGAGGCCTGGACTTGGACCTGCTTCCACCTTAGCCCTGTTGGGCCTTAATTCACACATATTCACTCAGACAAGTATGGCTTAAGCTGGGGGGAAAAAAATCAGCTTATTGGT
Organism: Lipotes vexillifer; assembly: GCF_000442215.2. NCBI lineage: Eukaryota > Metazoa > Chordata > Mammalia > Artiodactyla > Lipotidae > Lipotes > Lipotes vexillifer. The sequence goes on from NW_006787051.1 coordinate 1,008,031, forward strand.
CCTTTGTTTTCTATTTTATGGTTCTGTCTTTTCTTTTGGAAAACAAATGATTTATTCTCTTGCCCCTCTGGGAGCAGAGCAAGTCATAAACTGAAAATAACTTGTCTGTGGAAAAAAACTTTCCAGACAACAGTTCTTCTAACAGAACATCATCTATTCGACAGAGAAAACTGAGCTTGCTTGCTTGCTATTTTTTTAATACTCTAAAAACAAACAAAAAAACAGACAAAACCCTGAGACTGGTAGCTTTTTCCATGATCATCTTTATTTCAAGCTTCACAGTGAATGGAATCCTCCCCGCAAGAATAGGGATGGAGGCCCAAGTGCTGGTAAGCAAGAGGCATGAGACCTTCCCCAGGCCCACCCTGGGCTTGTTCTCTGGGATAAACTGCTAACTTGGAGGAAGACCTCTGGTTTGATGTTGGGCTGGGAATTCTGCAGGACATAAAGAACTCCCTTCCTTTCACTGGACTAATCAACACACATAAGCCCACACTTGTGGGCACATGCTACTACATTTCACATTTACTTTCTTACATTGTGTATTTGTGTGTGTACACACACTCTGCTCTCCTATAAATACTCACATCTTCAAGACATGTTCACACATACATGCACATGGTGGTCATGGTCCAAGGTGATGAGTCAGAGAGAACCATGGAGGGGTGAGGGGCTTATATAAGTTCAGAAAAGGGAGATTTTTGATAGATTACTATCAAAGTAAAACTGAGACACAGCCCTTCTCAATCCCTTTGGCAGGATTCGTGAGGGTACAGTGCTAGGCCCGGAATAGTTCCCGGCAGGTATTTAATATTTGTCTTTAAATTCAGTTGTTTGAAGTCTTGTCACTTTGAGGCAAGGAATTCTACCTGATTCTGGGATATAAGAATAGGAGAGAAAAATGAATTGCAGTCATCAACCAGTCAACATGCATTTAACTGATGCCTACTGTGGCCTAGGCAATGCCCTGGGCACTGGGAGAGAGAGATGATTGAGACACAAGTCCTACCCCATCATAGTCTAGTAGGGAAGATGAGACTAACACACAGGAAACAGAGTAATCCAAAATCAATGTTATACTGTCAATGCCCAAAAGGACCTTGTCTCGTCCAACATGTTTATTTTGGCAGTGGGTCGCTGATATTCACAGGGTCACTTTCTTGTGGCCACATAACCAGATAATAGACAAATGCTTCTTGATAGAATTCTCTCTCCATCCTTTTGCACTGTTTTGTAATTCTATGAAAAACTTTAACATGGCCCTGTGTTTTAACCAGGTACCACCTGTCTGTCCCTAATCCAGGACCGTGAGGTCCCACAAGGTAGGAACCTGATCTTATACATTTCCAAAGCTCACAGCGACTGACACGGGCATCATTATCCAGGAGGTGTGCAATTTATCGGCCTAAAGTGATCTGAAATAGTCTGGGTGAGTTTGCGCTTGGCCCAGGGCTCCATTCATTACACAAGGAAGCAGCACAGGTAGTAAAGAACTAAATGCTAGATACAAACGCAAGGTAAAATATTTCACCCTTGTCATAAACATTACAGACATGTTTCCAAGCCCTCCTGTTTTCTTATCTATTTTACCCTCAGCTCTTGTATAATTTTACAGACAAAGGTAATGCATTTTCATTTCAGCCAGCAGGAAAAGGTCAGGTTCCTCAGGTGCTTTTGACTCTTCATATTCAGAGACAGAATCATCGAAAGGTTTTGCTATGTTTCTCCTAAGGGTTTTTTGAACTTATACCAAGTCACCCAATCATTGAACATTGATTTCAATAAGGATATTGAAAAATAATCCACTCTGTGCCAAATGCTGGGCAAATAGCTGGCTACAAACTTGCCGGGCTGAATTATTGAACACTTAGTTCATGCTCAGAAAAAAAAAATAAGAGCAGTTGCACTATTTTCCTTGGGCTGCTATAACAAATTGCCACAACCTTGGTAGCTTAAAACAACAGAAATTTATTCTCTCACAATTCTGGAGGCTGGAAGTCCAAAATCAAGTTGTCAGCAGGGTCACTCTCTTTCTGGAGGTGCTAGGGAAGGATCCTTCCTGCCTTTTCCTAGCTTCTGGTAGCTCCTGGCAATTCCCTGGTATTCCCTGGCTTATAGGTGCAGCCCTCCAGTCTCTGCCTCTGTCTTCTCTCTATCTGCCTCTGTGTTCTCTCCTCTTCTTAGAAGGAGCCCACACTAAATCCAGTATGGCTTCCTTCCTAGCTCTCAACTAATTACATCTGCAAAGACCTTGTTTCCAAATAAGGTCACATTTTTGAGGCTCCAGGTAGACATGAATTTTGGGGGGACACTATTCAACAGCTGTCATTGCACTTTGCTGGCTGGGGTCTGCACTGATAAGACTGACAGTACATGAGATGACGACAGAGGGAAGCTTACCTTTGTTTCCATGAATGAGTTCCTCCGATCTTGCTTCTGGTTTTCACAGTCTTACTCCCTGTCCTGTGTGTATCCAGATCCAGACTGCTCACTTGGATTCTGAGCTCCTGATTCATGTGATTCATGTGACACTGGTTCTTATGTATTTGCCAAGCTGCTGACCTATGCTCTCATGAGTAACCTGGCCCATCTGGACCTGAGCGTTGCTCTTTGTTATCTACCTTTTTTCATTCAACAAATATTCACTGGACACTTCCAAGTGTCATGCACTGTCTTGGATGCTGGATTCTCAGCGATGACAGACAAGGTTACTACCCGCATGGGGAATGGGGGATGGGAATAAGCAAAAAACAAGCAAACAGATACTGGGCGCCCAAAACAGTATCTGGCACATACTAGATGTTCAATAAGTATTTGTGGTTTGAAAGAATGAATGTTTCTGATAGTGATAGGGATGTGAAGGAAATAGATTAATGTGAAATGGAACATTTAAATAGGGTCAATATGGAAGGTTTCTCTAAGAAGATGTTGATTAGACTAAAATGTGAAGAAAAGGAAGGGGCCAGCTGAGGAGGTATGTCTAAGGCAGAGGAAAGAGCAAGTGAAACATCACTGAGTTGAGAACAAACTGATTGTTTTTAGGGACAGAAAGCGAACGATGTGACAGAGGCAAACTGAGCAAGGGGGAGACTAATTCGAGATGGTGTCAGAAAGGTAGAGGGAAGCTCAGTTACACACTATAGATCACACAGAGGAGTTGGGTTTAATTTCCAGGGCAACTGGAAGCCATTTGAGGTTTAAACAGTGAATCAATTTGATTTAACTCATGAATTAAAAGATCACTGTAGGGCTTCCCTGGTGGCGCAGTGGTTGAGAATCTGCCTGCCGATGCAGGGGACACGGGTTCGTGCCCTGGTCCGGGAAGATCCCACATGCCGCGGAGCGGCTGGGCCCATGAGCCATGGCCGCTGACCCTGTGCTCCGCAACGGGAGAGGCCACAGCAGCGAGAGGCCCGTGTACCGCAAAAAAAAAAAAAAAAATCACTGTAACTAGTCTGAGGAGAAAGGATTGTAGGAGGCAAGATCTGAAGAAGGAAAACCGCTTAGGAAGTGTATCAGTTAGGATGTTTTTGCACATAAACAGGTCATAGGTGTAAAAGATATTGATCCCTTCAGTCCTCAGTGTAACCAGGAGAGGACAGGGCTGGCCAAAGCCACAGGGTTGTTCTGCCTACAAATAGACCCATCCATTAACCTGAATAAACAGCATCATTTTCCATGCGACACGATGTGAACAAGATTGGAAAGCACTGCTCTAAAAAGTATTTTTCATGTTTTCTGTCCATCCAGATTCTTTTATACAGTCTTTGTTTTGAGAGTTTCCCACTGTGGTAACCAGCTTCTGAGATGTCCTCCAATGATCCCCAAATCCTGGTTTTCAAACCCTTGTGTCATCCCCTCCCACATTGTACCAAGGTTTAGTTTGTGTAAGTAACAGAACATGACAGAAGTCACTTCTAAGATTAGGTTGTAAAAGAATGTGGCTTATGTCTTGGCCTCTAACTCTCTTGGATCATTCACTCTGGGGTAGCCAGCTGCCATGTCTTGAGAATACCCAGGTATCCCTGTGGAGAGGCACACATGGCAAGGAACCGAGACTTCCAGCCAATAGCCAACCAGTCAACCTTCTCGAAAGCAGCCCCAGTCAAGCCTTCAAATGATGCAGCCCTGGCCAACAATTGACTGCAATCTCATGAAAGACCTTAAACTACAACCACCCAGCTAAGTTGCCCTCAGGTTCCTGAGCTCAGAAACTGTGAAATAACAAAGGCCTGTTGTTTTAAATTGCTAAGTTTTGGGCTAATCTGTTGGGCTACTGTTACATTGCAGTAGATAACTAATGCATCCCGCTTTTGAGCCCTCCACCCCAAGGTGGAAGCCAGAAACTCTCTTTATTTGCTTCCCTTATACTTAGGGTGAACGCAAGTGGCCTGAGATTTGCCAATCTGGCCCATCTGACTGAGACTGCAGTTCAGTGCCTGATGACATGAAGGAGAACTGATTATGGGAAAGGTGGTGGAGGGAGATTCAGCTCCCAGAGGAGGCAGAAGTGAGTTGCTCGTGGTAAATCTCACGCCCAGCCTCTCTCACTGTGGACTGCTCTGCCGGCCCCCAGTGGTGGTGGGAGTGGTAAGGTGTCCATTGGAGCTGTCTGCTGATGTAACCTGGATAGTGTTCCCAGATTACAAACCTGCTTCACTCCAGGACATTGTTTCACACATTTTGTTTAAACCCTCTGGTGAGCTGTGCTTTTGGCAACTAGGGCCTCAGACTGACACAGAAGCCTTTGAAATTAAGAAAACACTGCCTCAGAGTGGCTTAAATAATGTGGAAATGAACTCCCTCCTGTAACAAGAAGGCTGCAGAGGTATGCCATCAAGACTCTGGATCCACTTTACTAGATCTCTAGAGGCTGTGCCCTTCTGTCGGTGTGTGTGTTCTATCCTCTCTGGCTGGCTGCAATTTGGCTGTGACAGTTCCAGGCATCAGATTAGACATGACAACGTCCAGAGGTAGAAGGAAGCTCTATTTTTCTTGTATCCGTTTGCAAGAGTGAGGAACCTTACTCAGGAACCCTCCATAAACTGTCCTTCATATCTCATTGGCCATAATTTGGTCAGGTGCTCCTTCCTAAAGCAGTCACTGGTAGGGAGAATGGTATTACCACTATTGCCTGGGATTAATTAGGTCCTACCTCTGGGATCTGGGGATGGAGCCAGACTCCCTTGAAGCTCCTGGCCAGGAGGAAGAAGGTGGCTACATAAACATTAGGGCTCTCCTAGAGATTCAGAGATTCTGGGTAAACAAGCAACAGTCTGCTATAGGAGGTTATTACAGTGTCCAGGCAGGAGATAACAGTGGTTTATATTAAGGTAATGGAGTGGGAACAGAGAGGAGAAAGCAGACTGGGATATATTACATGTCTAAAAGCAAAAAGATTTGCTGGTGGGTTGAATTAGGAAGGAGAGCTTTTGGAAGAGATAAAGGGAAAGATGCATTAGTTTATACCTGAGCATTTAAATGCATAATTTACCTAAATGAGGAAGGTTGGGAAGAAACAGGTGAGGATGGAGTTACACATTTAAATGGTTACCAAGTAGGGCTTCCCCGGTGGCGCAGTGGTTGAGAGTCTGCCTGCCGATGCAGGGGACGCGGGTTCGTGCCCCGGTCCGGGAAGATCCCACATGCCGCGGAGCGTCTGGGCCCGTGAGCCATGGCCGCTGAGCCTGCGCGTCCGGAGCCTGTGCTCCGCAACGGGAGAGGTCACAACAGTGAGAGGCCCGCGTACCGGAAAAAAAAAAAAAAAGGTTACCAAGTAGACAGTTTCACATATGAGTTTGGAGCTAAGAGGGAAATCAGGGGTGGAGATCTGAGCTTGAGAGTCACCAGTGTACAGGAAGAATTTAAAACCCTACAACGAAATGAAATGCCTTCGGGGAAAGTACAGCAAGAAAGTAGAGGCCCAAGAACCAAGCTCAGGCCAGGTGGAACAGCTAGAGGGCAGGTAGAAGAGGAGATGTCAGTAAAGAAGAATGAAACTGAGCAGCCTGGGGGAAAGAAAACCAAGATGGAACTCAGAGTTCAGGAGATGATTCAAGTTGTCCTCCAGCCTCTCCTGTTCCGATTCCTCTCCCCCTTTCCCACTGCATCCCCGGATGTCTGTATTTGAAGGTAATAACCATCTTCTGCATTTTAACGTGCATGTGCGTTTGAAGTTTCATATAACAAATTTAAGTGAGTTTCACTCCTAATTGAGCCTAAAAATCACTAGAGATTGAAGGAAAATAGGAATATAATTAGGAGGAAAAGACACTTTGGAAAACTTGTCTCCTTTTTCTTTCTTGAATAATATATGCAAGACATTTCCCTCATAAATGGCATGGTAAAGGGCTAAAAAAATAAACCCACAAAACAAGCACTGAATGTATCTGTTAATACCCCGAACATCTTAAAATTTTTAAAAATGAACAAGACCACCTCTTACTATTTTAATGAGGCAGTATCCTTAAAGCAGTTATTATTTTGCAGTTATTGAATGGGAGGAAAACTTACGTCCAGTTAGTGGAAACTCCTTCTGCAGAATCTCACTTCTGATGAGTTGCAGACAGAGAAGTTGAGGTCTCTGTGTTGGAGGAAGGCAATTCTAATTCCTACACAAATGGCCAAAGTGCAGAAGAGAAGTAGGAAAAGAAAGCAGACCAGGAGATCAGTGGAGAGGATCCAGACTACAGTGGGAGCTCTGATTTCTTACTCAGGTGGGACTGGGTTAGCAGAATAATAGGAGCACAGAGTGTTTTGCTTGTAGTTTATGATGTAATCACCTGGGCTTTAATCAATTCTTTTTTTTTTAATTTAATTTAATTTTTTTATACAGCAGGTTCTTGTTAGTCAGCAATTTTACACACATCAGTGTATACATGTCAATCCCAATCACCCAATTCATCACACCACCATCCCCACCCCACCATGGCTTTCCCCCCTTGGTGTCCGTACGTTTGTTCTCTACATCTGTGTCTCAACTTCTGCCCTGCAAACCAGTTCATCTGTACCATTTTTCTAGGTTCAACATATATGCGTTAGTATACGATATTTGTTTTTCTCTTTCTGACTTACTTCACTCTGTATGACAGTCTCTGGATCCATCCACATCTCTACAAATGACCCAATTTCGTTCCTTTTTATGGCTGAGTAATATTCCATTGTATATAGGGACCACAACTTCTTTATCCATTCATCTGTTGATGTGCATTTAGGATGCTTCCATGACCTGGCTATTGTAAATAGTGCTGCAATGAACATTGGGATGCATGTGTCTCTTTGAATTATGCTTTTCTCTGGGTATATGCCCAGTAGTGGGATTGCTGGGTCATATGGTAGTTCTATTTGTAGTTTTTTAAGGAACCTCCATACTGTTCTCCACAGTGGCTGTATCAATTTACATTCCCACCAACAGTGTAAGAGGGTTCACTTTTCTCCACACCCTCTCCAGCATTGATTGTTTGTAGATTTTTTGATGATGGCCATTCTGACTGGTGTGAGATGATATCTTATTGCAGTTTTAATTTGCATTTCTCTAATGATTAATGATGTTGAGCATTCTTTCATGTGTTTGTTGGCAGTCTGTATATCTTCTTTGGAGAAATGTCTATTTAGGTCTTCTGCCCATTTTTGGATTGGGTTGTTTGTTTTTTTGTTATTGAGCTGCATGAGCTGCTTATAAATTTTGGAGATTAATCCTTTGTCAGTTGCTTCATTTGCAAATATTTTCTCCCATTCTGAGGGTTGTCTTTTGGTCTTGTTTATGGTTTCCTTTGCTGTGCAAAAGCTTTGAAGTTTCATTAGGTCCCATTTGTTTATTTTTGTTTTTATTTCCATTTCTCTAGGAGTGGATCAAAAAAGATCTTGCTGTGATTTATGTCAAAGAGTGTTCTTCCTGTGTTTTACTCTAAGAGTTTTATACTGTCCAGTCTTACATTTACGTCTCAAGCCCATTTTGAGTTTATTTTTGTGTATGGTGTTAGAGAGTGTTCTAATTTCATTCTTTTACATGTAGCTGTCCAGTTTTCCCAGCACCACTTATGACTGTCTTTTCTCCATTGTATATATTTGCCTCCTTTCTCATAGATTAGTTGAACTTAGGTGCATGGGTTTATCTCTGGGCTTTCAATCTTTTTCCATTGATCTATGTTTATGTTTTGTGCCAGTACCATACTGTCTTGATTACTGTAGCTTTGTAGTGTAGTCTGAAGTCAGGGAGTCTGATTCCTCCAGCTCCATTGTTTTTTCCCTCAAGACTGCTTTGGCTATTCAGGGTCCTTTGTGTCTCCATAGAAATTTTAAATGATCTGTCCTAGTTACATAAAAAATGCCATTGGTAATTTGATAGGGATTGCACTGAATCTGTAGATTGCTTTGGGTAGTATAGTCATTTTCACAGTATTGATTCTTCCAATCCAAGAACATAGTATATCTCTCCATCTGTTTGTATCATATTTAATTTCTTTCATCAGTGTCTTATAGTTATCTGCATACAGGTCTTTTGTCTCCCTAGGTAGGTTTATTCCTAGGTAGTTTATTCCTTTTGTTGCAGTGGTAAATGGGAGTGTTTCCTTAATTTCTCTTTCAGGTTTTTCATCATTAGTGTATAGGAATGCAAGAGATTTCTGTGCATTAACTTTGTATCCTGCAACTTTACGAAATTCATTGATTAGCTCCAGTAGTTTTCTGGTGGCATAGTGTGTATAGTATCATGTATAGTATCATGTCATCTGCAAACAGTGACAGTTTTACTTCTTCTTTTCCAATTTGTATTCCTTTAATTTCTTTTTCTTCTCTGACTGCTGTGGCTAGGGCTTCCAAAACTATGTTGAATAATAGTGGTGAGAGTGGACATCCTTGTCTTGTTTCTGATCTTAAAGGAAGTGCTTTCAGTTTTTCACCATTGAGAATGATGTTTGCTGTGGTTTTGTCATATATGGCCCTTATTGTGTTGAGGTAGGTTTCCTCTATGCCCACTTTCTGGAGAGTTTTTATCATAAATGTGTGTTGAATTTTGTCAAAAGCTTTTTCTGCATCTATTGAGATGATCATATGGTTTTTATTCTTCAATTTGTTAATACGGTGTTTCACACTGATTGATTTACTTATATTGAAGAATCCTTGCATCCCTGGGATAAATCCCACTTGGTCATGGTGTATGATCCTTTTAATGTGTTGTTGGATTCTGTTTGCTAGTATTTTGTCGAGGATTTTTGCATCTATATTGATCAGTGATATTGGTCTGTAATTTTCTTTTTTTGTAGTATCTTTGTCTGGTTTTGGTATCAGGGTGATGGTGGCCTCATAGAATGAGTTTGGGAGTGTTCCTTCCTCTGCAATTTCTTGGAAGAGTTTGAGAAGGATGGGTGTTAGCTCTTCTCTAAATGTTTGATAGAATTCACCTGTGAAGGCATCTGGTCCTGGACTTCTGTTTGTTGGAAGATTTTTAATCACAGTTTTAATTTCATCACTTGTGATTGGTCTGTTCATATTTTCTGTTTCTTCCTGGTTCAGTCTGGAAGGTTATCCCTTTCTAAGAATTTGTCCATTTCTTCCAGGTTGTCCATTTTATCGGCATAGAGTTGCTTGTAGTAGTCTCTTTGGATGCTTTGTGTTTCTGCGGTGTCTGTTGTAACTTATCCTTTTTCATTTCTAATTTTATTGATTTGAGCCCTCTCCCTCTTTTTCTTGCTGAGTCTGGCTAATGGTTTATCAATTTTGTTTATCTTCTCAAAGAACCAGCTTTTAGTTTTATTGATCTTTGTTATTGTTTTCTTTGTTGCTATTTCATTTATTTCTGCTCTGATCTTTATGGTTTCTTTCCTTCTGCTAACTTTGGGTTTTGTTTGTTCTTCTTTCTCTAGTTCCTTTAGGTGTAAGGTTAGATTCTTTATTTAAGACTTTTCTTGTTTCTTGAGGTAGGCTAGTATAGCTTATAAACTTCCCTCTTAGACCTGCTTTTGCTGCATCCCATAGGTTTTGGATCATCATGTTTTCATTGTCATTTGTCTCTTGGTATTTTTTGATTTCCTCAGTGATCTCTTGGTTATTTAGTAATGTATTGTTTAGCCTCCATATGTTTGTGTTTCTTACGTTTTTTTCCCTGTAATTCATTTCTAATCTCATAGCATTGTGGTCAGAAAAGATGCTGGATATGATTTCAATTTTCTTAAATTTACTGAGGCTTGATTTGTGACCCAAGATGTGATCTATCCTGGAGAATGTTTTGTGCGCACTTGAGAAGAAAGTGTAATCTACTTTTTTTGGATGGAATGTCCTATAAGTGTCAATTAAATCTGTCTGGTCTATTGTGTCATTTAAAGCTTCTGTTTCCTTATTTATTTTCATTTTGGATGATCTGTCCATTTTTATAAGTGAGGTGTTAAAGTCCCCCACTATTATTGTGTTACTGTTGATTTCCTCTTTTACAGCTGTTAGCAGTTGCCTTATGTATTGAGGTGCTCCTATGTTGGGTGCATATATATTTATAATTGTTATATCTTCTTCTTGGATTGATCATTATGTAGTGTCCTTCTTTGTCTCTTGTAACATTCTTTATTTTAAAGTCTATTTTATCTGATATGAGTATTGCTACTCCAGCTTTCTTTTGATTTCCATTTGCATTGAATATCTTTTTCCATTCCCTCACTTTCAGTCTGTATGTGTCCCTAGGTCTGAAGTGGGTCTTTTGTAGACAGCATATATATGGGTCTTGTTTTTGTATCCATTCAGCAAGCCTGTGTTTTTTGGTTGGAGCATTTAATCCATTCACGTTTAAGGTAATTATCAATATGTATGTTCCTATGACCATTTTCTTAATTGTTTTGGGTTTGTTTTTGTAGGTCCTTTTCTTCTCTTGTGTTTCCCACTTAGAGAAGTTCCTTTAGCATTTGGTGTAGAGCTGGTTTGGTGGTGCTGAATTCTGTTAGCTTTTGCTTGTCTGTAAAGCTTTTGATTTCTCCATCTAATCTGAATGAGATCCTTGTGGGGTAGAGTAATCTTGGTTGTAGATTCTTCCCTTTCATCACTTTAAGTATATCATGCCACTCCCTTCTGGCTTGTGGAGTTTCTGCTGAGAAATCAGCTGTTAACCTTATGGGAGCTCCCTTGTATGTTATTTGTCATTTTTCCCTTGCTGCTTTCAATACTTTTTCTTTGTCTTTAATTTTTGCCAATTTGATTACTGTGTGTCTCGGTGTGTTTCTCCTTGGGTTTATCCTGTATGGGACTCTCTGTGCCTCCTGGACTTGGCTGGCTATTTCCTTTCCCATGTTAGGGAAGTTTTTGACTATAATCTCTTCAAATTTAGTAAACTTATATAATTCATTTTAGAGTGTGGATCTGGTTTTCCTGCAGTCATCCAGGGGGATCATAAGCGGCTCTAAGAATGTATATAAAACTTGAAAAATCCTGCTAGGCAATTCTGATATGAAATTCATGGGGAGGCATATTGTGTGATAGTGAAATTGAAGTTTTTGGAGTCTCCATAATGTGGATTTGAAGCTTGATTCCATCATTTGCTAGCTCTGTGACCTTGGGCAGGTGACTTAGGCCTCAGAGTTTGTGTTCCCATCTAAAAGTCAGGATGATAATAACAATATCTATTTCAAATGGTGGATTCAGTTAAAAGAAACATATAAAGCACAGCAGACACTATGCAGTGCAGAGCAAGTCCTCAAGAAATGTTGGCTATAAATGGCCAGTCTGGAAAGACCACATGGAATGTAATATAGATTGATCAGACCTACCCATTCTCATGTGCAGGAAACAGAATCAAGGTGTAGATCTGATTGCAGCCACCAGAGTTGGTGAAAGCACAGTGCCAGTGCTGCTCTTTCGGCGACTTGGGCCATTCAGCTTCAGCACATGGACTCCGTGCTCTCACCTCGACCCACTGAAACCTCCTGCAGAGGAGGGCAATGTTGTGGGCAGGGCTCAGGAGTGACATGGCCGATCACTACCACTGATTAGCTGTGTGACCTTAGGAAGACTACTTATATTTTGGTGCTTATGCTACCTCAGTTGAAAAGTGGATATAGTTAATAACAGTACTCTCCTCATAGGGTTGTTATGTAGATTATATGAGCTAATCTGTTTAGAGCATTTTTGTTTTGTTTTTTGGGTTTTTTTAACATCTTTATTGGAGTATAATTGCTTTACAATGGTGTGTTAGTTTCTGCTTTATAACAAAGTGAATCAGTTATACATATACATATGTTCCCATATCTCTTCCCTCTTGCGTCTCCCTCCCTCCCACCCTCCCTATCCCACCCCTCCAGGCGGTCACAAAGCACCGGGCTGATCTCCCTGTGCTATGCGGCTGCTATCCACTAGCTATCTACCCTGCGTTTGGTAGTGTATATATGTCCATGCCTCTCTCTTGCTTTGTCACAGCTTACCCTTCCCCCTCCCCTTATCCTCAAGTCCATTCTCTGTTTAGAGCATTTTTAAGAGTGTTTGGCACATAGCATGAACTCAAAAAACTATAGTAAAAATAATAGGAATATGATAATTATCATGATAACTTTCAAACAGACCTGTAGAATTCCAAAGTCTACTTTTCCTGATAAAAGCTTTGCAGAGTGGATTTACAGAAAGAAAATGAGAAGAAGAAAATTAGGAGCAGATAGGTTAGAGGTGGGAGAGAAAAGTCAAGAAAATTTGCAATGGGGATAACTCAAAAGTATAAGCAGTAGTAAAAGGGTGAAGTTTTGAATAATGAATGCAAGATAGAAGAAGAAAGCTTCAATATGGAAATATAATATTCAACCCAGAAGTTGTATCAAAAAAAAACTCTTGCATTAAGTGATCCCTCAATAGACATTTGAAAAAAAAAAATGGACATTTGATGAATTGACTGGTTAATTAAATGTGATTTAGTACTAAACACTTTAGCCAATAACCTGAAGCCTGGTTCTTTGGACAGAGTGAGGGCTGATAATAACATGTGGTCTTCTTATGATCTTCTGAATAAGGCTAGAGGCAATAAAATGGATGCTTCTCTGTCTCTGTGTTTCTGTGTGTGTGTATACACAGAGATTTTTGTCAAAGCTATTTGTTGCTAAGCAAAGATAATGAAAGGGATTGTTGAAACTCTAAGTGCTTAATACCTTAATATGGTTACCCATAAACATTCACATCCACCTCTTCTCTTAATAAACAGGCACCTGAGTGCAGGTCAACCTGCTCTTCATCCATTTTCGGCACTGAGGAGGGAGGGAAACTTGCTGTGGAAGATAAGGAAAGGTGTGTGTTATTTGGAATCTTTTCTTCTGGCACTTCTTTAGCTAGTTGGACATTCCATGACCACTGTGACACAGTCTAGCCAATTTTGAACTCCATCATCCTCTCTCTTTCCAGTGTCCAGAGAGACTCCAGCTGTTTCCCAGACCTGTCCAGGGTGAATGACATCAGCCACTTTGAAAGGCAGCTCCATGGATGCAAAATGTATTTTTTAAAAAGTTATTTGGTGAGGGAATGTCCTGAGGTCCAAGTTTCTCTCAGTCAGCGCAAATCTGACCTCTGCTCTGTCCTCTGGCCTCGTTCTGAAAAGATGAACAAATGGAGAACCGTGAGTATCTACTAAGAAGCAGAGGAGTGCCAGGTCCTCTGACCCGGATCATCACCTTCTGTTCCATTCAGTATATCCTTTTATGGTGTATCTGTTAAACAGTAAAGCTAATAAATCTCTACTTTCTTTAAAGTCAAAGAAATTGGAATTAGAACTTTATAACTGGCAACCATAAAACTGAGAAGGAACCCACAGAGCCTAGGAAGGAAGAATAAAGATAAAGCAGAACCACCCGCTTCTTGGTGCAATGATAGCAGACACGTGGACAACGTGGAGTTACACAATCCAAATTTGCTTTCATTTCATCTCTCAAGAAAAGCTTACTACAAACAGGGAAGGACCAAGCTCACAGGAGACTGATGCCCAAGATGAGAGAGTGGTTGTTATGGAACACGAACCCAGTTTGTCTCTTGGTCCAAGTGAATTATACTTCAGGCTCTGGAGCAAGTGTGAGGATGAATCCCTGTTTGGGATAATTAAGCAGGAGGTTTGTGAGTATTTCACGGGAGTAACTGCTGGGAGAGAGCATGGGCTCACTACGAATAAGTCATGCCAGTTGAATCTTATTTTCTCTTGCTAAAGGCAACTACCTGGCAAGGAACTGAATCAAACAAAGTGCCAATTAATAGGAAGTTCTGCCATTAGGAATCCCAAACCACTTCCCAAGTACAGAATCTAGGTCTTGGGAGTAGGAGTGACAATATGGTCCAAGAATGGCATGAAAGACTTATGGGACTTCTACTTTTCCAGCTTTATTGAGGAATAAAGATAAAATTGTATGTATTTAAAGAGTACATGATGATTTGATATACGTATGCATCTTGAAATGATTACCAAGGTTAAGATCAAGTTAACACATCCATCACCTTTTAACTTTTTATTAAACTTAATTTTTTTGTGGTGAGAGTGTTTAAGAGTTACTCTCAGTACAGTCAACATGTGTACATTGGACCTTTATAACAGAATTTGTACCCTTTGACCTACATGTCCCCATTTTACCCATCCCTAACCCTTAGCAACCATCATTCTACTCTGTTTCTATGAGGATCATAGAAACATAGAAAATCAGGAAGGATTTTCTTCTTTTTAAGGTTGAATAATATTCCATTGTGTATGACTCTGTGTGTGTGTGTGTGTGTGTGTGTGTGTGTGTGTGTGTATACAGTATTTTCTCTATCCTTTCATCCATTCATGGACACCTAGTTTGTTTCCATGTCTCGGCTATTTTGAATATGCTGCAATGGACATGGGGGTTAAGATATTTCTTCAAGTTAGTGATTTCATTTCCTTCAGATAAATACCCAGAAGTGGGATAGCTGGATCATATGGCAGTTCTATTTCTAATTTTTTGAGGAACAGCCATAGTTCCATAGTTGCTGCCTCAATTTACATTCCCACCAATAGTGCGCCAGGATTCCTTCCCCTACGTCCCTGCCAATCACCATTCTGATACTGGAATATCACTTCCACACATTTTGTTTGTTAAAATAAAACTCTCCTAAATAAAATAAAACTGTCCTAAAACTCTGGGCTTGCAATTCTAAGTGTCATCAGGGGCTCACCATGTATAACCCAGGTCAGTTTTTGGAACTTCTGTGGCTTTCATTCTTTCTCATTCCATTAGCTGAAGTCTTGTCAATTCACACCTGAAATGGTTTTCAAATTTGCTCCTCCTCACCATTACTCCACCAGCCCTATAGCATCCACACTCTCTCCCCCACTTCTCTAAGAGTTCCCTCCTTTCAAAGACCAGCTTCTCAGCTGCATGGCACAGAGCAGCTCAGCTCGGTGCTTTGTGACCACTTAGAGCAGTGGGATAGGGAGGGTGGGAGGGAGACGCAAGAGGGAGGGGAGATATGGGGATATATGTATACACAGAGCTGATTCACTTTGTTATACAGCAGAAACTAACACAACATTGTAAAGCAATTATACTCCAATAAAGATGTTTAAAAAAAAAAAAGACCAGCTTCTGCTCTACCTCTTCCGAAGGCTCTCTCTCTCTCAGTGAATTTACTTTCCCTCCTAGTTTTCCTAGGGCAGAGAGCCTACTTGCCTTTTCAGAACTCTCTGAAGTTAGCTTTACCTTTACAATTCTGCATTTTCTCTGCTATTCTAATGTAAGGTCCTTGAGGCCCCAGCGCCGCGTACAGCAGTATTCTAAAGCTTGTCTGTTGGGTGAATACTCTTTGGCATTCTGAACTACCTTTCTGCACAATATGATTTGCTATCCCTAGCAACAGCACAGCCTTACGGCTAAAAGTGTCAGTTGTACAGATTCTGCTGTCTTAGAGCAGGACACTAGTGTTAAGTAAAGGCAAAAAAAAAAAAAAAGTCAAGGTTCCCTGCCTCCCCACCTATGAACTTGGGCAGGTGCTACTTTCCTGAGTCTCAGGTTTGTCATTGGTAAAATGAGCATAATAGTTATACAGACCTTGCTAGGCTATCGAGGGAATTAAATGAGATTATATAGCTAAAAGATCTGTGGCAGAGTGCACACACACACACACACACACACACACACACACGAGTTCAGTATTTCATGGTTATCTCTACGCTTATTGCCTGAAAGGCTGAAGAGGTGGGTGTATGAGAGGTGCCCTGTGTTCCCTTCCAAACATTCCAGATTCTGTGCTACTCTTCCTTGGTGGATGCTGGAGAATCAACTGGCCATCCTCAGGTTTCCAATCATTTGCTTAGAAGACCAGCCAGGGTCTACGAAGCTCCAGGTAAGTCCCAGCGTCTTTCTCAGGAGCCATTTATTTGACCTTAGTTCTGATCTGAGAGTCTCCACCTTTTCCAAATCACCAAGGTGGTCGAAAAGGCCCTGCGGTTGAGAAATTTTTCCTTTGTTGGAGAATCTCGGCCCCAGACTCCGCATTTGGGCGTGTAGCATCTTTAGGCCCATGGCTTATACCCCGACTGCGCTTTTCAAGTTCAAAGGACTCGGTTCTCCAGATCTGGCGGGTGTGGTTCAGACTGCACGTTTCGCTCAACGTACCCAAGAACATGTTTTGGACTCCCGCGGCGAGGGGCGGTGAGAGAGGGTGTGGGTTTGCATCGGGACAGGGCGCGCACCCGCACACACTCTCCAAACCTGGGCGTGGTCGCTCTGAGCACGAGGTCCCGAGCCGAGTCCCGCGCTCCTCTAGGAGCCCGCGAGCGCCCCCCTTCCCCCGCCGGCGCTCAGGCAGGGGCCGCCGGGATCCTACCCCTTGGCGCGCACCCCTGACCCGCCCCGCCCCGCGGCGGCCACGAGGGGCGGGCGGAGCGCTAGGAGAGAGGCGCGTTGGGCTGTGCGGCGCCGCCTCTCCTCCTTGCCGGCGGAGGGACGGAGGGGCAGGGCGGGAGAGAAAGAAAGCCCGACTGACCGGCTGGCCAAGAGCTGCATGCAACCGGTGGGAGGCCGGGCCGGCTGGGGCTGGGGCTTGGGCTCGGGCCGTTTCTCGGCGGGTCCCTGGCGGCGAGCGCGGACGGCCCGGAGGCGGCGGCTCTGAGCTGGCAGGCGGAGGGTTGTCTCCCGCGCCCGCCTGCCGGGCCCGGTCCGAGGATGCGGGGGGGCGATGCCCGGGGCCAGGGACGCGCTCTGTCACCAGGCGCTGCAGCTGCTGGCCGAGCTCTGTGCCCGCGGGGCCCTGGAGCACGACAGCTGCCAGGATTTCATCTACCACCTGCGGGACCGCGCGAGACCCCGGCTCCGAGACCCAGGTGAGTATCGCCGCTGCTGCCGGGCGCGACCGGAGGGCCCCGGGCTGGGAGTTGGGGCCGCACCGGGCCCTGAGGCAGGAGAACGACACGGACTGGAGGGAGGAGGGCGGGTGACCACCGAGCTAGGGGAGGGCACCAGGAGCTAGCGCACGGTGGCCTGATGCTGGACCCGGGCAGGGACCCCGGCGGAGGCTGCTTCATGGAGGCCGGGTCCGGGTGGGCTGGCGCGGGGTTGGAGGCACCACGCCCGTCACCTGCGCTTCTGTCACCGGGGCTCCTGGGGGCGGCTCCCGAGCTCCGAGCTCCACTTCCCGGGCTCTGCGCTCCGGGCGAGGAGAGGCCGCGGCGCTCTCGCGAGCCATGGGAAGGGGGACGAGGCCAGAGGAGAAACTCTGGGAAGTTGGGAGTTGGGGACGGCCCCGGGCTGCGGCTGAATCCCACCGGGCGCTCCCCATCCTCTTCCCGGAGTGCGCATTTCCTGTCCTTGGTCTGGGGTGAGAAGGGCGGGGCGGGAGCCGACGTTGGGCCGGGGACTGAGAGCTCCGGGTCCTGGGCAGCCGGGCCTGAACCCGTTCCCTCCGGGTCTCTCGGCGTGGAGGCGGCCTGGGCCTGGGCTCCCGGCTCAACCAGATTCCGCCACCGGGCACACGAAGGTCGATGGGCTCACGGGTCATGGCTTGTGCACCTACAGTTATTCCTAGTGAAAGTTTCGAAGCTCCTAACTTTGGAAAGTTCATTTATTTTGGCCTTTGACCAGTTAAGGTTGGAAGGGGGAGTTTTAGTGGAGCCGTTTGCCTTCCCCAAGGGTCCTGGGTCTCCCACATCTTCTCATCCACTGCTGGTTACTGAAAGACACTCTGCTTCCAAATGTTTACTTGAGATTCTTCTCACCATGAGGAATCATTTTCTCGAATAGTCTCTCAACCTAAATACTAAAAAAAAACAGCGTATTGTGGTTGGATTGTTAAAGATGGGGTAAGAAAAGGGCCCTTCCCCTGATATTCCTGTGTATAAATATTGGAAATGAGCTGTTGGTGTGCAAAGTATCCAGTATGAATTTACCTCATTTTAAGCCAATCCATTATGTAAAAATTCATTTACCCAAGGATAAATTAGAGAATTATTTGATTCATAAAGAGGTATGCACTGAGCCTGACTTAAATAGCATTTCCTTGATAGTATATCCAAAATGGGTCTGTGGGGTGAAGAGAAGTCATCTAATAAAAGTTTATATCAGATTTTCCCTACTCAAAGGCGTTTTTTTGGTAAAAGAAAGATTATTGCTCCGCATTGCCTGTGGTTACGTTAATTAAGTTTATGGGATGATCACTAATGTGTTACTTCAAAGTGGAGAATTAAGTCAAGAAATATTGTTGATTTCAAATGATTTCCCCAGAGGTTTAATGCCCAGCCTTTGAGTGCCTCCTTGCTGGACTGATGTGCTGCACAGACTGCAGACAGTAATAAGAGCACTTCATTCATGAACTGGGGGCCCAGGATGGTGTCCTCATTGGGGAAAGTTCTGTCCTTAAGCAGCAAGAACAAGAAATAATCTAGCTTGCTTCACCCAAAGGAAGTGTTAGTGTTGAAACGTGCCACTTCTTTGCCTGTTGACTGTGCCAGGAGTTCCCACTGTTACCGCACGTGAGCGGTCCTCTTTGGCTTTACAAGAGAAGATGGATGGGGCCTCTCGCCGAGTTGCATGTTTAACACTCCACATCTTTTTGGCTGATTTTGTGCCTCTGCTCCTCTTAATCTTCAAGCTAGATCCCATGTTCTAAAGTTTTCCTCAGCCCCTGCACTGGGAAGCCCCTGAGGAAGAATCACAGAGAAGACTCCTTACAAAAGACACATCTGATTTCTTGGCTGAGAAATAGCCATAGATAAAGAGTATGCCGTGCTGCTCTTTGAGTTCCTGAAAGCACTGCTCTGCTTTCTTAAACTAGGGCACAGTGGTTTTGAGGTAGCCCCATGACCCTCGTGATTTTTTTTAATAATTTTTTTTTTTTCAATTTTTATTTATTTATTTATTTATGGCTGTGTTGGCTCTTCGTTTCTTTGCGAGGGCTTTCTCTAGTTGCGGCAAGCGGGGGCCACTCTTCATCGCGGTGCGCCGACCTCTCACTATCGTGGTCTCTCTTGTTGCGGAGCACAGGCTCCAGACGCGCAGGCTCAGTAATTGTGGCTCATGGGGCTAGTTGCTCCGCGGCCTGTGGGATCTTTCCAGATGAGGGCTCGAACCCGTGTCCCGTGCATTGGCAGGCAGATTCTCAACCACTGTGCCACCAGGGAAGCCCGACCCTCGTGATCTTTGATTTGGGTCAGAAAGTAGCCTGTTCACGAGGCAGGCGTGGGGAGGGGGACCGTGAGTGCAAGGTCAGAGGAACTGAGGCTGAAGCCCACATCCAAAGTGTACCCTCTCTTCCAGGGCAGTGCAACTCAGGCCAGCATCTCTCTTCATCTCCCTCCTTCCTCTCCTTGCCCACATTAACTCTTACATCAGATGCATTTGTCTGCATCCCTGTAAAGCTGTTTGGTTGCCCAAGCCAAGAGTGCCTTTAACTTCCGAGCCCTAAAAGCTGAGTGGTTGGAGTAGCTGCCCTGCCCAAAGCTGTGAATGGCACTGCTGCTGCAGTGTAGTGGGACCTGGCACAACCATGCCTAGCAGCAGCCCTAGCATGTGGGTCCCTAGAGAGAGTCGTCTCTGTAAATGCGTGACTTCCTTTTCTGTAAAGGAACCCACATGAATGCCATGTTTCAGCTTTTTCTGCCCATTGTTCATCCCTGGCTACCCAGTGGTAGCTAGGTTTTCTCAAACTCAACTGAGGAACTTTGGTTTTGAAAGGAGAAACCAGATATAATTCCCTGTGGACAGCAGAGTGATACCACATCTAGGATGTTTGTTCATTTTTTCAGTGGTGTGATAAGCCTGGCTCACAAATCACTGGGCCATCAGAAAGGTGATTCTTTGCCCAGGTAGTTGCAGTGCTCTGATGTAGGCGTACAGTCCTTAGTCTTCCCTAACTTGGTATTGAGAGAGAATTTGATGAAACTAAGTCATAAATTGGAACTGGAATACCTCACCCAGTCCTTCATCTGTACCAACTATGGAAAGTAAAATGTGGATCTTTAAGGTGAGGGTGAGCACTTTTCCATAGAGAGCAATTACAATCCTTCTGTTAGGTGTCATTATGTTGTTTCATATATTGGCAATGTCTGGCATAAACTTGTGAATCTCAGCGAATAGCCTTCACAGCAGAGGGAAGAGCAAGGGCAAAGGTCAGGAGATAGGAGCGTTCTTGATGTGATGCAAGGAATAGTTGAGTTCCAGGGTGACTGGTGCAGAGTGCATAAGATAGAGAATGACAAGAAATACGGTTAACGGTTGGAGGGGGAAGATCATGTATGGCCTTCTAAACCATTATAAGGACTTTGGTTTTTACTCTGAATGAGAAGGGTTTTAACAGAGAAGTGGCAACTCTCTGGCTGCTGTGTTGAGAAAATGCTGTTGAAGTTCAAGAGTAAAGACAGGGAAACTTGTTAGCAGGTTACTCTAGTAACCCAGACAAAGGGGATAGTGGACATCAGTTTGAAGATACAGTACTAGGATTTGTTGACGGAATGGAGGTGAGTGGTGAGAGAAGAGGAGGTAAGGATGACCCCAAGGCTTTTTTTTTTTTTTTTTTTTTTGAGGTACGCGGGCCTCTCACTGCTGTGGCCTCTCCCGTTGCGGAGCACAGGCTCCGGACGCGCAGGCTCAGCGGCCGTGGCTCACAGGCCCAGCTGCTCCGCGGCATGTGGGATCTTCCTGGACCAGGGCACGAACCCGTGTCCCCTGCATCGGCAGGCGGACTCTCAACCACTGTGCCACCAGGGAAGCCCCCCAAGGCTTTTTGACCTAAGCAACTCCATTTACTGCATAGGGCAAGACTCCAGGAGGAGCAGAGTTGGAGTGGGGAGGAAAATAAGGAAGTTTTTGTTTTATTAAAAATTTTTTTGTTTTATTAAAGATTTTTTTGTGTGTGTACATATTAGATGTGCGATGTCTCTAAGTTCAACAGGGACCTGAAGTATGGAAGTCTTCTTTAATGTTATCAACTGCTCAATGCTCATACTTTGTAACTGGGGACTTCACTTTCTCTCCTCAAGAGGGCCAGCTGATTGTAGGACAGCAGTTATTAAAAGGTCTTTCCTTGTGTGGAATGAAAAGCTCAATTTAACTTCTACTTGTTGATCTCGATTATACTTATTGCAGTCAAAAAAGAATTAGTCTCTTCTCCATTTGGCTATTAGGGGGTAGCGATTGTAACTTTTCTCATCCTTTTGTTTCCACATCTGGAAAAGTAAAGAAGATTGGATCGAATGATTTCTAGGTTTTAACCATGTTTTATTATTTTCCTTGTAAGTCTTTTCTTCTGAAGGGTGCCAACCACATCTGTGCCAAGCACTTTATGTAAGTCATTTCCTTTAATCCTCTTAACATCTTCTAAGACCTCACTGCTCAAAGTGTTCAACTGTGCGCCAGACCTACTGATGTGAATCTGTGTCTTAACAGGATCCTCCGGTGATTCATAGGCACATTAACGTTTGAGAAGCATTGCCAAAAGAGATTGGTATATCTGAATAAATCGAAGTGCAGAGAGCTAAACTAGCCCAAGGCCATGGGTTCCATTTAAGAAAAAGAGTTGAGCCTAAGTCAAAGTAGCTTTTAGGTAAACACATCACATATACTAAGAATCTAGGAGTTGTTGTCAATGAAAATTTCCTAAGTTTTTTTTTTCATTTAGATGTCCTTTCTCTGTTCTGTTTTTCTATAATGGATTTAATCTCTAAATGTAGGTTAAATTCTATGCAGTTATACAGATTTTGCTCAGTATTTTTATTTTTACTTTTTAAAATTGAAGTATAGCTGATTTACAATGTTGTGTTAGTTTTAGGTGTACAGCAAAGTGATTCAGTTTTATACACACACACACACACCAATATATTCTTTTTCAGATTATTTTCCATTCTAGGTTATTACAAGATACTTAGTATAGTTCCCTGTGCGATACAGTAGGTCCCTGTGTTTGTCTATCTTTATATATAATAGTGTATATCTGTTAATCCCAAACTCCTAATTTATTCCTCCCTCTTTGGTTACCATAAGTTTGTTTTCCATGTCTGTGTCTGTGAGTCTATTTCTGTTTCGTAAATAAATTCATTTGTATCTTTCTAAAAAAATCCCACATAGAAGTGATATTATATGATACTTGTCTTTCTCTTTCTGACTTACTTCAGTTAGTATAATATTCTTTAGGTCCATCCATGTTGCTGCAAAAGGCATTATTTCATTCTTTTGTATGAATGAGTGGTATTCCACTACACACACACACACACACACACACACACACACACACACACATATCACATCCTCTTTATCCTTTCATCTGTCGATGGACATTGCTCAGTATCTTGGTCATGAATTCTTTTACTCAGGATACTGGTTTTCCATTGACATTCCAGCTTTGTATTTCTAGGGAGTTTTTTCTTCATTTTCTGGTGAACTAGAGGATGTTCACTTGGTCAGGGTGTCAAATAGAGCTTTACGACACATCACTGATGGCCCCTCTTTACGACACATCACTGATGACCCCTCTTTCTAAGTAGATGTTAACCCTAGTCAAGAGAAGCTTTCTCTACACTGGTTTTCAACCTTGGTTGCATATTAGAAACATTTAGGGAGCTCTAAAAAGCAAACAGACAAAAATAAAACAAACAAGAAACTACCAATGACTGAGCTCTATCCTGACCAGTTAAATTGGAATCTCTGGGTGTGGGGCCTGGTATCGGTATATTTTTATATAAGTTCCTCTGTTGGTTGTAATGTTCACCAAGTGGAAGACAACTGTTGAGGCCAACAAGTGAAGGATGAACCCACCTAACTCTTCTCAGCTCAGCTCACATTTCGTTTTTGCAAAATTAGAAAAGATGGTATCAAGTTGGGGGCCTTGACTGTTGCCTTGTACAGCCATCACCCAAATCAACTAACTGAGTCTTAACTTTCTTTTGACAATATCACCCCCAATTTTTATTTGAAGGACTCTATAAAAATATCATGAGAATCTATTATATCCACTCAATTTGGGGAAAAAAAAGAACAAATTGAGAAAATCATGTCCAAAGTATTTCATTGAAAGGCCAGAATGTGGAACCGTCACTAGTGTCACCTTATATTGATTTAGAATGAAATAACTTATAAAAAGATGTACATGTAAAATAATAATTAAATGCAGTTCCTAAGGAAAAATCTCCAAAATAATCATTGAGATTAAACTTTAACCTTAATTCAGATTTTCAAAGGTAGTCAAGTGAAAAATCATCCTTAAAACACTGGATTTTTATGAATAGACATTGGTGTGATTATGCACAATGGGATTAATTTTTTAAAATTACTGTTAATTGCAGTCAGGAACTAGAGAGTCTTCTAAGGAATGAGTGGCATATTGGATGCACAATATGTGAAGATTTAATTTGCATTACTTCAGTGACATTTTAGGGCTTCTTCATAAATATTTTATTTAAACAAGTGTGTTTTCATCTCCACGGGATTCCCCTACATGGACCAGTGAGTGGTTTAGTCATGAGGTAATTATCAAGAGGGAAAAACAAAAGCAAATTGTGGTAAAGGCATCACAGGCAGCCCTGTGGCCAGCTGCCTCTTTCAGAATAAACAGTCAAAAGCAAACTTCTTGATGTGGGCTAAACTCTCAAGGAAAACTTAAGCCGACACTTAAGGGAAATCATCCTAAAATTCCCTGTTATGTATAGAGCACAGGCATTGCTTTCATTGTAAAAGCATACTGGCACTTTTGTGTTTGTGTGTGCTCGTGGGCTTTCTCATGTGGTTGGCTTAAAAAAAAAAATCATAATCCCTTCCTAAGGGACTTACTTGAGGGAACTAACAAGTTCATGTGCTCAGGTGTGTAGAGAAAGGGAGGAGCTTAGTGGGGGGCATCAGTGGGAGAGCAGTCTCCCTTTCCAAAAGATAAGTATGGAGTATGTATTATTACTTTCTAAATGAAATCACAATTTGAGCCATAAATGTTCACCACGACTTTTTCTTTTCAAGTTTTGCACTGGGTTGGCTTGAAGTATGGCTTTAAACCAAGGCAAACCCCAGCAACTTGGCTTTGCAGATCTCCTTGAAATATTCATGTGTCCTCATGCATGTATTTTATCACACCAAAACTTTTATACCAACACTGATAGAACTGCACTCGAAAGAAAGAAAAAAAAAAAAAATCTCACCCAGAACATCAAGATGACAAAGTGGAATGAGCTTTGGAGTCAGAATCTGATCCTGCCCTTACTAGCTTTATTGACCTTGAGCAAAATATTTAACTCTTTACTTTATTCATCTGTAAAATGGAACAGGGCGAGGCTGTTGCAGCACAGTGTGCAGAGTAAGTGCTCCAGTAACTGCTCAGTAAATGGATTTGGTGGTAGTAGTATCACCTGTCCATGCTTCCCCTCATCTGTGATCCATGGGTACACACGTTTCACCTGTTTATGCAGGCATACCTTGGAAATATTGCAGGTTTGATTCCAGACCGCCACAGTAAAGTGAGACACATGAATTTTTTGCTTTCCCAGTGTATATAAAAGTTATGTTTACACCATACTGTGGTCTCTTCAGTGTACAACAGCATTATGTCTAAAAAATAGTATGTAATTTAAAAATACTTTATTGCTAAAAAACACTAACCATCATCTGAGACTTCAGTGAGTCATAATTTATTTGCAGTAGTAACCTCAAAGATTACTGATCACCATAACAAATATAATAATCATGAAAAAGTTTGAAATATTGGGAGAATTACCAAAATATGACAGAGACATGAAGTGAGCAAGTGCTGTTGGAAAAATGGCCTGATAGACTTGCTCGATGCAGGGTTGCCACAAACCTTCAATTTGTAAAAAAAAAAAAAAAAAAAATGCCATATCTGTGAAGCACAATAAAGCAAGGTATGCCTGAAATTATTCATAAACAAAATTTACTATTCTACTTTTTTGTAAACTTAACTTTTTATCACCACTTACTAGCTGTATGACCCTTGAAAGTTATTCAATCCCTGTGTCTTAGTTTTCTCATGAATAAAATGGAGTGCTATTACCCAAATAAAATACAGGATGCCCAGTTCAATTTGAATTTCAGATAAACAACAGATATCTATTGTTTATCTGAAATTCAAATTGAATTGGGCATCTTATACTTTTATTTGTTAAATCTAGCAACCCTACGTTAGTACTTATCTCATAACGCATGTGAAATACCTACCGTAGTACTGCGCATGTAGAAAATGCTCAATAAATACTAGCCATTATTACTATTATTATAATAATTTTCCATGATGAACAGTCATTATTGTGCAATTGTTGTGATGACTATATGTTCCAGAAGGTAGATAAATCTTTTTTTTACTTAACCTTTCTTTTGGGGTATTTCTAGCATCTGATTTTTTATTACTATAAATAATATTTTACATCTATAGTACCCTACTCCCTTTGGGGAAAATTTCTTAATAGTTAATTATCACCAGTGGGCTCCAATTGCTTTCCAGTATATCTATGCCAGTTAGCCCTGCTACATATCAACAGTCAATCTACTACCATCAGGTGGTATAATGTGAACAAAAGGTTGCTAATGTAACAGGGTTTAAGTAGCTACCTGGTTGTTGTTTCAACTTGCATCTTTTGTTTGTAGTGTTGAATGTTTTTAATATTTTAAACCAATTTATATTTCCTGTTACGTGAATTTTGTGTGTTTATTCTCTACCACGTACAAATTTATTTTTTGAGAATCTTAACGTATTTCTTACCAGTTTTCAGTAGTTGGACCATAAATATTCTGTCAAATTAGCTTATAGAAGGAGCATTGTATAGTCAATGGACTCGGGTTGTCTGACTATAATCAGTCCATTACACTAAACTGCCTTTTATAATGTTAGGAGTGTGTCAAGAAATAGGGATTCATTGTAACATTCTTTCCAAGGCAAAATGCTGCCTTTATGTATGTGAAATATGAAAAAAAATTGCTGTTATATAACTTGAATCTTTTTCCTTTTTTTCCCCCTCTTTCCAACTCCCCTCCCTTCCTAGCACTTTACTACTGTAGCCACAGTGATCTGATCACTCTTCTAATTATAATTAAGTTGAATTTAAAAAACATCCATTTAGTGACTCTTAAGTGCCAGGTACTAGGTTAGGCATCACTGATTCAAAGATACATTAGAGGGCTTCCCTGGTGGCCCAGTGGTTGGGAGTCCGTCTGCTGATGCAGGGGACACGGGTTCATGCCCCGGTCCGGGAAAATCCCGCATGCCGTGGAGCGGCTGGGCCCGTGAGCCATGGCTGCTGGGCCTGCACGTCTGGAGCCTGTGCTCCGCCACAGGAGAGGCCACAAGAATGAGAGGCCCGTGTACCGCAAAACACACACACACACACACACACACACACACACACACACACAC
>NW_006787051.1:1034931-1059736 GCF_000442215.2 Lipotes vexillifer
ACACACACACACACACACACACACACACACACACACACACACACACACACACACACACAAGATACATTAGACATGGAACTGAGATAAAACAATAATTGCAATTAATAAAATAAAGATTGGAAGGGAGATGTTACTGAATACAGTTCAGAAAAAGAGGAGAGAAGTAATTAGCTGACTTGAGTGGATCTGTAGAGAATTCCTGGAGAAGGTGATTCTTGGGCAGAGCACTTTGCCTGGAATGTGTGGGTGGGAAGGACTTTCTCGGAATTTACAAATGTTCTAGGACAGGAGAGAATGGATCTTTGGCAATAGTAAGTGGAGGGTGTGTTGGTAATGTTGAGAGATGAGTCTGCTCTTGTGAACACTGGTCATCAGATCATGGAAGTCCTTGTTTGCCATTGTCAAGGTCCCACGGAGGACTTGGGTTAGAGTACTCTGATGCAGAAATCTTGAAGGAAGTACACTTTACTGTGATGAGCCCAAAGGATCCATTCTCAGCAGAGTAGACCAGGAGATTCCAGGATGGGGAAAATCCTATGAGTTCACTTCTCAAGTCTTGCTGGTTCTCATGGGAAAAAAGCTGAAGTTGGTGATAATGTTCTTCCTGACTGAGTTAAGGGCCTGACAGATTGGAATCACCGCATGGGAGATTACCTATTCAGATCCCCAGCCACGCCATCTTGAAACGCAAGTGTCGTTACCTCGTAGAGTTGTAAAAACTGCCTTTAGCAAGTGTAGTCATCTGGTTCAAACATCTGGGTTCCAGATATAATTTCAGACTATGTCAACAGTGACATCTTGCTTCCTTGCCTGTTTATTTGGTAATGAAAAAGCAGTGTGTTCAGTTGCATGGCAGTCCCTCAGTTTGAGGATATGCACAGTCTGTTTTCTCTGATGTTATAGGGCCCAGGAGGGAGTAAGCATGGCAAGCCTGCGTAGTGCCTACCAAGCCACGCTGTGGAGATGGTGGTTTATGCTGTTGGGTTGGCCAAAAGGTTCATTTGGGTTTTTCCGTAACATCGTACCAAAAACCCGAACGAACTTTTTGGCCAACCCAATATATACAGGAGCTGCTAAGAGGCTGGTACAGTTCTTTAAAATAATTGAATTGAATGCCCTTAGGCAGGTCTTACATTTTCCACTTTTCATATCTGCCCCACCTGCCCTGCCCCGCACACGTAAACTTTTCTTATGACATTTAGGGGATATGCCTGACTGCCGAAGACATTTCAGTTTGCATCAGCTATAGCACTGCAGACCCACTGAAGGGTTTTAAGCTGAAAACTGAGGTGAGCAGGTTTGTCTTCTAATTAGATGACTCTGGAGGCAGAGGTTATAATTAGAAATGCCATTCACTAACTCATCAAACATTATTGAACCTCTCCCATGTACAAGGCTGTGTTCTAGGTATCGTACACACCTAGGTACCCTGATACAGTATTGTATCTACACTAGGGAACCAAACAGAACATAAAAAGCTTGCCCTTATAGAACTTACATGTTGGTGTGAGGAAAATAATACATAAATAAATTAACTAATTACATCGTATGTTAGACAGCGATAAGCACTAGGGAGAAAAATAAGGCACGGAAAGAGAAGAGGTGTGGAAATTAAAATGGCGTCACTGAGAAACGGATGTATGAGTAAAAGTCAGAGATGTGGGAGCAAGATGTGCACATATCAGGAGGAGGAGTGTTCCAGGCCGTGGGACATCAGGTGTAAAGGTCCTGAGGCAGGCACATGCTTGCTATATCTAGCTATTGGCCAGGGGCAGTGGCACTGTGGTGGGGTTGGCAAGGAGGAGGGAAGTAGCAGGTGAGGTCAGAGAGGTGATGGCAGAGGCTGATTGTAAGGCCCTAGAAGCCGTCGTCAGTTTTACTCAGAGCAAGGTGGGAAGCCTTAAGCAAGATTTAAGCAGAGAAGTAATCTGTCTAACTTAGGAATAGAGAGGATCCCTCTGACCGGCATATAGAAAACAGACTGTAGAAGGGAAGGGTGGAATCAGGGAGAGCAGTGAGGTGGCTGGTGTGAGAGATGATGGTGGCTTGGACCAGAGTGATGGCAGTGGAGGTGGTGAGAAGTGGTCAGATTCTGGGTAGCTGGAAGGTAGAGCTGATGGGACTTGCTGATGGATGGATGTAGGGTGTGAAAGACAGAGGAATCAAGAATGACTCCAAGATTTTGGCCTGAGCAAGAGAATAGAGGAGAAGTTTGAGGGGAATAATTAGGAGCTAAGTTTTGGATGTATTAAGTTGGAAATGCTTATTAGTGAGCCATGTGGGGAACAGACAAGGAAGCTGAACGTATGAGCCTGGAGTTTGGGAAAGATGGCTGGACTGGAGATACAGACGTGAGAGTTGTAGGCTTAGAGGTGATATTTAAAAGGAATCATCTAGGAAGGTGGTGTTGACTAGAGGAGATAAGAGTACCAGGACCGAGTTCTGGAACTCTCCAACACTAAGAGGATGGAGAGAAAATGAGGAATCAGCAAAAGAAGTCTAATAAAGAGAGCAGGAGATCCAAGCAAGAGTATTGACCTGAAAACCAAGAAGAAGAATGTGTGTGAAAGAGGGGAAATAAACAGCTGTGTAAAATGCTACCATTGGGTCATTGGGTAGAATGAGCACTGATGACTGACCACAGCAGTTACATGACGTAGGGGGTCATTGGACGTGATGTTGACAAGCTGTTTGGTAGAGAGATGAGAACAGGAGCCTGACTGGAGGGACCTTAAGAGAAATTGATGGGAGAGGAATCAGGGGCAGTGAGTATAGACTACTCTATATTCAAGTTTTTCTGTAGACAAGAGCAGAGAGAAATGAGTTAGTAGTCACTGGTGAGGGAAGTGAGATCAAGGGTTTTTCTTTTTATTTAAAGTTATAAGAGGACTTCCCTGGCCCTGGTGGTGCCGTGGTTCAGAATCCGCCTGCCAGTGCAGCGGACATAGGTTTGATCCTTGGTCCGGGAAGATCCCACGTGCCTCCGAGCAACTAAGTCCGTGCGCCACAACTACTGAGCCTGCGCTCGAGCGCCCGCGAGCCACAACTACTGAAGCCCGGGTGCTCTAGGGCCTGTGTGCCGCAACTACTGAGCCCATGTGCTCTAGGGCCTGCGTGCCACAACTACTGAGCCCGCATGCTGCAGCTACCAAAACCCACGCACCTAGAGCCCATGCTCTGCAACAAGAGAAGCCACCGCAATGAGAAGCCTGTGCACTGCAACAAAGAGTAGCCCCCGTTCACTGCAACTAGAGAAAGCCTGCACGCAGCAATGAAGACCCAATGCAGCCCCCCCAAAAAAGAAAAATCACATTAAAATAAATAAATAAAATTTATAAAAAATAATAAGTTATAAGAAAGTAACAGATAACAGCACTTAGGTGATGGGAATGATCTGGTAGAGAACAATAATTAATGATGTAGGATAATGAGGGGAGGATTGCTGGAGGGATATCCTTGAGTGGGCATTTGGATATGCTCCTAGAGTTCAAGGACCAAGTCTAGTCTCCACATATACATTTAGGAGCCATCAGCATAAAGATGATATTTAAAGCCAAGAAACTAGATGAGCCTACCAAGCAGTGACTTAAGGTAAAAGAAGTCAAACAACTAGTTAGAGGTGAGGGAGATGAGAAGGAACGAACAAAGGAGACTGAAAAGGATTAGTTAAGTAGAGTGGGAGGAAAATCAGCAGTGTGATGGCCTGGAAGTGCAGAAAGTATTCCTGGGAGGAAGCCGTGAGCCCTTGTGTGAAATGCAGCTGATGGGTCAAGTATGAGAACCAAGGACTGCCCATTGCATTTAGCAACGTGGTAGTTCATTGGTGACCTTGAACTGAGCGGTTTTGGAGTGGGGGTGGGTGAATGGAGTAGGTGAAAGTCTGATTACAGTCGCTTCAAGAGACAAAGAGAGAAGAGATGTTGAAAAAGAATATACACTACTTTTCTGTTTTGTTGTGAAGGAAAAGGGAGGAGAAATTGATTCAAAAGATGGTTTCTAAAGAAAGGAGAAAATAACTGCACGTTTGTATGCTGGAGAGAAGTTACAAATGATGCAGAGGATTGAACTGCCTGAGTGATGTGCTTGAGTCGCTGGGTTTTTCAACAGTTCATTTGTTGTCAAGGAACCAGCGCAGAGTATATGGGCCCAGGTGAGTAGATATGATTTGGGGATCTTATAGAATTGTCCTCTGATTACTCTTCCATTATAAGTGAAAAGGGAAGCAGCAAGGTTACCAGCTGAGAGTGAGGATGGGGTCGAAGATGCTGAAGGTTTGAAAACAGGAAAGATAGAAAGTGATAGTCCAGGAGGTAGGAGATTGAATGGATTAGGGAAGTGGAGTGTGCCTGCCAGACAACATTAAGGGCCTACTTGAAGTTGGTGCTCGTGAATTTAAAGTGATATCCACCAGCATAGGTGTGAGTTTTGTGAGGTTCTCTCCCACCACATGCAGCTGTGTTTGTGCAGGCATGAAGAGACAGGAGTTTGTGTTTGAGCAGGGTCGTGCTTATGTATGACAGTGAAAGAGTGGCAAAAGAGTTGAGGGTGTATAGACAACCTACTGAACGGGAGAAAATATTTGCAAATGATATGACCAATAAGGGGTTAATATCCAAAATATATAAACAGCTCATACAACTCAACATCAAAAAAACAACCTGGTTAAAAAATGGGCAGAAGACCTGAATAGACATTTTTCTGAAGAGGACATGCACATGGCCAACAGGCACATGAAAAGTTGCTCGACATCACTAATCATCAGAGAAGTGCAAATCAAAACCACAGTGCGGTATCACCTCACACCTGTCAGAATGGCTATCATCAAAAAGACCACCACAAATAACAAATGCTGGCGAGGATGTGGAGAAAAGGGAACCCTCGTACACTGCTGGTGGGAATGTAAATTGGTGCAGCTGCTGTGGAAAACAGTATGGAGGTTTCTCAAAAAGCTAAATAAAGAACTACCATATGACCCAGCAATTCCACTCCTGGGTATAGATCTGAAAAAAACAAAAACACTAATGCGAAAAAATATGCACCATAATGTTTATAGCAATGTTATTTACAGTAGCCAAGATACGGAAGCAACCTAAATGTCCATCAACAGATGAGTGAATAAAGAATATGTGGTGTGTGTGTGTATGTGTGTGTGTCTGTGTGTATACACACACACACACACATACACACACAATAGGATACTACTCAGCCATAAAAAAGAATGAAATTTTGTCATTTGCCACAATATGGATGGACCTAGAATGTGTTATGCTTAGTGAAATTAGTCAAACAGATAAAGACAAATAGTTACCGCTTGTATGTGGAATCTAAAAAAAACAACCAACTAGTGAAGATAACAAAAAAGAAGCAGACTCACAGATATAGAGAACAGACTAGTGGTTACCAGGGGGAGAGGGTGGGCGGAGGGGCAATAGAGTGGTAAGGGACTTAGAGATACAAACTATTAAGTGTAAAATAAGCCATAAGGGTATATTGTACAACACAGGGAACATAGTCAATATTTTATAACTATAAATGGAGTATAACCTTTAAAAACTGTGAATCACTATATTGTACATCTGTAATTTATGTAATATTGTACATCAGCTATACTTCAATTAAAAAAACACATAGGGCTTCCCTGGTGGCGCAGTGGTTGAGAGTCCACCTGCCGATGCAGGGGACGCGGGTTTGTGCCCCGGTCCGGGAAGATCCCACATGCCGCAGAGTGGCTGGGCCCGTGAGCCATGGCCGCTGAGCCTGCGCGTCCGGAGCCTGTGCTCCGCAGCAGGAGAGGCCACAACAGTGAGAGACCCGCGTACCCCACCCCCCCTAAAAAACCACATTAAAAAAACACATAAAGAATTGAGGGTGTATAAAGTGGAGTGATTAGAATGATTGAGTCTGAAATTTCATCTGAGTAAGGAGAGTAAAGTGGACTCGTGGGGCGTTAAGGATAGTGAAGAGGTGGTAGGGTTAGTGGACTGTAGGTGCTCTGGGGTAGGATGATAGCTGGGAAAGTAGTGAGGAGGAGGGGGCCAAACAGAGAGACGGGAGGGGCTACAGTTGCTGGATGACTGTGTCTAGAGTGTGAACATGGGAGTGAGGCCCTAAGGTAGAGTGTGGGACAAGTGACTGAAGGAGACAAGGAAAAGAACAGAAACACCAGAGCTGGGGAAGTATTGAACTAACCAAAAATTAAGACAGAAGTAGTGTGGACAGCAGGCCAGGAATGGAGGGAAGTGACCTGCGTGAGGAATGTCTGTGATGAAGATGGGTGGTGATGGTGTAGTGGTGCCGTCGGGCACCTGCAGAGTCAGAGCTGGGGGATTTTAAAGAAAATACCAGAAGTAGTAGACCCTTAGTATTTATCTAGGCAGAAGTGTTGAAGGGATGTTTTACGGCAATGGAATTGGAGAACTGATGATAAATATAGAAAATATTAAGAGGTAAAATAGTTGGTACGCTGATATAAAGTAGAGAGATCCTAATTTCCAAATTTCTGGTGTAAGTGCCTGGGAGGATGGGCATGTGATTTATTAGGTTTACTGTAGGATGTCCAGCATGTTTAATTTTAAATTCATTAAGTTCGTGAATATATGTGAGATCTGATGCACGTGTCCAGGGCAGTTGACTGGTAGATCATTGGGAAGAAGTTACTGGAAATCAAAGAAGGTGAGAAAAAGTTGAATTCTAAGGCCCCCTAGAAACTTGAAGGGTTTTGGAAAGTGACTCTCAATGCCAGCTATGCATCAGAATCAATCGGGGAACTTTTGAAGACACAACTGCCCTGTCCCCAAACTGACTAAATCAGAATCTTCTGTGGTGCCATCTAAAATATCTCTACACATTAGTCTGGTGTGCAGCCAAGGTTGCAAATGACATTCATTTATAGCCTTTATGGATTGAAATTACTTTTTACAGCCCCATTGTCAAAATGGTGCTCCGATCGTCTGTATAAAACCATTATAAAATATTAGGGAAGGTAATCTAAGCATGAAAGTGCATTTACTATTATCATTGATTCTTTTTTTTTCTTACCACAGTGGGACTTATCTCCAGTTATTAGTAAGTACAGCTGCTGTTGGTGCAACTACTAATAAATTCTGTAGAAAATGTAGCTGTAGGATGTAACTGTAGCATCCTGGTGCTAACTAAAATCATGGTCTTCTTTATTGCTAGGCATGTAATATGATTATCACTTATTTTTAATTTAGGATAACCATACTGTAAATAAAGTCTGTAAAAACTCTAACGAGGTGCACAGCTTAGAGAATGTGTTTGCTTGATTCTTGTTGACTGTCAGTCCTTCTTGCCAGTATGTTCACTTCCCATCAGAAAAACCTGGGAAACAAAGAAATAGGCATGAATGGGGGACACGTTAGAACCACTTGTAACACTTTACTCAGAAAGTCTCAGGTTAAACATATTTTCAGTTCTGATGTTTTCGAATAATATGGATGTCAGATGATGGCATAGCTGAGCTAGCTCTAAAGACTTCCCAAATTATTTCAGAGGGAATGAGGAAACTGGTGTTTGCTCTTCTCTAATCTGTTCCACTGTGACTGATACTTTAGATTTAATGTCACCATAATATCCCAAATTTATAGGTCATCCTCCTTCTGGGACTTTGGAAGTGCTTTGTGTGGATTACTTTAATTTTGATGGAGCTAAAATTCATCATGTTATGGAATCTTATTTCAGAGAGAGTCTGCAAAGAGAACTAGAAAATCCCCCAAAGTGTTTCTTTTTTACTTCCAAAAGAAGTGTCCATTGATCCTAACTCCACGCTGCGCTAGAGGCCATTTATGTGTGGATTACTGAGGGCTTCTCTGGGGGGAAACTAATCCCCATAGGTTCAGTTTGAGAGGATCCACTCTGCAGCCGATAAAGATTAAAATTGCAGCTCTTTTCCATTACATCTTGATCTTTTAATTTTATATTGTCTTATGCTTCGGTGACTCAATCATAGCTGTCTTCCCAGTGCCTTAGTACGTGGGAACTGGGAAGTTAGATTGGACAGATTCACCAAACAAAAGCTCTATAGCATATGCTTTTACAGTAAAAGGTGATGTTTTAGGGCTATGGACAGTCATCAGATTTGATCCAGGGAAGCATATGGAGAGGGGTGGGTTTTACATAGTGCCCTTAATAGTGCAGCTTAGAACATGGGGAAATGTCAGAGGAGGATCAGAATTGGCTGTTACACTACTAGATTCTTTTCTTTAAAATTTTTTTATTTTTATTTTTTTATTAATGTATACTGTAGCTGATTAACAATGGTGTCTTAGTTTCTGGTGTACAGCAAAGTGATTCAGTTATATATATTCTTTTTCATATTCTTTTCCATTATGGTTTACTACAGGATATTGAATATAGTTCCCTGTGCTATACAGTAGGACCTTGTTGTTTATTATTTTATATATAGAAGTTTGTATCCGCTAATCCCAAACTCCTAATTTATCCCTCCCCCATCCCCTCTCCTTTGTTTTCTATGTCTGTGAGGCTGTTTCTGTTTTGTAAATAAGTTCATTTGTATCATGTTTTAGATTCCACACATAAGTTAAGTTATATGATATTTGTCTTTCTCTTTCTGACTTACTTCACTTAGTGTGATAATCTCTAGGTCCATCCACGTTGCTGCAAATGGCATTATTCCATTCTTTTTTATGGCTGAGTCCCTAGTATTCCATTGTATATATGTAGCACATCTTCTTTATCAGTTTGTCTGTTGGTGGACATTTAGGTTGTTTCCATGTCTTGGCTATTGTAAATAGCCAATTCTATGTTAAATAATAGTAAAATAAATACAACTTTGTATTAAAAGAATGATATACTGCAACCCAGCAGGGTTTATTTCAAGAATACAAGAACGGTAAAGCTATTATTGCACTAGTAGATTTGTTGTTTTTGTTGTTGTTTATAAATTTTTTTAAGTTTTGGCCATGTTTACACAAAATAAGTAACACAAGCTTCACAACTTTTCCTCAATTTATCTCCAATTTATCTCCCTCATTTAAAAAAACAAAAAAACTTTATTGAGGTATATTTTACATACCCTATAATTCACCCACTTTAAGTGGTGATTATTTAGTAAATTTATGAAGCTGTGTAAGCATCACTATAAATCAGTTTAAGAACAGTCCCATCACCCCAGTAAGGTCCCTCAGGTCCATTCACTGTTAATCCCAGTTCCAGGAGGCCACTAATCTACTTTGTCTCTATAAATTTTCCTCTCCTGGACATTTCATATAAATGGAATCATATAATAAGCAATCTCTTTTGTAACTGGATCCTTTCACTTAGCATACTGTTTTTGAGGTCCAGCCATATTGTAGCATGTGTTATTAGTTCTTTCCTTTTTATTACTGATTAGTATTCCATTATATGGATATACCACATTTTATTTATCTGTTCATCAGTTTATGGACATTTAGACTGTTTTCAGTTTGGAGCTACTATGAATAATGCTGGTAAGAACACTTGGGTGCAAGTTTTTACACAGGTGTATGTATGTTTTCGTTTCTCTTGGTTGTATACCTACAAGTGGAATTGCTGGGTCATATGGTAACTCTAACATTTTGAAGAACCACCAAACTGTTTTCCAAGATCGCTTCACTATTTTACATTCCTATCAGTAGTGTATGAGGGTTCCCATTTCTTCCTCACCAGCATTTGTCATTATCTGTCATTTTTATTATAGCCTTTCTAGTGGGTAGGAGATTGTGTCTCATTCACAATATGTTTTTGGAGAAACTAACAAACATAATCCTTCAAGTGATGCCAAAAAAGCATTGGATAGAATTCAGCATTATTCTTTTTTTTTTTTTTTTTTTTTTTTTTTTTGCTTTTGCTCACTTTCGTGGCCTCTCCCGTTGCGGAGCACAGGCTCCGGACGCGCAGGCTCAGTTGCCATGGTTCACAGGCCCAGCCGCTCTGCGGCACGTGGGATCTTCCCGGAACGGGGCACGAACCCGTGTCCCCTGCATCGGCAGGCGGACTCTCAACCACTGCGCCACCAGGGAAGCCCAGCATTATTCTTGATAATACCTTAGGAAACTAAAAAAGCCACTATCTTAATATGTTAAGAATGATGATGACAGTGACAGGAACAGTTACATTATAACTATTATTATTATTAATAAATAATAATAATGATAAAACATAATAGAATTTAATGCCAGATATTGTTCTAAGCTTTTTGTATAATAGCTCACTTAACACAGCAACCTTGAGGTAGGTTCTAGTGTCATCTCCGTTTTACAGAGGAGGACTCCAAAGCGTAGACAGATTAAGTGATTGAATGACTGCACACAGCTGGTAAGTCATGGTGCTGGAATTTGAACCAGGCATTCTGGTTGCAAAGTCCACCCTGTTAATCCTTATGCTGTAATCTGGAGCATCGAATCTCAGCTGGGCCCTCAGTGCCGGTTCTCCCCTAGCATTTGACCTCTTCTTTGTCCTTCTCCCATTCATCTAAAGCTCTCCTACTCTCAGCTTTCTGCAGTTAACTGTCCTCCCCACTTCTCAGAGGAAACAAAGACTATACAAAAAAATTAACAAAATGGAACGAAACGAGGTAGCATGGCTGTGTAGCATCTAATAAAGGTGGCATTTCAAATGAGCAGGGGAGAAAATGGATTATTCAGTAAATGGTGTTGGAATAATTGGTTAACTCGTAGGGAAAAACACTATATTCCTGCTCCACTTCCAAACATTTTCCTGTGGTTTAATTTTTACAAACAAGAAAACCATTAAAATTCTAGGGGAAAGTATAGGATAGGCATTTTCAATCAGGATACTCTACATATGACAGAAAATAATAACAGGGGCTTAAACATAGATGGCAAATTTTAAAATTCTCTTTTGCAAAGAGATCTAGAGACAGGCTGTCCAGGTCTGGGAGGCTCCAGGTAGTCATAAGACCCAGGTTCCTTCTGTCTTTCTATTTTGCCTTCTTTGCTGCATGGCTTCTAAATCAAAGTCACTGCATGGGCTAATAGCGCTGCTGGAATTCCAGCACTCACATTTGTGTTCCTGGGAATGACAAAAGACCCTACCTCCAACCTGAGTCTGCTCTTTTAAGTAACCTTTCTGGAAGTGCCACTCAACACTTTTGCTCTCATATCATTGATCAGAATTTAGCCAACATGGCCTAGCTACGAAGTAAGTTGGGAAATTCTCTTGACTTGATGTATTGTAATTTCAATACAATAGGAGTTCTGGTGTTTTTTTTGTTTTTTTTTTTGGAAGAAGGAAAAAAATAGATACTG
This sequence comes from Lipotes vexillifer, assembly GCF_000442215.2. Lineage (NCBI taxonomy): Eukaryota > Metazoa > Chordata > Mammalia > Artiodactyla > Lipotidae > Lipotes > Lipotes vexillifer. The sequence continues at coordinate 1,046,202 of NW_006787051.1, forward strand.
GATGGCAACTACCAGTTTCTGTCATATTTTAGTAGACGAAGCCTTCCTTAGCATGACCCCAAGGTCAACAACTGTAAAAGACAAGGTTGACGGATTTTGACAAACACGACAGCAACAGTTCTATTTTCCTCTTGCAAAAGGCATTATAAACAAAGTGAAAACAAATCACAAAGTAGGACAAAATAGTTGCAAAGGATGACATATAATTAATATTCTTAAAGTGTGAAGAAATATGCTATTGGTAAGTAACTTGATTGCCTGTGCCTTTTGGAGAGAAGGTATCAATTCTTTGGTTCTTTTTTATATATAGAGTAATGCATTATAGATAGTGTTTAATCTTATGCATACTTAAAAAAAATCCACTTTGACCTTTTAGCAAGAGGGAGCATTTTTTGTTTTGTGTGTCTTCATTTTAATTCTTTGCTCCTCAAAGGCACATTCTAGACTCATCTCTTAGCTGCTACCTTGTATTAATACATTTACAGTGATGGGATATTTGATCTAGGACAGATTCAGCTAGATTACCTGAATGCTCAATTAACTGCCATGGTGAAAATCATCTGCTTTCAGATTGGTAAGATCAAGTGAGTAGCCATTCTCAGTTTAGTGCTTCATCAGGAAATAAAGTGAAACCATTAGTGGTCATTTTTCCAAATACTAATCACAGAATTTCAAATTCTAGGGACAGCTTTGCATGTTTTTAGTGGTTATTATAGACTGGAATGTTTCTATCTGAGTTCAGGACCTGGGGGCGTTGGGAGGGAGCATTGTTTCTGGACAGATTACTTAGACAACCATAATTCTTCACAGCTTTCTGTTAATATCTCTTGATTAACAAGCAAGTTGGAGCCAAGTGATTTTGGCTATCTGGTATCCTTGGTAACCACTGTTAGATGATGAGTCGAATCAGTTAAAATTAATTTCTTGTAAAAATCTGCTTCCATGAGAAAGTATTGACTTTGATGTTTAGATGCACAAGAAATATATTTATATTAGTTGTCATCAGATGTGGAGAATATTTGTAGATAAAAATCTACAAAGCCTAGCAAATTCAAAAAGTAGGGAAGATAAGGGAAGTCTGCAAGGGCTCTGCCTCTACCTGGAAAGGGAAAACTTACATAAAAATGAAGGAACCTGAGGCAAAATAGCCATTGTGTGAGCTTTTGTTCAGTAGAGGAATAGCCTTCTTTCCCTTGCATCTGGGAATGCTGTCATGACAGAGCTATTTTATTGTTACAGAAGTTTGGAAAAAGACAGAGAACACTTTTTTCCTAATATAAAATAACACAATATATATTTTAGCTCCAAGCCCATTTTTTAGTGTCAATTTAGGAAACATCTCCCTTTGGTGCTGACAGGTGCCTTAACTGAGGTTTCTATCTGCTACAAACCACTCATTTCCAGAAGTTAACATTTTAGGGGTATTACTAGAGTGTGGAAAAGCCAGTGCTGGACAGTGTAGCGTGGGCCGGGACTGCTGGTTGGTGGGGTAACAGCATTCCCATCCCCACATCTGGAGCCTGTAGCAAAGGGTGGGCTAGAACAACCATTGTACAGAATGTGCCCTCAGTCCCTGCAGGCCACACATTTCCCTAGGGGGGCCTGGGGAGGAATGGATAGTCCCGAGATTTCAGTTCCACATGGGATTTTGGCTGCTACTAACTTCAGGTATTCTGCTTGCTCTCAGAGGAGCTATAAGATAGAAAGTTAAAGGAAAAAAAGCAGGTGCTGAGCTATAACAAGGTAAATCACAGCTTCATTTATAAGATTAGGTGCTTAGAGCCGTTTTTACCATCAAATCTACCTGTTCTGCAGTTAAATGATTCCTAAATGAATGTTTCCAGGTAAAAGCACATATCCTGGGCAGTCCGTGTAAGCTGAGTTCAAAGTCTGCCTCACCACTTACGAGCTGTATCATGTAGGGATGGGCGCCTAACTTCTTGGTGTCTCAGTTTTCTTATCTGCAAAATGAGGTAATGATGTTTATAGGGGAACTTTAAGGTGTAAATGATATGATGGATTTGTGACAGGGCCTGGCACTTGGAGCTCAGTCAATGCCAGTTCTCTTATTACTCCTCTGGGGAAAGACTTCTCTGAGTTCCAAAAAATCTGCTCACCCTTTATTTTTGCTTTCTTTTACTTCTTCCATTAATCTCTCTTCTTGTATTCCACCCATCTTCTGGGGCCCTACTCCATTACTGTTTTCTCTCCTCTTTCTTCATCTTATCCCCTTTTGATTCGTTTTATCCTCCAAACTTGTTATTGGCTCTTTTCTGCTGCTGTTTATAAGTGAGAACATAATGTAATCTAGCTGTTACATTATGGGACAGGCAGGTGCCGAATGCTATGCTTGGTGCTGAAGTTATAATGAAGGAGAAGGACGTGGTCCTTGTCCTCAAGGAGATTACCTTCTAGTAGAGGATATAGGCAAATACAGTGGGCCCTCAGTATCTGCGGGTTCTGCATCTGCAGATTCAACCAACTGAGGATGGAAAATATATATTTTTTAATTCCAGAAATTTCCAAAAAGCAAAACTTGAATTTGCTATGCTCCAGTAGCTATTTACATAGCATTTACATTGTGTTAGGTATTATAATCTAGAGATGATTTAAAGTATATGGGAGGATGTGCATAGTTTATATGCAAATACTACACCATTTTACAAAAGGGACTTGGGCATCCGTGGATTTTGGTGTCCATAGCGGGGTCATAGAACCAATCCCTCTTGGATACCCAGGGACGACTGTGAACACATAATTACAATTCAGGGGGGCTTCCCTGGTGGCGCAGTGGGTGAGAGTCCGCCTGCCGATGCAGGGGACACGGGTTCGTGCCCCGGTCCGGGAAGATCCCACATGCCGCGGAGTGGCTGGGCCCGTGAGCCGTGGCCGCTGAGCCTGCGCGTCCGGAGCCTGTGCTCCGCAACGGGAGAGGCCACAACGCTGAGAGGCCCGCGTACCGCAAAAAAAAAAACAAACAGTTCAGGGAACGTGTGATGAGTTATGGAAGCACACAACAAGGGGTACCTATAACTCAAGCTTGGTAGGAATGGTGTCTAAAACTGCTTCCCCAGAGAAGAAATAAACAAGCTCTGACAGGTTATGGAAGTGAGAGTTGAAGCACACACAAGGGGTACCTATAACTCAAGCTTGGTAGGAATGGTGTCTAAAACTGCTTCCCCAGAGAAGAAATAAACAAGCTCTGACAGGTTATGGAAGTGAGAGTTTAAGCACAGCATTCAGAGGAAGAGACTTTAATAAAGTATATGCAGAGGCTCAAATACTCCAAGTGGCGCATGACGTCAGGGAGCCTGAATGAGTTTAGGGTTGGTGGTGTTGAATTTGGGAGTTACAGTGGGCGATGTTTATGCGATGAGAGAGAAAGTTAGGAAGGTAAGTAGGGGGTCTCGTTAAGATTCCGAATTTTATGCTAATGGTAACAGTGATCTATTTTATGATGGAATCCATAGGGCATGGAGAACAATAGGAGGGAGGTATAAAGGAAGTCTGAGGTTTCTGATTTAGGCAGCTAGGTCATACAGAATGCAGAAGGAGCAGGTTGAGGGAATGAGAGAGACCAAGCCGGGTTTTAGAAATGCATGTTTGAGGTATGTAGTAGTTGTAAATATGGGTCTGAAATAAAAAAGCAATTTCAAATCTTACTTTGAAATTATGATAGTGATTGCCTTTGTTATCCCCAACTGTTTTCTTCTGTTTCCTGGCATGATTCTGATGCTTCTGCCTGTCCTTGCATTTTGGTGTGCAGAGTTGGGTAATCGTGGCTCAATTATGTGTATCTAAGAGGGATCAAAGCATGAGAAGAACATAGTTGAGGTGGAGGAGAGAACCCAGTATGCATTTCCTGTGAAGGCAATTAGAGTAAAATAGAGAGTGTTCAGCCTCTGATATCACAGGAATTGTTTACAGGAACTTGGAAGTTGGCTGCTTTCCAAGAAGCAGAAGTGCCATTCTAAGAGAGCTCCATGGCCAGAAACATGGGCTGATAGATGGTGATCCCAAGGGAAGTGTATGAATGAGGGTTTAGAGGTGAATGCTAAGTAAGGTCTTGTCCTGCCTAAACGTAATCTCCAAGATGAGATATGTCTCTAAATCAACGAATTTCATGTAAGAGACAGTTGTGGTTTTGTTACTGCTGAATTTATCTAAAAATGTTTGGAGTCTATTTTTATTTCTGTCTTGTACGCCCTTTGAGATAAAGTCCTATGATAAGTTTATTACCTGCTGGGCTACGTAGAGCTGCCTTTCATTAGTCAAAGCTTGGTTTCTCTTTTGCTTCCAGTGGAGCCCTCTCATTCTGATATTTCAGGATTTGTTGACCAAATCTGTGTTTCTGTAGTTTACACCAGTCATGATTGTATAATCTTTGATCATATCTCTCGTAAATTCATATTTTCATGATGCTTGTTTGGTTAGTTTCTTCCCACACAGCTGGGCTCTCGTCTTCATCACTTACTTGTGTTTTCCCTTTCTTCACCTTTCACATCCCACCTGATGCACAGAACCGGACCTGACTTTGAATTTCTGGGGCCGATGTCCTGTGGTATAAATGGAAGAATGAGGAGTTTTCTCTGACAGGATGCAGCAGTCACACATAAGGCCACCTTCTCAGGTAACCTAGAAGAGGCTTCCTGACCCCTTCTTTATGGCCAGGCCCCTTAACTGACAAACATTGTTTGTTTGTTTGCTTACAGCATCTCCTGTTACACCTGGTCCCTCACAAAGATTTGGGAGAGCCTCCTGAAGGTTCTTGCAGTCCACTGGAGCGAGGAATTCCTGGTAATCTAACAGCTCCATCCTGGCCTTGTAAAGTCCAGGTCACAGGCTGGAATTAGTTCCAGGCAGGGTCGCACAAAGCCAGCTGGCAGAGGGTGCTATTCCTCTGCTCCAGTTCAGTGCACGTCCCTTGCCTGCCAGCTCTGCTCCAGCTGACGTCCCCTGACTTGCTGGCTTCTGGACTTTGCCAGTGTGGATGTTCTCTCTGCTGCCCATCACCTCTCCTAACGACCTCTGTCTCTTCACAGCCACACTTCTCCTAAGAAGTCTTATACTTGCTGGGTTTCCTTCCCACCTTCTACAAACCACTCCGCTCCAGTTCCCACACATACCATTCCTCTGAGGCTGCTCTAACTACAGTCATCAGTGACCTGCTAATTGCTGATACCAGCAGGCCACATTTCAGCTGTTCCATGGATGCTGCCGTTTTTGAAAATGGTGATCACTGCTTCCCCCTGTCTTGAATTCTGCAACACTGAATCTCATTCTTCTTTCTCCCCTTCATGGGTTTCTATTCTTCTTCTTGCCCCTTAAACGTCGGTGTGTTTTCATTAGTTAGCTTGACCACTGCTTCTCTCACTTTTTGCACTTTTACCCAGTTGTCCCTTCCACTCTCAAGATTCTCCAGCCTCCAATATGCTGATGGTTCCAAACCCACGTTCTAGCTCAGATTCTGCTGAGCTTCAGACCTGTACATTTAACTGCCTCCTGAATATCTCCATCTGGATAGACAAAAGTCACCTCAAATTCAACATGTCCAAAACTGGCGTCATCCTTCTGGCCTTTACTCTTGATGATCTTTTGCCTGAAATATTCTTCTCAAGGTCCCACAAGGCTTGCCACTCTCTTCATCGAAGAGTCTCTCTGCTCAGTCAGCACCTTTTTTCAGAAAGCTCCCATAACTACCAATTTTTCCCCTGGCTTTATTTTTCTTTGGAGGACACGTACCTGGATTTATATGACAGATATTTTGCTTGTTTAGTGTTCGCCTCCCTCCTTAAGAATGTAAGCTCTATTTACCTGTCTGGTTCACTATTATGTTTATAGCACCTGGACCAATTCCTGGAACATCGTAGGTGCCCAAATATTAAGTGAATGAATAGATATCCCCCAACCCCAGACTGATTTCTGTACTTTTTATCTTGATGGGTGACACCACCCCCATCTCCAGTCACTCACATCAGAAACTTGGGTGTTATTCCAGAAACATCTGCCACTGTCACCACATCCCTGCTTCCCTTTGTCCAGCAGTCACCAGTTCCAGCCAGTGTTCTCTCATAACTCTTTCTCAGATCTGTCTCTCCACTCCATTTCTGTGCTTACCACCTTATTTCAGGCCCTCAGACCTCTGTCTGGGAAAAGGAAATCACTGTGCACTGTTGGTGGGAATGTTAATTGGTGTAGCCACTGTGGAAAACAGTATGGAGGTTCCTCAAAAAACCAAAAACGGAACTACCATATGATTCAGCCATTCCACTTCTAGACATATATCTGAAGAAAACGAAAACACTAATTCGAAAAGTTACATGCACCCGATGTTCATAGCAGCATTATTTATAAAAGCCAAGATGTGGAAGCAACCCAAATGTCCATCAACAGATGAATGGATAAAGAAGATATAGTATACAATGGAATATTACTCAGCCATAGAAAAGAATGAAATTTTGCCATTTGCAGCAACATGGATAGACCTAGAGGGTATTATGCTTAGTGAAATTAGTCAGACAAAGACAAATGCTCTATGTTATCACTTATATGTGGAACCTAAAAAGCAAACAAATGAATTTATATAAAAAAACAGAAAGAGACTCACAGATATAGAGAACAAACTATCAATGGGGAGAGGGAAGGGGGGAGGGACAAAGCAGGGGTAAGGAATTAAAAGGTACAAACTACTATGTATAAAATAGATAAGCAACAAGGGTACATAGCACAGCACAGGGAATTATAGCCATTATTTTGTAATAACTTTAAATGGAGTATAATCTATAAAAATATTGAATCGTTATATTGTATACCTGAAACTAATATAATACTGTATATTAACTAAACTTCAATTAAAAAAAAAACCTCTCTCTGGTATCATTGGAGTTTCTAATGTGCTTCCTGTCTCTGTCCTTTTTCTTTTTTAAAGAAGATATCTGTTTTTTATTTTATATATATACATACACACACACACATCACCTATCTATCTATCTGTCTTTCTATGTATCCATCCATCCATCCATCTAAATTTTCTGTCAGGATATTATTTGTATTACTGACCCCCCATTAGAGTTTCATTTGGGGAACCCTAATTTGTATCTGACAGAGGTACTCCTAGAGTCACAAAATTCTCTCTACCAGTTACTAGTTACTGCCTCTGTTCTTAACCACCCGAACTGAGCCTCCACAGAAGCCAAAGTGGCCTTTCTAGAAAGCAGATCTGACCCTGCTGCCTTCCTTTGTAAAATTCTTCAGCATCCCAAATAGCCAAAGGATCGTATCCAAGCTCCTTAGTGACCTATGAGAGATGAATCCAGTCACACAATGTGCCATCCCTTGCTTTACACTAACAGTAGGGTGTGCCGTGCAGATGCTTGCCTCCATACTTAAACTGTCCTCCAGCCTACCATGACTCTTCTCCTGACCCCTCTTAACACTTTCCTTGGGGTCTCTTTCACCTGGTTTCTCTGTGCTCTTCTCTCTGTCACTGTTCCAGCACTTAAAACATTTTCTGTCCCTGCATCTGCCTCCTTCATTTGATGGTGAATGCTTTGTTGGAAGGGCTGTGTTCTATTCATCCTTCTATTCCCCTCATCTAACCAGTGACTGAAGCATAAAAAGTACTTGATAAATGTTTGAGTAGATGAAAGAATGAATGAATAACCTGTCTAGTTACATGTTTCTGGCTGAATTCTGGTCACTGTCATCAAGTTATGGCACAGAATTGCATTTCCAAAACCTAGAAGATATTAGTGTAGTCTTCAAAATGGGAGTTCCTTGCGTGCTCTGTGCTACAGGACATCCTCCTTATACTTGTCAGAAAGTGCCCATGTCTAGCCTTTCCTGTTGTCCTTTTAAAACCAAAAATCAGCTTAATAATAACTGAAAATAAAAAATGACCATTGGAAGATGACACCCATTTGTTTCTGGGTCTTATGAATCTGAAGGGTTTTCTCAAACAAGAATGGAAGGACATTTTTTTGCAATAGTGAGGTAATTTTATTGGTATTATAATATGTATTGCGTCAATCACACAGGCAGTACGGCTTAGTGGATAATACCTTAAGGATTTAGAGTATGCTTTGTTGAAAGTTACTGTTCCTTCCCCCAGAGTACATACTGGATTAGGGTTTTCAATGTGAAAACAAATATTTCTGTTGCAGAACTTTATTATCAACTTGTTGGAATTCATGCCCAGAATATTTTGAGTTGAACAGTTCTGATTCAGTGGCATGTAAAGATTCACTAAGAAAGACACTGTGCCAGTGATGCTATAAACTTGTTAAAAGCTAGGAATGCTCTACTTTATTTAAATGGCAGAGAAAAGCCAGTCCCGAACCGAGCTAAGTTCTTGAATCTGCACAGTGGTTGAACTCTGTTTTACTGAATTCTGAGAATCCGCAGCAGCTTCCTGGCTACACGTGGACCTAAGGGTTGAAACTGAAACTGCGCCTTATTCCGAGTGAAGCCAGAGCAACAATACTGGTACCTGGTTCACAGAGGGTGGTTCTTTGTCACATAATTTCACTTGATATTATATTTGACTTGAACTGTAGTCAGATTCCAGATAGCTCAAGAGGAATGCAAAACATAAAGGATCTTTTAGATTCTCACATTCGGACTCTTAAAAGTGGAGAGGAGGAGGAAGACCCCACCAGCATGGAAATTAGTGCCAGTGAGCACAGATTTAAAGGGTTATGGGCACACAAATGAGGGGACCGGGCAAATACACATCTAGGAACTTTCAAGGGGCATATGCCATGAAGTTATTTTCAGGAATGCTGATGAGAATTAGTTCTTCGGAAACATCCAAAGAATGATCAGAAATGTATTAATTTATGTTCAAACCAAGAAGGAAGACATCTCCATGCCTGGGGAGAGGGAGTGATAACAGATGCCAGGAGACATCCAATGGAGGCAGGAACAATGCCAGCAGATAGAGTTGGGCAGGTGGCCCAGTTCTCACAGTGGAGGATATGTGGAATCTAGAAATTCAAGGCTTGTGAGCTTGGTGTCCATCCCTGGCGAAGTCGTAAGCCAATTTAGCAGATGGTTTGTGAGCACCTGGAAAAGAAAAGGTGCCCCAGAGTTGGCTTATTAAAACCAAGTCATGGTAAACTTCCTAGGCTTCCATTATTGGTAGAGTCACCCTTGACATCAGCAAGATTTTTCATGAGGCTGCTTAGGATAACCAACGGAAGTCCTTTTTTTCACTGGGAACAAAGAAACCAAGTTGGTGAAAGGGTTGGGGTGAGGTTCATGTCAGTTGAAGAGAAAAGCCAGGGAGGAAGGAAGATACCTCCTCGTGGCCAGCTTGATGGGGCCGGTTAGAGTCTGCTTAAGAAAGGAGTGGGGAACTTAGATAAGCTACTATGTTCTTATAATACTGCATTTCTCAAATTGAATCCCGAGCCACCTGCCTTCAGAGATGCCTGGGGGTGTTTATTTAAAATGTAAATTCCTGAGCCTCACCAGAATCAGGATCTCTGGAGGCACAGCCTAGGAATCTATACTTTTAACAAGCTTCCCTGGCAATTATCAAGCACACATAAATTTCAGAACTATTGCTTTAAAGATAAGATCATCTGCTGTGAAGAGCCGTTACCCAGTTAGAGGAGTATAGGAATTATTTGGTTGTTTTATATGCAGTTTAATTTTTTATATGATTGTGGCCCAGAAATTTCTGATCTTCCTCTATAATCTAATTGCTCAGGGTCAAGCCCAACTCTGTTGCCATCTGGTGACAGCCACTCGTGCTGTAAAAGCACGACTCATGAGGCAAATCTTTTGTGCACAAAATGGTAATTTTGCATCAGGTCCAGATCTTATATAAAGAGCAATGAGACATATTGGAAGAAACTTAATTCAGTACAGTTTCTTGAGAAAGTTAGTCTCCATGCTGCCTGAATTGAGAGCAGCAGTGTACTGCTACCTGTATGACAGCCAGTTCCCCAGAGTTGAAAATGTATGCATAAATATACACACACAAGTTTATTATAAATTTTACTGATAGAAAGGATGTGTACCATACAATTCATAATTACTGATTACATTTACTGATTACATTACAATTGATTCTTATAGAATGTTTGTCTTGATTTCTGTCAGACTTCTGTATCCATAGCAAACTTTGGCTGCAATTGACAAATTAGCATAGCTCCAACATACATGGTGGTTGATAGTTTCATTTATGTGAACAAGTAAGGCAGAAGTAAAGCAACAGCAACACCTCCTAACTGTACCCATTCGTCAATAATGTGAGCAGCTTCTCCGTTGAGTTGAGTAATAGGTTTTAGAATACTGGAAGAATTTATCTTCAGTCTTTTGTGCTATTCACAATGTAATGGCTACAGACATGACACACGTTTAATCTGTGTTATTGACAGCTTCTCCACCACTTTCTTAAGACGAGTTCAACAAAATAATAAGCCCTGATTTGTGGTGTTTGAAATATCTGTGATGTAAATTTTCCCACCATAGCCCCTTTCAGTCTACCAACATGATGTCACTGAATGCAGAGCTGGGAAGAGATGTGCAGAACCACATCATTATATAATAGTTATTTGCACCATACACATACGATATACATAAATCACCTTGAGAGCACAGATAATTGTAAAATGTAGTCTAATGAGTAGGAAATGGTGACTTTTGAATGTCTGTTACCTTTGTTTTCAATATCATTTATATAACTGTAAGTTTATATAATTTAATTTTTAAGTAATGGCTGTGTTTAATACCAAGCTCTCAAAATTCCTGAAAATTTAACAATTGGCTCTTTCGAGCTGCTGTGAGCTGGCTCTAGCCCTCTACTGAATAGGGGCAAGTTTTCTGAGCTTGCAGACATGTGACTGGATGCATCCCTGCTTTTACACAGGAGCACAGATAGAATATTCAGGCACATTTTCTTATTAGCATAAAATGCAGCTCTTCTAAACTAGAGCATAGCGGGAACATGCCTGACAAACGTGTCCTGCCCCTGGGCATCAGAGTGAAGAGGAATTCCTAAACAGATAAGGTCAGATCCAACAGAACAGGTTTCCCCTGTCATGTCTGGGAAACTGTTTATGACTCATGTTCTTTGCCAGCTCTGTGTTTTGCATCACTAGACATTCTGACATGTAAAGTTACCTCTCTTGTGTTGCATCCTACTGATTTCAGCAAAACTGTTTTTGATACTTTGACACTCTCCATTCAAGAAGTCCTTTCAAATACAATTATGATACTATCGTTTCTTACTTTTCCATTTTTGTCTACACCAGCTTGTAATTAAAATCCGATAGCAGCCTGGCTGTGGCCACTTAGAATAGATTTTTTTATTCATTTGCCTAAAGCCAGATATAGAATTTATTTGCAGTTTGTAAGAACTGGAAGTTTGAGGCTATCTGCCACATTTGAAGATACTAGGATTTGAGCCACCCTTCTGTAAATTCTTACTGAAGCCGACAGTGCTGTGGAAAGTTGTACTTTTGACAGAATTTTTGGATAGTCAGGTTGTAAATAATATGCCTCCAATGCACAATCATATTCTTTCTTCCTATTTTCTGGCTGTTATGCTTACAAGCAAATTGTGCATTTCATTCTGTGCTCCAAGAGCAGTTCCTGAGGTGTGTTTGAATTTCCCACTGTAGGGACCTGGGCTCTATCAATATTTTCTCTACTGACCCTTGTAATTACAGCACAGGGACCTTCTTAAACAGAACTTTGCTTACCTAACGAATATAAACACAAAATTGCTTTAGGCTGCTAATTGTTCTTTCCTGCTGTGGTTATTGGTTGTGTAATCCAGCAACTCAACTGCTGTTTCGGCCATGAGAGATCTACAGTCTGTCAAATACTTCCTCAAGTTAAGATTTTTATGGTGTCCACTGACTCTTACTTTGAGCAAGAAAGCGTCTTTCCTAATACTGTAGTAAAAATACACATTTATAAAGTGAAAAAGCAACTTTTGGCATAATATAAAAAGAGTAAAGTGAAACCAAGCAATCTCTTGGCTGGAGGGAGACCCCAAACACTGTTTCACAGCATTGACGCCATCTTTCTATTTTTTCTTTTCAAGCCGAGCCGCCATATAGAGAAGCTCTCTTAGTGTATGTGCAGCTGATTCCATGGTTCAGGTTCAGAGCAAAAAAATGGAGCCATGATGGAGGGCTTGTATAAAATACCCTCTGGCCAGGTGGGTATTGGAGTGTGAGTTCACAGAGGGAGGCAGGTAGGCAGATGGCAGGCTAGGCACCCTGAGCGAGCTTCACGTGCCGGTTGACAGGCAGTGCCTAATTAACACTTGCTCCCGTGCGCACCTCCCGGGGCACTGTGCACAGGCACAGACCCGGGGGCTCCTGGGCAACCATCTGGGTCCTCCACCCCAGGGTAGCTCATAGGCAGTGCTGTGGGAAGTTTTGGAATGCAGAAGCCCTCCCAGTGCTTTTGGTGTTTTTTGGCGTCTGTTTCAGTTGAGACAGAGCCCCTTCTGGGCCCTAATGATCCTCATTAGTCAGAGTTGGGGATGTTTCAGCTTCCTAATTTAAAGTATGTTTTCTCTATTTATACCTCATTTAACATCTCCACATTTTATTTTTAATTTTTAATATATACACAATGTTTAAAACAATCACACAATACTGAAAAAAGGAGAAAGAAAAGTTTTCTTACCTGTGGGTCCACTCTCAGAGGCAACCATTTTCACTTAACCTTTTTTAGTTTTAGGTGTCTGGTAGTTATCTCCATACTGTAATACACTTGCACTTCAGGTTTTTTTATTTACGAACTTCAGAATATTTGTAAACAAGATGAGGAATTTTCCTATCTCCAATCTTTATTCATTATGTTATTTTGAGTTCTTTTGCTGGTTACATTTTAGACTCTAAAAATATTTTTTAAATTTCCATTGCCTTTTGTCTCAGCCTTGGACATTATCTCTGGATCTTCTACTTTGTAAAATGAGGATATTGGCTGGCTTTTATGCTGTTATAACATTCTGTATTATACTTATAAAGTCATCCATGTTTTGTCTATATATCAATTCCAAACATTACATGTCAACAAATGGTGTTTTATGGTACAGTTGAAGCTTTCTTAACCAACTTCCAGTTATCTAACTAGCTGTAATTATCAGAGCTTTCAATTTCTTCTAGAAAACATTTCAGGAAATATTGTTACAGGCTGAGTGCTCACAGATAGCCGGCTATTCACTGCTGTTCCCTTTTATTCCTGCTCCCATAAATTAAGCTGAATGCTGACAAAGAAGCAGTTATTTTTGTTCCAAAACTTGTTTATTCTGGTTGTACTTATTATTGTGATTATATAATTTAATTAAATATTATGTATACTGATGAAATATAAATACTAAAAGAGACTTGTTTCTGTGAAAACAGAATCGAATGCTTCTAAGACTCAGTAAAGGCCTTATTCTTTTAAATGGTGCTGAATGAGGAGTGGAGGAGCATTTATGAAAGGTTGAAAACAATGATAAAAATCTGGGGCTTCCCTGGTGGCGCAGTGGTTGAGAGTCCGCCTGCCGATGCAGGGGACACGGG
>NW_006787051.1:1059816-1065600 GCF_000442215.2 Lipotes vexillifer
AAAAAAAAAAAAAAAAAAAAATCTAAAAGGATTCTCAGATTGCTTCACAAAGATCTTTAACTTTTTATTCTACTTTAAACAAACTCAAGTTGAGCGCAAACTGCATTATGGGTGTTTTTGACGTAAGAAAGACAACACAAAACTGTAATCAAAGAACTCATATGCAAAGAAAAGAACTTCACCCTATACCAAAGGATTGGTAAATTAATATTTTAGGTTCGAATAAAATGTTTACGTTAAAATAAGCTATTTCGGGTATAAGGGGGGGGGTTTCTGTTAAGTGACTTTTTCAGTTAACTGGTACCACCACATTAGCTAAGAGTATTATTAGCTTCTACTGTTAGAGTACGGTGATTAAGAATAGCCTTCAGCAACTTGCTTTACCTTTCTCTACCTAGGTTTCCTCATCTGTTAAATTGTGATAATCATAGGGTTTTATGAATTAGCACATAAGTGATGCTTATCACAGCATTGGCACTTGTTAGGCACTCAAAGGTGGAGCTGTTGTTATTGCTATTATAATATTGTGATTTTGTAAAACTTAGTAACTACTGAGCCATGAAGTGTGATTGGACCCTCGGGAAAGGAGGCACAGTTTTATATTGTTAATCTTGTGCCTCCTGAAGCATTCAGTTTCTGTAACCAGAGTCTCTAGCTGTATGCTGTCAGTTGTTCAAAATCTGGTCATATTTTAATTGGTTTGATATTTGACTGTTACTTTCTTTTCTGGCATTTTGTGTTTCTTAGACTATTTTATAATATTTTCTATTATAAAATACTTAGGATATTTTATAAACAAAGAGAAGCATATTTCTAAATTATTAAATATACCCAGTCTCTCAATCACACATTTGATATTGGGAACCCACTTTCTTCTTGATGGTATTCTTCCTAGGAGTTCTGCTTCCATCTAAAAATATTCTCTAACCTACACAGAGCTGATGTCCTGGGACCCCATACTACTGGCACTTAAAAGTTAGGTACACTTTTATTCATTTCCCTACTTTCTCTTCAATTCCTTTTTTTTTTTTTTTTCATTTAGCTGGAGTACATCGTCAAGTAAACTTTTCAGAAGACGGGCATAGGATATAAATAACCAGTCCTTGCATTTCTAAAAATGCTTTTATTTTGCCCTCATTTTTATGGATGATTTGGCTGAGCATACATTCTATAATGAAAATCATTTTCTGTTGGAATTTTCAAGGTACTGTTTTATGGTCTTCTTGCATTATAGAATTGCTTAAAAGAAGTCCGAAGGCAGCCTGCATCTAGATGTCTCTATGGTGCTCTCTCTAGCCTTCGGATTTTGAAATTTCACCGCCATGTGTCTGGGTGTATGCCCTTTTTCATTCACCTTGCCCAGCATTTCCTGAGACATTTACTGTAATCAAAAACCTTATGTCCTTTCAATTTGGGAAATGTTATTTTATCTTTATGAGAATTTCCTGCCCTCTGTTTTATCAGTTTTATATTTTGGGTGGCCTTCTAGATTAATCCTCTATGTTTCCTAGCTTCTCCTTTTTGTCTCTGCTCTACATCCAACTTTGTCTTAGAAGGCAGACACCTACCGCAGAATACTTTAGTATGGGTAAATCTTTTGTTCTCTCCTCCCACTTCTCATACTTTTTTCCCTTTACCATCATTTCCACACCCTCCCCCTCATCTGACTATGGAGTTTGAACATTAAGAAACAAGAAGACACCACAGTATGAGTTTACTCAAGCCGTTGGATTATGTTACTACCTCCTCAAGGGACCTTGTCTTAGTCCGTTTGGGCTGCTATAAACAAATTACCGTAGATTGGGTGGCTTGCAAACAACAGAAATTTATTTCTCACAGTTCTGGAGGCTTGGAGTTCAAGATCAAGGTGCAGGCAGATTCGGTGTGTGGGAATGGCCCACTTCCTCATAGAAGGTACCTTCTCTCTGTGTTCTCACGTGAGTGAAGGGATGAGGGAATTCTCCTGGGTCTCTTTAATAAGGGAACTAATCCCTTTCGTGAGGACTCCACCTCCTAATACCATCACATTGGGTGTTGTTAGGATTTAACATATGAATTTTGGTGGGGACGCAGACACTCAGTCTATAAGCACAAGCTATCCCTAGACCCTATTTTAGGGGAATTTTGAGGCAAAAGAGCAGGTGAGTTTCTCTCTCCTTTCAATGCCCATATTAATTTAATGTTTCTTTTTATATGTTCATAAGTGGAAAAGCTTCAGAACTCTGTGATGAACACGAGTCAGAAGAGGTTTTCAGCAGAGTTCACTTTCTTCTTCTCAAGATAACATTCAGTAGTAACTGGATGTAATTATCCACATTGACTCCTCAGTTCACTGATGTTGTGAATCCTTGGGATGTGAATCCTAAAGGATGTCTCAGTCCTTAACTGTTCAAAGATGTGAGAAGTAATTGAGTGACTCCCTGTCTTAGAAATGGGTCAAACTCCTCACTCATAACACTCTTCACCTTGAGATAATCTGCACCCTTATTTTATACCTAACTTGATTAATAGTTATGACACCTAATTTGGGGGCAATGAGAAAGGGGCTCCCTTCTAGTTTCTAACAAACTATAAAGCAGAAAACATGCAGAAATTCCCAAGGTAGTGTGTAAGTTATGAAGATGATCAAACACCTTATGCTTTCATCCCATTTCCTTGTACATTTTTTGTAAGTTATTTATGAAAGTGGAGTTGTTTAAGCTCTGATGTGCCGTGCCTTCCAAGTGACATATACCAGTCCCTATGTTTACAGTAGAAGAAAGCCTCATGATAGCATGGCAAATGGCAGAGATGCTCCCTAGACTTAATTCTGCAGGGTTGTCCAAGGGTCTTTTGACACAGACTCCCAAGAGTCACAACAGTGGGAATCGGTATGTGACTGTTAGGGTCCTGGGAAAACCCAGGAGGAACCCCAGGCTCTGTGGGGTGCTTCATCCAAAGTACTTTGGCAGAAGGGTGGAGAGGGACTATGTACCTGTCGAGTATTGGTATTTAGTGAAGCTGTGGAGTTACGCGCATTTGTTAAAAACCTAACTCCATCAGTCTTCCCGTTGCTCAGTAATTCTCTTCAATTTTTATAATAGTAATGTCTCATCCTCTCCGATAGTTTCAAGACTTCTTATTTCTGTTTCATTTATTATTAACCCAAATACCTCCCTGAATATCACCAACTCGTGGGCCTAGGTGGATGGATGTACTTTCGCATATTTTATATGTAGGCTTTTTGTATCAGCAGCCTTTACCTGCCAAGGGATAGGAAGGGCCCCTGTCATTCTACTTCTTGTATTTTCCTGTGCGTCTCCCGTGAAGGATATGGAGGAGAATAATATCCCACATAAAATGAGACCCTTCCTTTGGCTTTGCTGTCTTTCAGCTGAGCCTGCTGCTTTTGTCATCCCTCTAATCCATACTTGCTGCTTTTGCTGTTTGTCTCCTCGGACACTGTCCCTGTTCTCCTTGCCTCGGCTTCCTGCCAATCTCTGCTCTGTCTGTAGGCTCCTGCCTGATCTACCACTAGTGATCCAGCCTCAATTTCTTCTGCCCCTTGAAGTGTGAGAACCTTGCCTTCTCTACTGTTGCTCTTTGGACTCTTCTTTACTTAGGGAAAGACTTTTCCTATCTCAAGCCCAGGTTGTATAGGGAATGTCCCATGGCAATGCCACTTGGACCCCTAGTGGTACACGATGCTGATGAGTCCCAGAAAAGTGGGAATAGTTCTGTGCATCCTCAGGAGAGTACATTTGCATCCAGGATCAGGGGACCAGGAGATTGTTAGTGGAACACCTGTTTGTGGCCCCTTTCCCTACTTCAGTCTCAAAGCACCATTTGGGATGTGCCCCAGACTCTTTTCTCAGTGTTCATCCAGCAGCCTGCCTGTGCTTTCTGGCTGTGATCATCTCCAGTTCTTCTCTATGTACCTTTGGGCCTATCTTGTAACCAACTTTCATTATGGTGAGGCAAACTACTTGATTTATCATGGAGATAGAAAGCAGAAGGGTGGTTACCAGGAGCCAGCGGTTGCGGAAGAAGAGAAGGGGAGGTTATTGTTTGATAGGTATAGAATTTCCGTGTGGGATGATGACAAAGTTCTGCAGATGGACAGTGATGATGACTGCATAACAATGTGATTGTACTTATGGCACTGAACTGTACACCTGAATATGGTGAAAATGATAGACATTATGTAGATTTTACCACAATAAAAAAAAGTGAAAAAAGAAACCTACCTGGTTTATAGAGAAGTGAGGATTGCAGAACTGTCTTAGGAAAAACCATCAGTGCTTGCTCATAGCTGTGGCTTTGTCCACGGCCATCAGGCAGAATTTCTGTGACTCATGGAGAGGGCAGTCCTAAAGAGAGTGCTTCTGAGAAGAGTTGGTATCTTCCAGTTAAAATTAAGAGTAATTTGTATTGAAATCAAAGGGTTTTATCTTTTTTGTCAATGCTCTTTAGAAAAATTACTACATTTCTTGGTCACATAGCAGTATTATTCATCATTCTGATGAGGAATAAATGCCAGTTTCTATCCATGACTACTGATGAAAATTAGCGTTTTAAAAGAAACCATCTTCATTTCAGCAGCATGAAATATTTACTAAAAGGAAATCGGCTTTAAAAACACAATTTTTAGAAAATAGACGGTTAAATACAGAGACAAAAGAGCCCATGCTTTTAATCAAGTGCTGATAGTCTAAGCTTGATCATGCTTTTAGCACAGGCAGATTCATGACCTGGGGGTACATTAGGATTTCAAGCATAGAAGTCCAAGCTAGTAAGAGGTTATATGTTACAAGAGAGTATGTGTCTTTAGTCATGGACCAAGGTTCAAGGCAGACAGAAGAGAAAAAAAAAAAAATAGGGAAGAGTTTGAACCAGGAGTCCACTTTCTGTTCTGACTTTAAGTAGCCTTGTGGCTTGGAACTGTTTCTCAGGAGAGATATTTCTAGGGTTAATGTTGGCCATAACCATAACTATATGTATCACGTGTGTTTAAAAACAAGTCTACACCCAAACTCCACGTCATTTCCTCATATATCCTGTCTCTTACCGAACTATTGTGCCGTGAGAAAAACATTGCCCATGTAATTCCCTTCATGCTAATGGAAGCCTGGCCGTCCTCTGGCCTTACCTGTATAGACACAGAGAGCATGTGCCCAGGACTGCTCTAAGCCAGGCCATAAGTGTAAGGGTCAAGGCCTTGTCCTGCAGGTGTCCAGCTATGCCTGAGGAAGAACAGGAGATTGAGTCTGTGTAATTCTGGGGTCCAGAGCAGTAACAGACTTACCAGTAAATGCACCATACCCTATGCAGGCAGACAGATATCAAGTAGAAGGGAGAGGTAGGGCCACCCTGAGCTGTCTGGTTGAGTAACTCACTTCTCTGAATGGAGCAGGAAGACGTGGGAGAAGTGACCAGGAGCATTTAGGGAAAAGTCACTCTTCAGGGGAGCCAGGAATGGGAAGAAGCATTCCCACCCTAACGTTACACATTGCTTTGAGAGATTGTTTTCTAAATGTTGGTTCACAAATGTGGTTGTCAGAAACCTTTTGATCCTGTTCCACAGAGTAGATGATAGGTTTAAAGACTAATTGGATCAAAGCAAGACCAGATCTAACCTGGGAAACTCTAACAGAGTTTGGAAAGGGGTCCTGTGGGAGGTGTGAATTCTTAGGCCAATGCAGCAGTGCTCGGCTAAGCAACGCTACTTGAAAGCACTCATACGGATTCAAGTGCATCTAATTTTCAAAAGAGCCAGGTGGGGAGGAATTTCTCCCCCCCCCCCCC
>NW_006787051.1:1065701-1068842 GCF_000442215.2 Lipotes vexillifer
CCCCCCCCCCCGATTTTAGAGGTGAGAAATGGCTTCTAAAGAGAAGAGGTTGCAGGCAGCCCAGAGTCTTATAGAAAGTAATAGAGCTGGACACCAGGCCTCCAAGGTACCCACTCCCATCTCCCTCCACTGCTGGCTGGACCTGGGCTCCCATTTCCCTCAGACACACCAAGGAAGGTTGCCGACCTCTTGGGCCTGTGTCTGGTCCCCACATGTTCTTAAGATTTGTTTCATTGTGTTCTTTTCAGGTAAAAAGTCCCCATTGTCTAAAACCCTGCACATCAGATTTTCTATTATTTCTCAAGAATACTAGCACATCTGAGTGTTTTCATTTACTTTGCACAGGCCAGAATCCCATGATACAGAAAACACTGTAGATTTTGCAAGCACTTCTAATGAAGCTACAGCGGCTGGTAAAATATTTTCTTACATGGATTTTTTTTTTACCAATTAAATAATTTCTGTAGAGAATGAAAAGAGGATGGAAACCCAGTTGCAAACCTGAGGATAGTTCCTGAGCCTTCCTGTTATGCAGACAGCAGGGGCCCAGCTGCAACAGGATTGGGAAGTCAGGGATTATGGACACAAGAACCAAAACCCAGTTCTTAGTGTTTGCAGCTCCAGTCTCTACGTAGCCTGAGCAGCCCCTGCTCCATCTCCTTAAGGCAGAGGGGTGATGGCAGTGTGAAGAGGTGCTGGTCACACTGATGAGGCTGCACTTTACAAATAGAAGGTGCAACAGAAAGTGTTATCTCAATGCTAATTTTAGGCCAGCTGCTTCGTTAACATAGGCAGAATCACCTGGGCAGCCTTCTGAGGAAAGGATCTGAGGGCCCGTATGGTTGGACCATTCAAGATGACTCTTTTCTATACATCCCCTGCTTGACCAGTGCCTGCTTCACCTGCACCCTACTCGGAGGACTGACCTTCCTACATACGTGCCCCCGGGTGCTAGCTAATGATCATTCCCAATAGCTTATCAAAGGGGCAGTGAGAGGCACGCCCCTCTGCTGGTTTCCCTGGTAACTGATGAGCCAGCCTGATGTCAATTCTCCCTATAACTGGTAGTCCCCCACCACCACTCTGGCCCCTGGAGCCAAGCCTGTTGCCGTGTCCTGCCCTCAGTCACAAACGGTGGGGAGTCACTCCAGGACCTTGCTTTAGACATGTAAGCTCCCGCTATCCGTTAAACCATTGATGTCCATCCATTAGACCATTGATGTCTCTGTTGCTGACTCTGGGCTCTTTGTTCAGTCTTGAAGCTGGGCAGGGTCAGGCCTTGTAGGCCTGCGGGGTGCAGCCCGACAGGGCAAGAGACACAGTCCTATTAAATATGCTCCTCCTTTTATGTCAATTGCAAGGAAAATGCACTTATGCCATTTGCCAATTACCATGCTTTAATTCATTTTACCAGTCCATGGGCTTCTTAGAGTTAAGGTCATAGAGTGCTCTGTTTACTTGGCTCAGTACCTTTATAATGGTATGGCTCCTGCAGGCCCAAGTTAATGCTCCTTAATCCTTGCAATTTGCACAAGGAGCCAGTATTTTTCCATGAGCTTAGAGAACCTCATGTCTGCTGCAAGAATGAAAATCAAGAATGGCCCTAAAACATAGCCTCCAGTTGTAGAGCACCCATTGGCTTGTGGTCACTAATAGGAATTATTACAATGGCTTTAGCTCTAGACAGACATTGCTGTGAATTCAAGGTCATTTGGCAAGTTCATGGGAACCACAGAACGTGAGAGCCATTCCCAGGCTCTTTGTAATAGATGAGGAAGACCATAGAGGGGAAGTGACTTACCCAAGATCACAAAATATAAATGGTGGCAAAGCTGGTCCAAGAGCCCTTGGAACATGCCAGGTCTTTACTGGGGCCTCCATGTACATTTGAGCAAGTTGTGCCCTCTGCAACATGGGGGCCATATGCAGAAGCCGTGGACTTCCCTTCTCCTGGTGAAGGCTTTTGACCACCAAGTGACCAATGCCCAAGTGACCTGGGTTTTACCTTTGAGTAAAAGAAGTGGTTATAAGAGGACCTGGCTCACTCCTGTTTTATGGGACGCCTTTTCTGAACCCCACATTGGGTTACATATCCTCACTTCTTGGTTTCAGTAGCACTTTGTGAATTGTAAATAGCATTACTAAAAGGACTAGTGGCTCCTTGAGGGCAGGGTCTGGTCTTATTTATTTTGTACCCCTGGTTTGGTCCTTAGCAAATATCAGGTGTTCCATAGAAGCTTCTCTTGTTCTCAGTAATTCAGCTCAATAAGCACCATTTGGGGCCTAATGTTTGCTTGTTACCAGCCCATTTCATAAAGCTGTGGGAAGCCTCGCTATTCACTAACCATGGTGACCACTTCTTGGCAGTAAGAATAAGTCTAGATATGGAGTGGCTGAATCCTGAGACACCTCATGAAAAAACCCCCAAAACAGTAACTTACATGTATTGACTGCCAGTACCTTTCTAAGCACTCAATACAACTCCAAGAGGTAAACAGTATTAATATCCCAACGTTACTATGAGAAAACAAGATGCTGAGAGATTTATCTCATGTTGCACAACTGATGTTGGGCTGCAAGACCTTGACTGTGTGTTTCTAGAACTTGTGTTTCTAACTACTGTGCTTTGGTGCCTACAGTGTAATTAGAGCAGGGTCTCTGCAAGATCGCATCTCCCAAACAACTTAGTTCAATCATTTAAACACCAAAGCATCTAATTGTAGCCTAACATCTATTACGTACTTCCTATCCAAGATAAGGGTCACCCTCTGGGCTACTGAGGTGTGTGTGGGGCTAAGTTCCCCTTCACTGGATAACTCCTGAGTTCTGTGATTTTTTAATGCAAAAATTTTATTATTGTTATTATTACCTTTTAAAATTGCAAAGTAATACACGTTCATTTTATTAAGTTTAAAAAAATACAGAAAATAATGTATTCAGTGAAGGTCTCATGGTCACATGGAAGGGATTGTTGATGAAGGAATTCTGACATAGATCTGGATGATCTTTAAGGTTTCTTCTAATACAGTGTTTCTAATACAGTGATTCAGTTTCCTGAAACACCTGACATCTCATTGTCAGAGCTGTCTGGTCTTGGCTGTTTCCTCTATCTAATTATATTACCACTTTCCCTACAAGGTA
>NW_006787051.1:1068933-1091886 GCF_000442215.2 Lipotes vexillifer
CTACAAGGTACCATGTGATATCTTCAAGTTCTCCATAACCTGATTGTCTAACTAAATTTCCCGGTGTTGTCTTTTTTTAGGCCCTCAAGACACAATTGTTTTAGGATCAGGAGAGCATCTTGTGTTCTGAACTCATATATATAATGTTTACTTGCTCTTGTTTAGTCAGTGTTCTCTATAGACCATCGGCATCAGATAAATCTGAGATCTGAGATGCTTGTTAAAAATGGAGATTAATGGACTGTCACCCAAGACATATTAAATAAGAATGTCTTAAGACTGAAGTCAGAAATCAACATTTTTCCCCAACCAAAACATGTTTTGTTTTGTGTTAAGAAATTGTCAAACATATTCAGAAGTAGAGATAATAGTATAATAAGCCCCATGTACTCATTATTCAGCTTCAACAAGTATTAACCCATGGTCAATCTTGTTTCATCTATAATTTGAAGCAAATTCCAGGCATGATATCATTTGAATGTTTCCATATCTATACAACATAACCACAACACAATTATCGTATCTAAAAGTAAATAATCATCTCTAACAGCATTACATTTCTGGTCCAGATTTTCCTTGTCTCATAAATTTTCTTAATTGTGTAGTTTTTTTTTTTTTTTTGCGGTACGCGGGCCTCGCACCGCTGTGGCCTCTCCCATTGCGGAGCACAGGCTCCAGACGCGCAGGCTCAGCGGCCATGGCTCACGGGCCCAGCCGCTCCGCGGCATGTGGGATCTTCCCAGACCGGGGCACGAACCCGTGTCCCCTGCATCGGCAGGCGGACTCTCAACCACTGCGCCACCAGGGAAGCCCTTCACCTTCATTTTAATTTTATTTTTCTTTGTCCCTGATTTCCTTGGAAAGTTTCTCCTATTGTGCTGCATTATATTTTAAAGCTGCCTCAAAGACTTTTGCAAAAAAATAAGTCATATGTTAATGAACATATCAGTGATCTTGAGCCACTGGCCTTACTTCATTTTGACCATTCTTTTAAACCAGTTCCTATCATCCCAGCTTCTGACAATGAGTTTCCTCTCCCTTTTCATGTCCCATCCACCTCACTCTCAATGCTCAGCACCACTTTTCCAGCTCTGATCTTTTTTGCTTCCCTCCTCAGTTGTGATTCCAGGTTTACTTTGGCTGCCCTGGAAACACCTTGATTCATTCTGAGCATCCACACTGCTCCTCTCTGCTGTCACCATTAAGTTTCCTGTGGCCGTGAAAGGACTAGACACAGACACCAAATCTTTAGGTTCCAACATAATCCCTTTGAGAATTCCAGTCTTCTGGGACATCACAGGGTTGGAAGAGCAGTTGAAGGGGGAGAGCTCAGGACAGGAAGGCTGGGATGGGAATCAAAAATGTCTTCTATTTTCCTGTTTTGCCCTAAGCTATATTGTTGCTGTAAGAAGTAGAAGTGGGGCAGGACTGACATCCAGGGGACTAGGACAGTGGTTCCCAATTTTTGCTTCCTTATTTATCCAGGACAAGGTTCTCACAACTCTGAAGCAATTGACAAAATAAGGACAGTATAATGGTTTTATTCATAAAGCTCAATATAGTATTTTAAGGGAATGCCATTTGCTGTTAAAACAACTTTTCTTATATGAAATGAGCACGGTAGTAAAGAGTTACATGTTTTTAAGTCTGTATTAGCAAAGTAAAAAGTTGATAGCCTGTGTCGGTCTGTTGATATTTTGTTCATAAATCTCAAAGTCTGAACAGAGATGAGCAAACAAGAGTGGATGTCTTTTATGGGTTTGACTTGGAAGGAAAACTGTGCTGGGGAACTGAGATTATCATTATTATAATGACTATCATGATTTTTATTCTTTTTGTTCCTCACAAACAAGGAGCAGCATTAAATAAGGACTGTTTTCAGCAATGTTTGGGGATTACGGACCCAAGTTCACCTGAATGTGCTAAACCACATATACTTCATGTACTATAGCAGCTTCCAAAATGTTTTTCATTTTTTTCTCAGTAATACTATAGCTCATTGTACAAACTTAACACAGAAGTGAAAGTCCCTTCTGTTTTCATCCCAACAGAAATGGTTTGCTCTATCTCCACATGGCTTTTAATGTAAAAATAATTTTAGCATAAAACAGCAATATACAGAGTACAGTCTATAAAAATATTGAATAACTGTGCTGTACATCTGAAACTAATATAGTTTAAATCATATTTCAATTTTATAAACGCATCTATATATATATTGATATTATCTATCAACTATAGACAATTTCTCTTGTTCCCTCATTTTGGAAGGCAACCTGTAACCTTCTCTTCAGCTTCTCTCCTCTTTCTACTTCTTAATTTTTGACATCATTTTTATTAATTTTAAACTGTCAAAGTTGGAAACATTTCCACTCTCTTCTACAACTATACTTAAGTCCTCCATGCTTCATCTATTGCTTGATTCTAAGAGTTGAGAATCAATAAATGGTGTCTGTGTTATTATGAACATAAAATTTTATTTAGTGCAGAATCAAGAGGTATACTTTGTTGAGGTATATGTGAAAAATAATACTATGATGATTTTTCCTTTAAAAAATTTCCTCCTGGAATTCCTAATTTCTCTCTCTTTTTATGCTATTTTAAGACAATTGATGATGTTATTAAAAACTAAACCCTTCATCTTGTCATTTTTATCTTTTCAAATCCTTTTTATCTGAGGAGGACTCCTTTCTAGAACGCAGTTTTCCTGTTCTAGGCTGCACTGGCTCCTCTCCAGGCCTGCCGCTCAGCTTTCTTGCAGGGACTTCCTTCACTGGTCTTCTGAGAGGAGTGCAATTTTCCCTGTACACTATGTCTTCTATCTCATTTTATTTTTAATTTTTGAATTTTATTTTATTTATTTCTTATACAGCAGGTTCTTATTAGTCATCAGTTGTATACACATGAGTGGATACATGTCAATCCCAATCTCCCAATTCATCACACCCCCACCCCCCACCCGCCGCTTCCCTGCCTTGGTGTCCATACGTTTATTCTCTACATCTGTGTCTCTATTTCTGCCTGCAAACCGGTTCATCTGTACCATTTTTCTAGATTCCATATATATGCATTAATATATGATATTTGTTTTTCTCTTTCAGACTTATTTCACTCTGTATGACAGTCTCTAGATCCATCCACGTCTCTACAAAAGCCCCAATTTCATTCCTTTTGATGGCTGAGTAATATTCCATTGTATATATGTACCTCATCTTCTTTATCTGTTCATCTGACAATGTGCATTTAGGTTGCTTCCATGACCTGGCTATTGTAAATAGTGCTGCAGTGAACATTGGGGTGCATGTGTCTTTGAATTATGGTTTTCTCAGGGCATATGCCCAGTAGTGGGATTGCTGGATCATATGGTAATTCTATTTTTACTTTTTTAAGGAACCTCCATACTGTTCTCCATAGTGGCTGTATCAATTTACATTCCCACCAGCAGCGCAAGAGGGTTTCCTTTTCTCCACACCCTCTCCAGCATCTTTTGTTTGTAGATTTTCTGATGATGACCATTTTAACCAGTGTGAGGTGACACCTCATTGTAGTTTTGATTTGCATTTCTCTAATAATTAGTGATGTTGAGCAGCTTTTCATGTGCCTCTTGCCATCTGTATGTCTTCTTTGGAGAGATGTTTATTTAGGTCTTCTGCCCATTTTCTGATTGGGTTGTTTGTTTTTTTGATATTGAGCTGCATGAGCTGTTTATATATTTTGGAGGTTTTTTTTTCTTTTTTTACATCTTTATTGGAGTATAATTGCTTTACAATGGTGTGTTAGTTTCTGCTTTATAACAAAGTGAATCAGTTACATATACATATGTTCCCATATCTCTTCCCTCTTGCGTCTCCCTCCCTCCCTCCCTGTATTTTGGAGTTTAATCCTTTGTCTGTTGCTTCGTTTGCAAATATTTTTCCCCATTCTGAGGGTTGTGTTTTCTTCTTGTTTGTAGTTTCCTTTGCTGTGGAAAAGCTTTTAAGTTTCATTAGGTCCCATTTGTTTATTTCTGTTTTTATTTCCATTACTGTAGAAGGTGGATCAAAAAAGATCTTGCTGTGATTTATGTCAAAGAGTGTTCTTCCTTTGTTTTTCTCTAAGAGTTTTATAGTGTCTGGTCTTAAATTTAGGTCTTTAATCCATTTGAGTTTATTTTTGTGTATGGTGTTAGGGAGGGTTCTAATTTCATTCTTTTACATGTCCAGTTTTCCCAGCATCACTTTTGAAGAGACTGTCTTTTCTCCATTGTATATCCTTGCCTCCTTTGTCATAGATTAGTTGACCATAGGTGCGTGGGTTTATATCTGGGCTTTCTATCCTGTTCCATTGATTTATATTTCTGTTTTTGTGCCAGTACCATATTGTCTTGATTAATGTAGCTTTGTAGTATAGTCTGAAGTCAGGGAGTCTGATTCCTCCAGCTCCATTTTTTCCCCTCAAGACTGCTTTGGCTATTTGGGGTCTTTTGTGTCTCCATACAAACTTTAAGATTTTTTGTTCTAGTTCTGTGAAAAATGCCATTGGTAGTTTGTTAGGGATTGCATTGAATCTGTAGATTGCTTTGGGTAGTATAGTCATTTTCACAATGTTGATTCTTCCAATCCAAGATCATGGTATATCTCTCCATCTGTTTGTGTCACCTTTGATTTCTTTCATCAGTGTCTTATAGTTTTCTGACTACAGGTCTTTTACCTCCTTAGGTAAGTTTATACCTATATATTTTATTCTTTTTGTTGCAATGGTGAATGGGATTGTTTCCTTAATTTCTCTTTCTGATCTTTTGTTGTTAGTGTGTAGGAATGCAAGAGTTTCTGTGCATTAATTTTGTATCCTGCAACTTTACCAGATTCATTGCTTAGCTCCAGTAGTTTTCTGGTGGCATCTTTAGGATCCTCTTTGTATAGTGTCATGTCATTTGCAAACAGTGACAGTTTTACTTCTTCTTTTCCAATTTGTATTCCTTTTATTTCTTTTTCTTCTCTGATTGCCGAGGCTAGGACTTCCAAAACTATGTTGAATAATAGTGGTGAGAGTGGACATCCTTGTCTTGTTCCTGATCTTAGAGGAAATGCTTTCAGTTTTTCACCACTGAGAATGATGTTTGCTGTGGGTTTGTCATATATGGCCTTTATTATGTTGAGGTCGGTTCCCTCTATGCCCACTTTCTGGAGAGTTTTTATCCTAGATCGGTGTTGAATTTTCTCAAAATCTTTTTCCACATCTATTGAGATGATCATATGGTTTTTATTCTTCAATTTGTTAATATGGTATATCACATTGATTGATTTGCATATATTGAAGAATCCTTGCATCCCTGGGATAAATCCCACTTGGTCATGGTGTATGATCCTTTTAATGTGTTGTTGGATTCTGTTTGCTAGTATTTTGTTGAGGATATTTGCATCTGTATTCATCAGTGATATTGGTCTGTAATTTTCTTTTTTTGTAGTATCTCTGTCTGGTTTTGGTATCAGGGTAATAGTGGCCTCGTAGAATGAGTTTGGGAGTGTTCCTTCCTCTGCAATTTTTGCAAGAGTTTGAGAAGGATGGGTGCTAGCTCTTCTCTAAATGTTTGATAGAATTCACCTGTGAAGCCATCTGGTCCTGGACTTTTGTTTGTTGGAAGATTTTTAATCATCACAGTTTCAATTTCATTACTTGTGATTGGTCTGTTCATATTTTCTATTTCTTCCTAGTTCAGAAGGTTATACCTTTCTAAGATTTTGTCCATTTCTTCCAGGTTGTCCATTTTATTGGCGTGGAGTTGCTTGTAGTAATATCTTAGGATGCTTTGTATTTCTGCGTTGTCCGTTGTAACTTTTCCTCTTTCATTTCTAATTTTATTCATTTGAGTCTTCTCCCTCTTTTTCTTGATGAGTCTGGCTAAAGGTTTATCAATTTTTTTTTTTTTTTCATTTGCGGTACACGGGCCTCTCACTGTTGTGGCCTCTCCCGTTGTGGAGCACAGGCTCCGGACATGCAGGCTCAGTGGCCATGGCTCACGGGCCCACCCGCTCCACGGCATGTGGGATATTCCCAGGCCAGGGCACGAACCCATGTCCCCTGCATCAGCAGGCGGACTCAACCACTGCGCCACCAAGGAAGCCCAGGTATATCAATTTTATCTTCTCAAAGAACCAGCTCTTAGTTTTATTGATCTTTGCTATTGTTTTCTTTGTTTCTATTTCATTTATTTCTGCTCTGATCTTTATGATTTCTTTCCTTCTACTAACTTTGGGTTTTGTTTGTTCTTCTTTCTCTAGTTCTCTTAGGTGTAAGTCTTGATTGTTTATTTGAGATTTTTTCTTGTTTCTTGAGGTAGGATTTTATTGCTATCAACTTAAAACTGCTTTTGCTGCATCCCATAGATTATGGCTCGCTGTTTTCATTGTCATTTGTCTCTAGGTATTTCTTGATTTGCTCTTTGATTTCTTCAGTGATCTCTTAGTTATTAAGTAACGTATTGTTTAGCCTCCATGTGTTTGTATTTTTTATGTTTTTTCCCCTATAATTGATTTCTAATCTCATAGTGTTGTGGTCAGAAAAGATTCTTGATATGATTTCAGTTTTCTTAAATTTACCAAGGCTTGATTTGTGACCTAAGATGTGATCTGTCCTGGAGAATGTTCCATGTGCAGTTGAGAAGAAAGTGTAATCTACTGTTTTTGGGTGGAATATCCTATAAATATCAATTAAATCTATCTGGTTTATTGTGTCATTTAAAGCTTATGTCTCCTTATTAATTTTCTGTCTGGATGATCTGTCTGTTGGTGTAAGTGAGGTGTTAAAAGTCCCCCACTATTATTGTGTTACTGTCGATTTCCTCTTTTATAGCTGTTAGCAGTTGCATTATGTATTCAGGTGATCCTATGTTGGGTGCATATATTTATAATTGTATATGTTCTTCTTGTATTGATCCCTTGATCATTATGTAGTGTCCTTTCTTGTCTCTTGTACCATTCTTTATTTTAAAATCTATTTTATCTGATATGAGTACTGCTACTCCAGCTTTATTTTGATTTCCATTTGCATGGAATCTTTTTCCATCCCCTCACTTTCAGTCTGTATGTGTCCCTAGGTCTGAAGTGGGTCTCTTGTAGACAGCATATATATGGGTCTTGTTTTTGTATCCATTCAGCAAGCCTGTGTCTTTTGGTTGGAGCATTTAATCCATTCACTTTTAAGGTAATTATCGATATGTATGTTCCTATTACCATTTTCTTAATTTTTATGGATTTGTTCTTGTAGGTCTTTTCCTTCTCTTGTGTTTCCTGCCTAGAGAAGTTCCTTTAGCATTTGTTGTAAAGCTGGTTTGGTGGAGCTCAATTCTCTTAGCTTTTGCTTGTCTGTAAAGCTTTTGATTTCTCCGTCAAATCTGAATGAGATCCTTGCTGGGTAGAGTAATCTTGGTTGTAAGTTCTTCCCTTTCATCACTATAAATATATCATTCCACTTCTTTCTGGTTTGTAGAGTTTCTGCTGTTAACCTTATGGGAGTTCCCTTGTATGTTACTTGTCATTTTTCCCTTGTTGCTTTCAGTAATTTTTCTTTGTCTTTAATTTTTGT
Source organism: Lipotes vexillifer (assembly GCF_000442215.2). Lineage (NCBI taxonomy): Eukaryota > Metazoa > Chordata > Mammalia > Artiodactyla > Lipotidae > Lipotes > Lipotes vexillifer. The sequence continues at coordinate 1,076,497 of NW_006787051.1, forward strand.
CAGTTTGATTACTATGTGTCTCAGTGTGTTTCTCCTCGGGTTTATCCTGCCTGGGACTCTCTGTGCTTCCTGGACTTGTGTGGCTATTTCCTTTCCCATGTTAGGGACATTTCCGACTATAATCTCTTCAAACATTTTCTCGGGTCCTTGTTCTCTCTCTTTTCCTTCTGGGACCCCTATAATACGAATGTTGTTGCGTTCAATGTTGTCCCAGAGGTCTCTTAGGCTGTCTTCATTTCTTTTCATTCTTTTTTCTTTATTCTGTTGCATGGCAGTGAATTCCACCATTCTGTCTTCCAGGTCACTTACCTGTTCTTCTGCCTCAGTTATTCTGCTATTGATTCCTTCTAGTGTAGTTTTCATTTCAGTTATTGTATTGTTCATCTCTGTTTGTTTGTTCTTTAATTCTTCTAGGTCTTTGTTAAACATTTCTTGCATCTTCTCGATCTTTGCCTCCATTCTTTTTTCGAGGTCCTGGACCATCTTCACAATCATTATTTTGAATTCTTTTTCTGGAAGGTTGCCTATCTCCACTTCATTTATTTTTTTTCTGGGGTTTATCTCGTTCCTTCATCTGGTACCTAGTCCTCTGCCTTTTCATTTTGTCTGTCTTTCTGCGAATGTGGTTTTCATTCCACAGGCTGCAGAATTGTAGTTCTTCTTGCTTCTGCTGTCTACCCTGTGGTGGATGAGGCTATCTCAGAGGCTGTGCAAGCTTCCTGATGGGAGGTACTGGTGTACCTGGGTGTTGCTGTGGTGGGCAGAGCTCAGTAAAACTTTAATCTGCTTGTCTGCTAATGGGTGAGGCTGGGTTCCCTCCCTGTTGGTTGTTTGGCGTAAGGTGACCCAGCACTGGAGCCTTCCTGGGCTCTTTGGCTGTTTGCTGGGGCTAATGGCAGACTCTGGGAGGGCTCACACCAAGAATACGTCCCAGAACTTCTGCTTCCATTGTCCTTGTCCCCACGGTGAGCTACAGCCACCCCCCACCTCTGCAGGAGACCCTCCAACACTAGCAGGTAGGTGTGGCTCAGTCTCCTGTGGGGTCACTGCTCCTTCCCCTGGGTTCTGATGTGCGCACTACTCTGTGTGTGCCCTCCAAGAGTGGAGTCTCTCTTTCCCCCAGTACTGTCAAAGTCCTGCAATCAAATCCCGCTAGCCTTCAAAGTCTGATTCTCTAGGAATTCCTCATCCCTTTGCCGGACCCCCAGGTTGGGAAGCCTGACGTGGGCCTCAGAACCTTCACTCCAGTGTGTGGACTTCTGTGGTATAAGTGTTCTCCAGTCTGTGAGTCACCCACCCAGCAGTTATGGGATTTGATTTTATTGTGATTGCGCTCCTCTTACCAACTCACTGCAGCTTCTCCTTTGTCTTTGGATGTGGGGTCTCTTTTTTGGTGAGTTCCAGTGTCTTCCTGTCAATGATTGTTCAGCAGTTATTTGTGATTCCGGTGCTCTCGCAAGAGGGAGTGTTCTATCTCATTTTAATCTCACACATTCATCCTCAAATAACTTCCTATGATAGGTGCCTGGAGAGTAATCTTTCTGACTTCTTTTAAGTCTGAAAGTGACTTTTTTGGCCCTCACACTTGATTGATAGTGTGTTTGGGTATAGAATTCTAACTTGATCGTAATTTTTCCTCAGAAGTTTGCAGGCATTATTCCATTATCTATTTGTTAAGTCCAATTCCGGTATGGTTGCAATGTCTTTGAGTTCATATTATTTTTGTTCTCTTAAGCTTTTGTGATTTTTCTCTGATTTTTATGTTTAGAAATTTCACAATGATGGGCCTAAGGTAGGGTTATTTTACTCTAGGTGCTCGGTGGACCCCTATCAATTTGTCCTCCATTCTAGGGAATTTTTTTTTAATTGATGATTTTTACCTTCACTTTCTGTGTCCTCACCTTCTGGAAAACTTAGTTATTAGACTTCCTGGGTACATATTGTATAGCTCGTATTTATTTTGCCTAAGTTTCCTGAATCTTTGGTTCATATTCAGGTACATGTTCCCTGACTTTACCCTCTTTTGAATTTTTTATTTGTTTTAGCAATCATGCTATTTTGTCCCTATGAAGGCTTGTCTTATTTTATTCTCCATCCCATTTACTAGTAGTCCACCCTTATTTTATGGAAATACATTGTGGAAATTTCCTGTGAATGAAATGTTTTAAAAGTTCCTGTTTCCTTCCTGAGTTCTCTCTGTTTCCTCTGGGAACATTTTTTTTTTTTTTTTTGCTTCTATATGTTAATGTTGCTGTAAGATTTCTCTATATGGCTGGTGATTCTTTGCAATTTAGTCATATTTAATAATGAGGCAGTAGGAAAGCTGACCATAAGGCTGTGTATCTATGAGGGAGTGTTTACTTAAAGGGGATTATAAGGGATTCCATTTTTTTTTCAAGAATATGGAGGATTCTACTGTTGGGCACTAGTTCTCATACTAGTTGCCTTGGTTTCTCCCTAACCGGACTGGACAGTATTTGGTGAAGATTTTCAGTCACCGCCCTCGTTTTCAGCTCAACATCTTAGTCTTAGCTGCTACGACATTGGACATGTCTGTGTCCTGAGCCTGTATGAGTTTAGGGGGCCAGGTTGCCTGCCCCTCAGGTGTATCTCCCTCTGCATTTTTCTGGGGGGGGGCGGCCTGTGGCATCCTCTGCCACAGCTCCATCCACATACTGTCTTTGAGAAAAAAAAATTTAAAACCTTGTTTGCTGATCATCCCATGCTATTTTCTTTGTGATTGTTTATACTTTTTATTTGTCTCATATTATTTAATGGGGGCAGGGTGTCAGGAAAGAGAGGATATATATGGATAGATATATATGCATATGCACCGTTAGGAATCACAGTCTCCCTTAAATATTTTATATACATATTTGCACCTATATTTCCTTATCAACATCGAGTTAAAGTATCTGTCATCGCTCCCTGCTAACAATGTAGAGGCCATTTCATTTGTTTTTCCTTCTTCCTCTTTCCATCTCCCACGTTTTCTTGAAATTGTTGGAATTTATGTGTATAGTTACCATTCCTTTGCTCTTTTAAGTGTTGCTTTCCTTAACAGTTCCGTTAAACGTCATAACCTCAAAACCAGCAATTATTCAGATTTAATACACTTTTTACTATCTTCTTTGCTTATCACTAATTCTTCTGATACACAGTATGTAAGTATGTATCTTATCTAGAAAACCCTTCCCTTCTTGGGTTCTCTATTCTGACATGAATTTTTATTTATTTGGAGAATTTCCGTAGCTTGTATTGCTGGAAAGGGTAGGTGAATGGTATATTTTCTGAGTCACTGATGGCTGAAAATGCCGTTCCTTTCTTCTTGTGATAATGTGGCTGGCTGTGGAGTTCTAGGAGTACAGTCTCCTTTTTTTAGTTAGACCACATGAGACCTCAGGCATGTCGGATTCTGGGTACTGCTGCAACCATGCTTCTCCCTCTTAGCCACTATTTTAAACATCTCACTGAGTATAGGAATTCATTTGCCTCTCGCATTAATTTATGTCAAGTGCCATTTATTCTGATGACTCAGCTTGATTGGTTAGCCTCTTTCAAGTTGCTGATTTGGCCCGTTTGTCCTGTGATTTTGTTGTCATCAGTTTATAAACTCCTCCTGTTGCTTCACAGTTCAGCGGGGCAACTACTGTTCCTCTGTCCATATGCAGTGTAGGCGCTCAAGCTTTGTGCTCCTTGGGCAGGAATATTGGTCATTCCAGAACAAGTCTTAAGGCTTGCAGGGATCCCTTGGAATCATAGGTGTCCAGCTGGGTGTCTGCTGGGTCTAGGGGTGTCATGGTGTCTTGTGTCTGGTGTCCAGGGATAGTGCTGCAGTACATTATGTCCTGTGGTGAGGGCTAGTAGCCAGCAGAAAAGGGTTCTGACAATCAGGCACCCCACTCCGCATCTTCCCTGGAGGGATGTTCTCCATGGCAGCTCTGGGTACGGTTTCATGCACTGTCACCCCCAACCAGCAACCACTCTGGGAATCTGGATCACAACTGGGTTACCATTTGCCTCCTTTCATCCCCGAATCACCAGCTGGTTATTCTCTTGCCTCTTTGACAGAAGGACCAATTACACTTTTCTATTCTTCAGAAAAATATCTTTAGAATAATAACTTTTTGATGTCGCTGTGTGCTGGGTTTTTTCCCATTTTTATTGTAAAATATACATAAATGCCAAAGAATATACATATACATATATATGTATAGCATACATGTAGTTTAAAGATCAGTAATAAGACAATTGGCCATGTACCTACCACCTAACTTAAGCAAGAACTCCTTTTCTAAATAAAGCTATTTTGTGATTCTCAGTGGATTCTCCCACTCCCTCTCCTGAGGCTGTGGGTCTGAGGTGGGTGGTACGTGTGGCCTTAGTGACTCTGAAGGCACTTTCTAGTAATTCTTTCTGAAAAAAGAGAAAAGTACAAATAGAGTGTGCAGAGGGCACCCTGAGCTGTTTGCAAGCAGAAGTTCCGACGATTACGCTTAGTGGTTGGTGCGGCTGTGTGGGTCGCTGTTGGTTTCCCCTGGCAGGTGCTCCCTGGCCCCCTGCTCACCTACACGGCCCCTTTGTGTGAATGAGGAAAAGGCCTTCTTGCTATTTGCCAGACATTTTCTGTAGTAACTCTATGTACAAACATTTATCATGACTATGAATGTGACTAGCGGCTCCTGGAGTTTACAGGCCACAGCCTTAACTCACAGTAAACACAGAAGTGGCCACAGGGCCCTCTGGTGGGCTGCATCAGATGTGCACTGAATGCCTGCTCAGACCAGACAGACCCCTGCTCTCATGGATCCCCCATGACTGGACTTGGGAGCAAGGCGTTTTTTGGGTGTGTGAGCTGGGAGTCAGCTAACAAGCTGGAATCATTCTTGAGCTGGGTCAGGGCCCTACGGTTACTAGCAGAAGTGGGCCCAGGATTTACCTTATTTAGCATGTTGCCAACGCCAAGTAAACCCTGAGAGGCCATGTTGTACCAAGCCGATGAGGCCACAGCTCAGGTGGGATTCTAAATACAGGGTGCCCGTAGTCCTGGACAGTCCTGGGTAAAGTCTCTTGTTGATGTGATTGTTGATATTGCCTCTTTTCCCTCTTAAAAGTATCTTAGTCTTGGACAATAAATTATATGGTCATGTTTATTAGTCAACTTTTTGCCATGGTGACAACCGCCTTTGAGACCCTAGTGACTTAAATAAAACAGCAACTATTTACGTTTCGCTCATGGATCTGTGGGTCAGTTTCTGCCCTGCCCCAGTCCGTGTGTCAGCTTTAAGTGTGCTCCTCATTCTGGGCTTCGGGCCTATGCCACAAGCCTTCCTTGATGGCACCCAGGCTGAAATATCAGCCCTATTTAAGACCTCTTCTTCTCACAGCAGAAGGCGGGAGCCCAGGAGTCCTCTGGTCCTAGGTGGCATGGGCCACATCTACTCATATTTCATTGACCGGAGCAAGTCACGTGGCCAAGACCAACATCAGGGGATTTGGATTTACGCTCCTTCCTTGGAGGGGGCACTGTGGTGTGGAAGAGTGAATATTTGGTAAATGATAGTACGTAATTATCACGTCACACTCCTAAACCTTACTGCCTTCTGCTGTGTGCCTCCTCCAGCTTATGCTATTCTCCTAGTGGTGTCTGTGTCAGGACAGTGCTGAAGTGATTAACAGGATGTAGGGAGGGGGGTTTTGCCTCTCTTTGGATTACGGAACGTATTAAGGGGTTTCGCTGTGTTGTGGCGCTCTCGTTGGAGGAGGTGGGGGCCGATGTTTGCTGTGGCAGCCTGATTAACTGGGAGGGGCCTCCTGCTTCCCTGTGCCCCCAGTACTACCACCTGTCATGGAAGTTTTCACCGACAAATTTTCCATCCTGCTCTGTGAGCTCTTAGAACCACATGGAGCCTGTGGCCAAACTGTGCTCTCCCCCACCTGAAGTTGGGGCTCCATTAGGTGTGATTTCTGGGGCCCTGTACTTTGCCCCTGCTGACTCTGTTCCTTGTCCCCCATCCCTGCCCTTTCTGCTCTGCACCTGAGATTGTTAGTTTTTTTTTTTTTCTTTGCTGTACGCGGGCCTCTCACTGCTGTGGCCTCCCCCGTTGCGGAGCACAGGCTCCGGACACGCAGGCCCAGCGGCCACGGCTCACGGGCCCAGCCGCTCCGTGGCATGTGGGATCCTCCCGGACCGGGGCACGAACCCGCGTCCCCTTCATTGGCAGGCGGACCCTCAACCACCGCGCCACCAGGGAAGCCCGAGATTGTTAATTTTCATTTTTCCCTCAGTGTCCCTTCATTTGCCTGTGTTAAGTGTTCAGCCCTGATTGACTTTTCCTTTAAAACAATCCCAGAAATTCCTCAGCATTACTCGTTCACCGATGGATAGAAGGTACCTGGACTTGTTTTCCATAGTCATATAGCTTGCATATCCCATTTCAGTGATATTTAAGGAGAGAAATGGGATAAGCAAAGATTTTGAGCTCAGTTACCCATGTTGAAGTTGGAACCCCCATGTCTCCAAACAGAAACATAATATTGTTTCGCCACAAGGGCAAAGATTGATTGGGAGGCATAGAGGAGATACGATAGATCCATCACCAGCCCTGGCAGCTGGCTTTCTGTCAAGAGCAATTCTTCATGAAGAAATTGTTTTATCATTTCATAAGAATGATCAAGTACCTTCAGAGTCATTTTGAAAAGCACACGGACAGTAGGGGGTCAGCTTGACTCCGTAGGTAAGTGACCTGCAGGAGGGATTCATGTGCATGCCTCAGCAGAGATGCAACCTGCCTCATGTCATGGATTGTTGGTGTGCTGTGGATTGTTGAAATTGTGACTATTAAGTAACTGAGTCCTAATTTTCTCCTTCACCAGAATATGAGTCTGTGAAGGTAGGAGTGTGTCTATCACGTTCTCCATTGTGTCTCCAAAGCCTGGCACAGTCCCTGGCATGTAATGGACAGCCAGAAAACTCTGGCTGAAGCAATACAAGTGTTAATGATGGACAGTAAAGGCAGAACCTGGGGAGAATCCTTGGGGCTCCAGGATGTGATGGAGCCCAGCAAGGGCTGTTAGGGGTGTCCTTTAAAGGGAGGAGTTTATAGCACCACAGTGCCAGGAATGAGTTCAGGTCGATGCCTCAGCTTCCCTGGCTCTACTGTAGGGTGGAGTGGAAGCCTCAAGAGGGTTGGGCTTTGTTCTGAGAGTTGGGTGCACAGCCACTGGACACTGCACTGCCATGGACCCTAGCTGAGGCCATGGGGCTGCGGTCCACGTAGCAGATGTTGTTACCCCCACCAAAACCCCACTCCATTAACACTTGAGCACGTGCCTGCTGACCTCCAAGGCCAGCCCTGCATTTATTTGAAATGTGGGAATTTTCTGGCCACAGAAACTTACTTTGCCACCCATGCTGCAGGTTCGAAATGCCCCTTGAGAGCTGCCCTCAAATCAATGACTGAAGGGGTTGATGTTATAAATAACCCACAGTCCCCTGGTCTCTAGAGTGTGGAACCTCCCTGGCAGCTTAACCTCTGGCCTCCCACTGTGGTAACTGGCTTGATAAAGCCCCCCTTACTGGCTGCTTTCTTACTCCCCTGGATCACTTCCCTACTTCCCTACATGTGTTTTCTTCACCTTCTAAATAAACCTCTTGCCCTTGAATACTTGTCTCAGTTCTGCTACTGGGGAAACCCAAACTATGACCATTGTCCCCGGGTCCTGGGCACCTGACCACCAGGTGGTGGGTTTTCTTGAGGCTTTGGGAAGACTTGAGCTTCATTTTGCTTAGACCGTTGAAAGTTCCTATCAAAAAGAGGGGGGAAAAAGCACTCTAATTTCTCGTTTTAAAAAGATGTTACTTGGGCTTCCCTGGTGGCGCAGTGGTTGGGAGTCCGCCTGCCGATGTGGGGGATGCGGGTTCGTGCCTGCATGTTACACCCTCTGCACTCGTACCTGAGTCCTCATTGCCCCTGCCTCAGAGTCGGGTGACCCAGCAGCATGCCCAGCCTGGCCTTCTGCCATCACTCCTGACGGATGCATGGATGAGAGGGTCTCTCTGCCCGCACCGTGCAGTGGGTGGGCACGGGAGGAGCAATCCCACTGACCTTTGATCTTTGCTTCTTTGCAGATATCTCAGTGAGCCTGCTGACCCTTGTGGTCACTGCCTGTGGCCTCGCCCTCTTTGGCGTGTCTCTCTTCGTGTCTTGGAAACTCTGCTGGGTTCCGTGGCGAGAACGAGGCCTGTTCTCTGGTAGCAAAGACAACAACCAGGAGCCTCTTAACTATATGGACACAGAGACCAACGAGCAGGAGAACAGTGAGGGCTTCCTAGACCCTCCCACCCCTTGTCCAGACTCCTCCATGAAGATCAGCCACACCTCCCCTGACATTCCCCTCTCGACCCAGACAGGGGACCGGGAGAACTGTGCCCATGGCGTCCGTGTACAGCGCCAAGTCACAGAGCCAACAACCTCATCAGCTCGGTCAGTAATGCCCCCTTCCTTTCTGGATGCAAGGCGAACACCACCCTGTTCCCTTCTCTTGGCAGCAGTAGCATTGACTAGCCGAGGAGCCTGTAACCTGTCACATGTCCATTAGGTATCAGAGACATGAATATGGGAAAGCTTGATGCTTCCTATATTCCTGTTAGGTTCCTGAGCACTGCTTAGTCTGTACTTAGTTCATAACAACAATAGTTAACATTGCTAAGACTTACCATGTCAAGGACTATCTAAGAGCTTCATGTGTATTATTTTATTATTGCTCACAACTTTGTGTGAGATGGATCTTATTATCGTTTTCATCTCACAGAAGAAGAAACTTAAGTCAGGGAGATTAAGAAACAAAGTCATATATTGGTAAGCACCCAGGTCAGGGTTTGAACCCCGGTTCAAACAACACCAGAGCCCAAGTTTTTACCCACTCTTCCGTGCTGCTCTCGTAGTGCTATGGAGTTGATTCTCCGTGCCTCTGACCTAGCCTAGCGGTCACACACAGGCTCTCTGTAGAGTCCACACAGTGGCTGGAGGTCTTCGTCCATCTCCAGGCTTTGCAAGGTCTCCAGAGTACCCAGGCCCATTGTCACTCTCTTTCCATGGGCTGGATGCTCTGTGCTCTTGCGCAGTAGAGAAATAATACAGTGCAGTGATTAAAAAGCAAGGGCTCTGGGGTCCAATGAACTAGCTTTACCTACAAGTGTGATATTGGACACGTTATGTAGCCTTCGTCTGTTTCTGTTTCGTCTTGTGGGAGGGGAACGGTGATAGGTGGTTTTGAGAATAAGATGATAACATGTGCATCACATGTACTTTGCACAGGCCTGCATCTAGCACCTGCTCCACACCCTGAGCTGCTATTTTGCTTTCAGTGCTGCTATCATCATCATCATCATCATCATCATCATCATCATCATCGAGACCTGCCTCTCCCAAGACTCAGATGCATACAGGTGGCTTTGAGGCTAAGCAGCCAGTTCTGAATCACTGTATATAAAAATTCACTCTCAATAAGAGACTTCAGGAAAAGAGACCCAGAAAGCAGCTTTCTTTAAAATGAAAATATTTGCTTGAGTGATAGCTGGAGGAATAGTGTGTGCTGTTATTTGGAAAGTACAAGCACAGTTTGGGGTTATTTTTTTTTTTTTTAACATCTTTTCTATTTGTTCTCTAGAAACAGAAATAAGATTTTACCCTTTTTTTATGTTAATCAAGTTTATCCTAGAGGCTCTGCTCATTCACATTAAGTAGGATGGAATATGACAGTTTATAATTTAATTTTTTCAGAAAGCTATTTTAGCATCATTTCCAATTCTGAATTAGAGAGCTTTACCTAAAATATTCCTCTGTGAGGAAATGGATGGTTGTTTGCCATTTGCTTTAGAAGAAATCCTCAGATTTTATCATTAGGATTTCTCTTCAGATTTAAGACTTAAATATAACTGGAGCTCGGTCTGATGCTGCCGTGGAGTTTGTGCAGTGGTGCAAACTCATGATAAAATCCTTTCAGTAATTCAGTAAGTAGGGCCTTCAGCTGGGGTCTCCACTGAAATTGTCTCCTATCTGGTTTGACTCTGCATGTTAATTTTTCTGATCTGGGTTCCATCAATACAGAGTGATAGTACTGTGTTCTTATTAGATTATAGGTCTGAGGATGCTGCCATAATTCTAATGAATTGATGGCAATCATATCACTATAATTATTACAATGTTTATCCTAGGAAAATGTATAAGTAACCTGCATATCAAAAAATAGACTTCATTTAAAACTAAAAACTGTAGACGTCTTCACCACTGGTTTGTAGAAATTGGGTAGAAGGAAAAAGAAAACTAAAAAGAGAGAGGGAAGGAATTATCCCTGTAAAATGCATTTTACATTTAGACTTATTCTAGTTTTGGAGTCATGCAATTCAATTTTCTCTTCTGATGGCCAAAACCAAGTTTGGTAATAATTGACTACCATAAGAAAACTAAACTCTTTCCAGCTGCATTTGACCTAATGCTGATAATTTGCATCATTTCACATTTCAGACATTCTTATCTAAATTACTGCTGACCTAGTTTCATGGGTTATGTCTAGAAATACATGTCTTTGACTCATGGTCTTTCCATAATAAGAAGGGTGTGGTCTTCTAATTCTTTAGGGTCGTGTGTTAGGTTGTGTTATAGGTTTGTGTTATAAACCTAAAGTTCTTTAGGGTGTGTGTTATAAACACACACGCACACACAAAGCCTTTTTACTGACAGAGCGGGCAAAATGAATGAAATTTCCTTGATGCTCCAGAACATTTTTAACATTCTTTTTTAAGTAGCATTTTTCATACCATATTTGGGGAGAGGGAGGGTACTCTTTGCTGAGATGGCTCTAAGCAGTCTGCTCTGCTAGTTATTATTTCTGTTCCCTTCTTTCTCATTATGATCTTTACTTTCTCACTGCTGTCACTTTCTTTCTTACTGCTTCCCTCCTGCAGCTGTTATCACTTGTCCCAAAGTTCCCTGGGCACCTGCTCAGCCCAGAGCATACAAAGCTTAGACTCCCAGTTAAGGCCTCCCCACTGTCATGGCGATTGGCACAGCTTTAGCCATGACATTTGCATCGGAAGTCTCGCTGTCATCTGGCCTCTTCAGCTTGGATATGTGTGGCTCCCACCACCGCCTTTTGGAATGTCCTAAAGATGAGCTTTGCTCCATCTTCTAAGAATGTTTCTGGTCAGGATGACTTTCCTTTGTTCTTCCAAGATCGAGCATGTTTGCATTCTGTTTCTGGTTAGCTCAGTTACTATTAGAACCCTCCAAAATTCCTGTTAATTCCTTTCAATTTGGATGAAATCCCTTTTGTATAATGACCTAATATCCTGGGAATGTGGATCTTTTTTTTTTTTTTTTTTTTTTTAGAACTTTTCAATACCAGAACATTTTAGAGGTCTCCAAATATATGAGAGGACTCCAAATATATGAAAATCCCTGGATCCTCAAAATAGAAGGAACCTTGAAAGGCCATCTAATCCATTTCCTGATTCATGTCCCCAAATGAAAGTTCAATCTGTTTTTTTTTTTTTTAAGTCTTCTCAGATTTCCTTTAAAATACTTTAGCTTTATAAAAATGTCAATTTCCACACCACAAACTCCTTATCAGGTCTGTTAAGGCCTGTGTAATACTGCCACAGTCTGCTTCTGTCAGCTGTCGGCCTCACCTCCCAGCCAGGCCACCATGTGGCACAAACCCAGAGGACCCTGTTAACATGGACTCAGTTAAGAGGCCTTATCCGGAAAAGCTCATCACACTCCATCTACTCTAGCTTCTCTCTTGGTTCCTTCAGTATCCCTGACTTTGCCTGCCTTGGTACCTTCACACATGCTATTCCCTCAGCCTGGAATGCTTTTCCTTTTCCTTTGCCATCCCAGGCTCCTTTGCAGCCTTAATGTCCCTGCTAAAGTGTCATCTCCTCAGAAAGGTCTCCCTCACCACCCTATCTGAGGTATGTGTTCTTTCCTCCACTCCCTCCCACTCCCTATTTTCCCACAAGTTGCCTTACTTTCACTTCTTCACAGGATTAAAATCTATTTCTAACTCTACGATTGTTTATTGCCTATACCCCCCTCTAGACTATGAGTTCTGTGAGTTCAAAGACCACATCTGCTCTGATTCTCCCTATATATCTAACCCCTAGCACAGCCTCTGGCACGTAGTGGAATTTTTCTTGAATGACTGACAGAGTACATTCATCAGTATCAGGCCACTCTCCTCATGTTCTGCTGACAAAAATGGAAAAGCGCAAAAGTATAAACTGAGTAGAGCGTGTAATGGTATGAAGCCAATGGAAGGTCACTTGTCCCAGGTCTCACGTTCATCAGAGCCTTGCATTTAGACTTTTGAGCTTGTCTCTGAATTAAACAATTCTCAGAGTCACAGAAATACTCTGACAGAATTGAAAGAAGACAATTTGAGTCTTCCAAATTTGAGTCCCATTACTGGCCGCAACTCCAGTAAGTGACCCACTAGGATTAAAAGTGCTGCAATTACTCTAGGAGTAGCACAGTTTTATTAAGCTCTATATTTTTATGCATTGAGAGCATTGGTTAGATGTAAACATTTAAAACATAATTTTTTGAATTACTCTTTTAGTTATTTCTTCAGATTTTAATAAACTGACAGCTTCAAAAATGGAAGTTGCCTAGACCTCTCTCAACTTCCATGAGACCCTGAAACCAGGTGTAAATATGTATTTTCTCTGCTGAGATTTAATTATCAGAAACTATTATGTCCATGGCATTTATATATTTACTCTAGACACACGTATTAAACATTTGCTATGTGCATAGTTCTGTGTTATGTGCTAGTAGTGAAAAGGGAGAAAGGATATAGCCCTGGCCTTGAAAGGGGAAATACACAAAAGAGCACCAGTTACACACATTAAAGTGCCCAGATTGTTCTTTAGAAGATTAATCTGGCAAGAGTGTATAAGATGCGTGGGATGGGGTGAAGACTGGATATAGGGATCCAGTTCAGACCTGTGATGATGACGACATGAACTCAATTGGAAGCAGTAGGAATGGAAAGAGGCATGAGATGTGAGCTACTTTAGAGAACGTGTTGGTGGACATAGGCTCATTTTAGTAACGGGATAAAATATTTGACGATGACACCAAGGTTTCATGCCTTTTTAACTTGGGGGAGGGTGGGAGCAGGACATGCTTCAGTGTATCCAGCTGCACTTAACCCCGCACCTCCACCGTCCAAGGCCTGATGCCTGCATCTCCATTATCTCTCACTCTAAAGGCCTCCGAATCCCAGAACCAAGAAAGCCTCAGGTTCCCATTTCCTCCCGCCCTTGTAGTCAGTTAACTGTGTCTGTCTGTCTGTTACTCCCCCTTCTTCTGTCTGTTGGTGGTTCAGAACAACCCAGCCCTCTCCTCTCCATCACAAGGGAAGAGTCCAAGAAGGCCTGTTTCTCCTGTTTCCAGATTTCCCTGTCGTGACTTGAACTTTGTAAAGAAACCCGTCATGGTTCTGAAGTTACAATGTCCTTCTCTCTTTCCTGTCTTTGGACCCCCCAAAGCCTTGTAAACACTGGTGCCCCAAACCAGGGAAGGGATAGGCCAAGTTTCCACCTCTGAGATGGGGTCCCTGAGATGAGAGAGGGTAGAAGGGTGTACACTTGTCCGTGGTTGCAGGGGAAGTCCAGCGATGGGAGGGATGCTGGAGATTCTGAGCTCTGGTTCTTAATAGAGCCTGGAATGAAAGACATGGGCATGTATGAGGTGAAAGCTGCTGGGACAGAAGAGCTGAAGGTCCCATCCTGCTGGAGAGCTGGGAGCCAAGAGGAAAACTTAGTCAATTTCCCTGTTGAGGTCTAGAGCATCGGCTGGGAGGCTGAGAAGTATGAGGCCAGGTTAAGTAGGTAGGCTTGGCTCAAGTACTGTCTCATCCGTGACAATTCCCCTAGCCAGAGGCCTTCCTCTGTCCCTCTCCCTAACCTCCGGTCAGTTCTTATCCCCCTCTGCCCTGATTTATAGTCAGTGTATGACTATCTCTTTACTCCTGGCAAGACACTTCCTTGAAGGCAGTGACTAGGCTTTGCCTCTCTGTCTCTTCCACCCTACCTGACCCCTTGCTTCACACATTCAGCTTTGTTGAATTGCAGTAATGTCCTCTTTCTTAAGATCCAGTGGAGGTAGTTGGCTTCAAGACACCCAGTTGGTCTTGAAGGTGTATTTTAGTATTTAAATTGCACCACTGACTAACTAGATAGCACTCAGAATGGCCCATCGTAGATGGGAACTGACTCCAGACTCAAGTAGGGCCCTTGTTTGAATCCAGCCTGGAGAGAAAAATCAACGGCAGAGGAAGCTGGAGCTGGTACCAGCCACTTATGGCCTCTGCATATGGCTGGATACTTGCTGCTCCCTGCCAGACCTTTCTGCCCAGAGATCCCAATAGAGCAGGATTAAAGCTCTATTCTAGCACTACAGAGGTTCAACATCTAGGCAGGGGACGGACCTGGCTGTGCTAGTACAGAGAACCAGTTGTAGGTGCCTAACAGCATTCCCCTGACTCTCTTCCTCCCCGTGAAAAATCAAAAGATCCAGAGAAAACTTAAGATGGTGGGTTTCTCTGTAAGAAATTTAAATCCCACAAGAGAAACATTCGCACCACACGGTTTTTGCACACGTGGGAATGTGTGTGTCTGGGTGTGGACTGTGTTGGCTGTGACAGGTTCAAGTGACAGCCCTGTGCTTGTGCTCTTGTTGTACCATGTGGGTGATTAGTAGTCAGGAGGGTGTTTTCGGATGAAGAGGAATGTTTGGCATCACAGCATCTGTATGACAAGGGAGAATAATTTCAAACACGTTTCAGGGCCTCTTAATCCCATTTTTATGTCTTTATTTCGTAAAGTAGTCTTAAGGAAAAGAAGACAAACTCCGATCTTTACTCCGATCTTTACTCTGCCTCTTCAGCTATTTACCAACCCCTCAGAGACAGCTTGACTGTTCCCTTTCACCTTCTGGTGGAGAGAGGCTATTTTAATTAAGGTTATTGAGAGGCTGCACAAAATACAATATAATGGCTCTGAACTCTGAGCTAAAAACAAACAAAAATAACCTTAAAGACAACTTGGTATGTAATGACTAGTTCTCTCAGTTTGTGAGGACCCACACGAGGTAAGGCAAAGAGAATCTCAGGGAAACTTTTAACCCAAACCAATAAGTTGATAGGATGAAGAGGAGATTCTGCTAGCAAATATTTAATTTGCAAATATCAGTTTCCAACCTTCTCTAACTGAATCCCTATATACATTTATAGTAGCTTACCTTTCATTTTTATAACCTTAGTGTTTGTTAAAGAAATAAAACCCTTCCTTCCCATCACTAATCACCCATGTGGTTCAGC
>NW_006787051.1:1092761-1118186 GCF_000442215.2 Lipotes vexillifer
TGCACCTGTCCAACAGAGTCCCCTACAAGCAGACACATCCTGTGACGTACACTTCCAGAAGAGCAAAAACTGTGTTCTCATAATGAAATCATTTGATTTGACCCAGTAAGAATATGCAGCCTTAGTAGGCTAAAAGCCAGTGACAGGAAATTCTGTGTAATTTAGAGAAAGAGCCATTTTTTTTCAGATAACACCTAGCTAACTATTTCAGTTTCAGGATGATACTGTATATCAAGGTGAATAATTTTATTTTTTAAACCAGTTTGTACAAATCTTTACCTCTCACCAGCTGAATAAGCTTCTTTAATGGCATATTAGACAGTTTAGAAAGTGCATTAAACCTTTAAAGCTCCGAGGTCACATGTTAGTAAGTTCATTTCCTGATGCCAGGCCTCAATTCTGAGCTTCAAGCCTTGGGGAGCAGCTTACTTGCATTGATGAGCATTTTGAATATAGGCCAAAAAAAAAAAAAAAAAAGCCCACAGATCTAAGCTTTTAACAGTGTGTTAATCAGTCTACCTACATCCCAGGCACAAGTTTCTGAAAGACCTGGAGCTAATGAGGTTATAACTTTGTTCTCTCTCGCTCTTCACTCAAGGCATGATTCAATCCGAAGACAACTCAACCTGTCAAACCCAGACTTCAATATCCAACAGCTTCAAAAACAGGAACAGTTGACCGGAATTGGTCGAATTAAACCGGAGTTATATAAGCAGAGGTCATTGGATAAGGAGGATGGGAAAAGGAGTAACAGCAAAGCCTGTGGGAAGCTGAACTTCATTTTAAAATACGACTGTGACTTAGAGCAACTCATAGTGAGGATTCACAAAGCTGTCAATTTGCCCGCCAAGGACTTTTCTGGGACCTCAGATCCTTATGTCAAGATCTATTTGCTTCCCGATCGGAAAACAAAACACCAGACTAAAGTCCACAGAAAGACCCTGAACCCTGTGTTTGATGAAGTGTTTTTGTTTCCGGTTCCCTACAATGACCTTGTAGCCCGGAAGCTTCACTTCTCTGTCTATGACTTTGACAGGTTCTCTCGCCATGACTTAATCGGCCAAGTGGTGGTGGATCACTTCTTAGACTTGGCTGATTTCCCCAGGGAGTGCGTCCTTTGGAAGGATATCGAATATGTCACCAATGTAAGTCTAACGTTTCTTCATTTTGGTTGGGGGAAGGGTGCTTCTCGGTCAGCATGCAAACAGATTACTTACACCTTATTTTATTTTATTTTCGGGGGGGGCAGAGTATAAAATTTATCTCAGTGTACTTAGAGCTATTGCTTCAAACCTCCTTGCACCTTTCCAGAAACAAGTCTCTCACAATATTCATTTTGCAGTTTCCGAGAATTACTCATGAAAGCAATATTAATAACATTCTCCCTTTTCTACTTTCTAATTCTAAGCAGTTCCCTAATAGGCATTAGATATTATCCGTCCTCCTTACCTCATTTTCTTTAGAGCTTTCTTAGGTTGTTTGTGCTAAATGGATCCTGGCATCCTATTAACTGTTATCTGCAGCTGAGAGACCGTCACCTTACTCTCTGAGAGCATTAAGCTCTTGCCATGTTCTCAGGTCAGCTCAGCAGCATTTCCCATGATCAGATCTTCACCTTCAATCCCAGAAGTGAGAATGATTGGGAAGAGTTGGCACCGTATTTTTAAATACAGAATCAAAGTTACAAGGAGGTCAGTCTGAAGACATCTACAGATATTGGCAAAACTAATCTATGCAAGGTCAAATCCTATTTAGAGCTCAGGAGAGAGGGCAGAAGTGCTATGTAGTGTTGCCATATACCCATGTTTACATTTAAACATGATATTGCAGCAGTGATATTTTTACTCCTTTTGCATCCTTTTCACTATCTGCAGAGGTGTATTGATGCTCCTGAAATAGAAAGGGAAATTGGACTATCTTAGGGGACTCTGATATTTTAAGGCCACTTGTTTCTTTTCCCTGTGTCCAGATTGGCTCAGGCAGCTTTGTTAGCTCATCTTCTGTGGGCGATAGCATTCTCTTTCTCTGTCTTGGCATCCAAGACAGCAAGCACCATAATCCTTACTCTGCTCGGATGATGATCTAGCTTGAGTTTGGAGCCCATTTAGTGAAAGGCTCTCACTCTGCTCAGGAAGAAAACACACAAAATCTCTTCCCAGTGACCAAATACCCACACTGATACTCTCTCATCTCAGCCGCTTTTGTGAACTGGGGACTCACATTCCAAGGGACACCTTCCCTTCACATCCTATGAGATACCAGTGCCAGCTTTGTCCTGCTACTCAAATAAGCAAGCAAAGTGGAACATGGAGTTTTGCTGGCCTTTATCATAATGATGAGGAAAGAAAAGAAGGAGCTGGAAAAGGTGCAGAGAACATCAGGTGATGAAACTAAGGTGATACGGGAGACTGGGGAAGGAACAGATCTCTTCAAACTTAAAAGATTGTGATATCTGTAAACCCAAAAATGGATGCTATGGGTGGCAAGGATTGTATCCCAAATCCCAATTGCCAAAATCAGGAGGCAGCCTTAGAAGCTTTAAAGAAACAAAATGGGCAGGCTGCTGATATTAAGGGATGAATGGCTCAAGAATGAACAGTCTCACTGGAGTTCTTACCAAGTCCCCTGAGATACTGCTGGCCAACAGTGATGAGTGTTGGTAGAGAGAGGTTGGTCATATCATCTTGTGTGTGACATCATTTTATATTTTTTGACTAATGGATTCCGTAAAATAATAGCTGGAGTGGTTATTAGAAATCTCAGCAGGGATCCTGCTGTGAGTTGCCTTCTAAAGACTTTGTGGAAAGAGTAACACTGAGTGCACAGTGGCTGGTAAAAATCTGGATAAGGCTGATCCCTGGTGGGCAGGTCTCTTAGACCTATTTCCCGTGGGATGAGAATATAGAATGGCAGCCTGCAGAGACCTTTTGGCCCTGAGATCACTGCCATGGTAGCACTCTCCTGTGACTATGAGTTTTCCATCCAGTGACGGAGAATCCTGGATTTCCAGAGTTGAGGAGAATGTGAAATTATTTATCAAGGAGGAAAACCAATAAGGCTAAAAGCCTCGAAATTCTCAGGTGTTTCCTCAGGCAAACAATAAATATTCTGAGCATTGATCGAAGCCTTTGGATGGCTAGCAGGAGAAAGGAGGTCCTGGGAATGGAATTACATGTTGTTTCACAATCTGCCATTTAAAAAAAAATTCCATTTAAAAATTGCTATTTGGGGCTGTTTGTGCTTTTTTGCATGTGACTTTGCACAGAGACTGAGAATGAGAGTCTGAGATTTACCAAGGTTTCACTTTTATAATATAACATATATGTCACACAGTGTATATGCTACACACGTACAGACTAATGAGGGAAATTAAAAGAGTAGTCATGACCCATCCCTCAGCTGAAGAGCAGACTACCACCAAGTACTTTGCTGATGACCCCTGGGTTGTCCTCCCCTGTCACATTCTCTCAGCCCATTCCTGCCAAGAGGAAACCACTGTCCTGAATTTTATTTGTAAGACAATGTATTGTTCAGTTTTGTCTGTTTCTGCTTTTCATAGCTCTTCTTTGACTTTTTTTTTTCAGTCCACGTTGATTTTGACATTTAGCGATAGAGATGAGTGGAGCTCTGGTTCATGTATTTTCATTACTGTATAAAATTCCATTGTGTTATATACACAAATTAGCTCTCTTGTACTGATGATATTGGGTTGTGATTAGTTTTTTATGATTCTGAATAATACGGCAGAGAACATTTTTATGCACATCTCCTGGTTCACAGATGCATTCATTTCTCTAGGGTGTAGCCCTGATAGAGGAAAAGTACACGTGTTCAAATTTTCTAGGCAATGCCGAGTTCGTTTTTCCACCGTGGCTGTACAAGATGACCCTCCCACTGTGAGGTATGACAGTTACTAATGCTCCACAGTCTCACCAACTCTTGCATTTGCCACATTGTTTAATATGTGTGCATGTGCACGCACGTAAAATGGAATATGATTTGTATATTCTTGGCCACCAAGGTTAACTATCTTTTGATATGTTCATTGGTCATTCACATTTCCTTTCTTGCTAAATGTTTGTTCAGCACTTTTTCATTTTTTTTTTTTCCTATAGTTTTCTTTTTCCTGTTGACTGATATATGTTCTTTATATAGTCTAGATGCAATCCTTTGTTGGTTATGTGTATTGCAAACATAGTCTCTTCATTTATAGCTGTCTTTATACTCACTTGATGGTATTTTTGATCAATAGAGGTTCTTATGTTTAATGTAGTAAAATGTATCAATATTTTCTATTGTAACTTAGCACTTTTCTGTCTTGTTCAAGAAATCCTTTCTTACCCTATGTCATAAAGATATTTATCCTATAATATCTATTAGAAGGTTAAAAGTTCTGGGGCTTCCCTGGTGGCGCAGTGGTTGAGAGTCCACCTGCCGATGCAGGGGACACGGGTTCGTGCCCCGGTCTGGGAAGATCCCACATGCCGCGGAGCGGCTAGGCCCGTGAGCCATGGCTGCTGAGCCTGCGCGTCCGGAGCCTGTGCTCCGCAACGGGAGAGGCCACAACGGTGAGAGGCCCGCGTACCGCAAAAAACCAAAACAAAACAAAAAAAAGTTCCGCCTTTCCTAATTATAATTTTAGTCCACCCAGAATCCAATTACATTGTGAAATGTAATATAGGCATCCTGTATTAGCTTGGGCTGCCATAACCAAGTATATAGACTAGGTGGTTAAAACACCAGGAATTTATTTCTCACAGTTCTGGAGGCTGCGAAGCCCGAGATCAAGGTGCTAGCAGATTCAGTTCCTAGTAAGAGCCCTCTTCCTGGCTTGCAGATAGCTGCCTTCTTGATGTGTCCTCACAGGGTGGAGAGACAGAGCTCTGGTCTCTCTTTTTCTTCTTGTAAGGATAATAATCTCATCATGGGGGCCTCACCCTCCTGATGTCATTTAAACCTAATTACCTCCCAGAGGACCCAAATGCCATCACACTGGGGGTTAGGGCTTCAACATATGAATTTTGGAGGGGCACAAACATTCAGTCCATAAGACACCCATATTTCTTTTTCTGTGTGGATGACCAGTTTTCTGGCATGTTTTCCCAATAATCTGCACTGTATGCTCTGTCCTGTATAGGTCTCTGTATATGAAGAGTCTGTTTCTGGTTTCTGTTTTCTATCGATTTTTCTATTTGAGTATCTCTACCAATAGCACTTGTAAATTAGTATCATTCTATGATAAGCTTTAACATCTGGAAGAGAAAATTATCCAGCCTGCTTTTTCTTCAGTTCAGTCTTGGCTTTTACTTGACTTTTCTCATAAATGTTAGAATCAGATTGTCAAATTAAAATTTCTTTCTGGTGTTTGGACTTCTATGAAGTCTATAGATAAATTCAGGGAAATTTTACATCTTCTGTGATATTGAGTCTTTCTATTCATGGTCATAGTGCACGTCTCCATTTATCTAGTTCTCCTTTAAAGTCTTTCATTCAAGGCTTATAATTTTCTACATGAGGATGTCTTTCATGTGTTTTGTTAGTTTTATTTCTAGGTATTTTTTGTTATTTTAAATAGTATCTTTTCTAAAATTGCATTTTCTATTGTTGCTATATAGTTATACAGTTTAAATTTTATATATTTATCTTCTATTTGGCAATCTTTTTAAACTTATTATTTATAATTTATAGATGCTTCTGAATTTTCTTTGTAGATAATCAGTCATGTGAGTTACGATAGTTTTGTTTGTTTTTTTATAATCCATATACCTTTTATTTTTAGTTTAGTGCACAGACTAGGATTTCCCTTACAGTGCTCAACAATAATTGGGGTACTAGTCATCCTTGACTTATTCCTTTTAAATGGAATGTCTTTAACATTTCCATTGAGTATGATTTTGCTACAGATGTATCGTGGTTGTCTTATCATGTTAAGAATGTATCCCTCTATTCCTAGTTGACTAAGCCTTTTATTAAATTGAAGTGTAGTTGATGAACAGTACTGTGTTAGTTTCA
Organism: Lipotes vexillifer; assembly: GCF_000442215.2. Lineage (NCBI taxonomy): Eukaryota > Metazoa > Chordata > Mammalia > Artiodactyla > Lipotidae > Lipotes > Lipotes vexillifer. The sequence continues at coordinate 1,098,774 of NW_006787051.1, forward strand.
GGTGTACAGCATAATGCTTCAGTTATTTTTTCTGATTATATTCCATTATAGGTTATTACAAGATATTGAATATAATTCCCTGTGCTGTACAGTAAATCCTTGTTGCTTATCTGTTTTATGTATAATATTTGTATCTGTTAATTCCATACTCCTAATTTGCCCCCGCTTTGGTAACCGTAAGTTTGTTCTCTATGTCTGTGAGTCTGTTTCCATTTTTTATATAGATTCAGTTGTATTATTTTTTAGATTCCACATATGAGTAATACCATATAGTATTTATCTTTCCCTGTATGACTTCACTAAGTATAATATTTTCTAGGTCCATCCATGTTGCTGCAAATGGAAATATTTCATTATTTTTTAAGGCTGAGTAATAGTCCATTGTATGTTTACCACATCTTCTTAAGCCAGTCATCTGTTGATGGACACTTGGGTTGTTTCTATCTCTTGGCTATTGTAAATAGTGCTGCTATGAGCATAGGGGTGTATGTATCTTTTCGAATTATGGTTTTCATTTTTTCTGGGTATATGCCCAGGAGTGGGATTGCTGGATCATATAGTAGCTCTATTTTTAGTTTTTTAAGGAACCTCCATACTGTCTTCTATAGTGGCAGCACCAATTTACATTCCTACCAACAGTGTACAAGCGTTCCCTTTAACTCAGCCTTTTTATCACAGACATTCACTTTATCAAATGCTATGCTTGTGAGTTTTTGGTTTTTTTTTTTCATTTTAACCTACTATTTTGGTCAATTAGGTTGATCATTTTTCTAATTTTGAGTCAATCTTATATTCTAAGTATGATCCAGACTTGCCTTGATATATTGCCTGTTTTATACGTTGCTGAGTTTGGTTTGCTATTTTGTTTAGCATTTTTTGCATCTGTGCTCATGAGTGATATGTGTAATTTACTTTCTTGTATGGCCCTTATCTGGCTTGGAATCAAGGTAATTCTTGATTTATAAAACTGTCTGGGAGAATTATTTTGGATACCTCTCATTTGTTCCTGCTCAGGGCCCCTGGAGGCTTTGGGGTTTGTTTTTTTTTTTTTTTTGTGGTATGTGGGCCTCTCACTGTTGGGGCCTCTCCCGTTGTGGAGCACAGGCTCCAGATGCGCAGGCTCAGCTGCCATGGCTCACGGGCCCAGCTGCTCCGCGGCATGTGGGATCTTCCCGGACCGGGACACGAACCCGTGTCCCCTGCATCGGCAGGCGGACTCTCAACCACTGCGCCACCAGGGAAGCCCGATTGGGGGTTTTTGTTTATTTTTCTTCAAACTGAAAAGGGCTCCCTTAGTCTATGGCTTCTGATTAGTTCAGAAAATAAGGAAGGGGGGAGAGTGAGGCTGGGATGTTTATTCCCCTAGATGCCTTCATTGGCGTATCCATAGGCTGGCAGTAACCTTCAACTGAAAGCCATAGTCCTGAATATGTCTTTATTTTGCTGTTCTTCTTAGATTGTTTTTCTGGGTATAAAAATTGGGGTGTGGGGCATAAAACTCTCAGCTACTCTGATTGTAAAACTATCATTCCATAGTTTCCTGACCTTCAGTTGCTTCAGAGAAATCAACATTTAGTCTAATATTTATTCTTTTGTATGTAATGTTTCTTTTCTTTCTTACTGCTTTCAAGGTCTTGCTTTCCTGTTTAGTGTTTTGTAGTTTAGCTATAACATGTACAAGTGGGCATTTATTTTTATTTACCCTGACTGAGATTTATTGGGTTTCCTGAATCTGAGATTGTGTCCTTTTATCAGTTCTGGAAAAGTCTCAGTCATTTACTTCTTTCCATTTGTAGAAGTGTTATTTGCTGCATTTTCACATTTGCCTAATATATATTTGATAGCCTCTCTCTTTTTTTTTAACATACTTTCAATTCTTTTTTTTATTTCTTTTACCATTTCATACATAGGCATTTTTATATTCTGCTGCTTATAATGCCAGTAGCTATAATCTTTGCATCTCTGATTCTTTTGTTTGAAATTTCCATCAACTCTTACTCATCATGCATTGTTGATTCTTGGATTTAGTTATCTGTGATTGTGAGCTCATCTAGCTTAGAACTTTATCAGTAGACATTTTCAAGCTTTGAGTTTAAAGTGCATTCCTTCAGAGATGATTTGTGATTTCTTCTACCAGGTGCCTAGGCAAACTACCAACATGGAATAACTAAATTTTGAGCTTGAGGGTTTTTGGACAATGAAGTAGGCTGGATATAAACTCCAACTGTGTACGTACAGGCTTTTATTAATGGTTAGAACCTGGAAGGGGTTATTTTTTCTTGCTTTACCTAGATTAAGTCCAAGAAAGGATGTATTTCCAATGTCTACTTATTTAGGCAGAAGTACTGTTTTGTTTGTCCTTTAAGGATGTGACCCTCAGTCTTTAGGACTCCAACCTTTATGCAGGATTCTCCCTCAGTCCGCTAAAACTCAGGCACTAAGCCACCAGAGATTCACATTTACCTCCATTCAAACTCCAGCTCCACAACTTACTTACCTCTGTAGATTCATGCTTTCTCATTGTTTCCGGCACTGAAAAATTCCGTTTTTGTTCTATCAGCCCTGCTATGCATTAAAAAGGATTTTGTAATCTAGTATTTTTACTTGGAACATCCACCCTATGTTTGAAATACTGTGTTCTATATTGCTCAAAGCCTGTTCAAAAGAGCAGTTTTTACTTGTACTAACTAAATAATAATCTATGTATGTATGTATGTATTATTTATTAATATAACTAATAATATACGTTAAATGCCTTGCAATTGAGTACCAGAAAGAGCCTGAAGAGGTCCTGTAATCTAAAATCCTCATTTAGCAAATAAAACTGAAGTGGAGGGCCATTAAGAGAGTCAGCCAGGGTCACACAGCTGAATCCTGGCCAAACAGGACTTAGGAGTGTTTTTCAACAGCCGTTTCAGTCTGTTCATGAAAAGGTGTCTCAAAATTATCATATATGCTGGTTTACTTTTCTTTCCCCTTTTTTTCCTTGTTAACTTGTACTAAGCTTTTAGATCCCAGCTTAAATGCCCCTTCCTTGGACAACTCTTATATGAGCCCTGGACTAGAATAGGTTTTTCTCGTATATGCATCCATGATATTCTGTAATTCTATTATTATTCGTAATGCCTTTTTTCTTCCATATATGTAAGACTTTAAAATGCACGTTTATTTATTCTTATTATTATATGAATGATGTATATGTTTTATTTATTTAAAAATGTTTAGTTGAAGTATGATTGACAAAATAACATTACATTAGTTTCAGGTGTACAACATAATGATTTATATTTGTATATATTGTGAAATGATCAGCATAATAAGTCTAGTTAACATCTGTCACCATACATAGTTACAAATTTTTTTCTTGTGTCATTATACTTTCTAATATGTATTTGTTCAATTTTCTTTCTTCCCTATTAGACAGTTCTGTGAGCGCAGAGACCTTACCAGCTTGTTCATTACTCTGGGCTTAGCCTCTAGAATTGTGTCTGGAAGTGATAATAATTAATAACTACTTGCTAAATAAAATTAAGTTCCTCATGAGGGGCTAATTTGGTGAGGCTCTAGGGACTGGTTTGGTGGGGGGGGTGTTATGCGGAGCTGAATCTATTAACTAATTTTTTAAATTTTGTTCGTTATTTCTGTAAGGAGATTATGACTTTCATAAATGTTAGCAGTCATATAAAAATTAATCCTCACACCTTCCTATGAAGGGACAAAAAGGCAATTATTGAGTGTAAGACCGATAGTTTAATTAAACCTCTCAACTATTGAAGCCAGATCAATCAATAATAATATATAATGCATTTCTGTGGGATGTATATCAGTCAACAAGAGAGGAGATAGTATCTGGGGGAAGGTCACAGTTGTGAGGGCATGAGTTTAGTGGTCTGGGTGAATGTTGGCTGTTGTGCCTATGCTCTTGGCAGTTTTAGTACCCTCCACTCATCACTGGCTCCGTGGCAAATAGGCACTGAGCACTTCAGGAATTTCTCTCCATGGCCCACTTAGAAACTGTTTCTGAGACTTTCTCTAGGACCTATGATCATCTCAGCTAGACTCTACTTTGGAGGAGATGCCAGAGTTCTCACACGGTAACAGTAGAAGTCACAAGCTTCCCTCTATGCCAGTTTTGATCCCAGTTCATAAAAGGGAAGGGTACAATTTGCAACAGCATAGACTTTCTTTTAATATTATGAATCTTAAAACCTTGGATTTCCATGAAAATTAGACTTTGTGAGTGGTTTGCAATATTTTGCAGTGGTCGATTTAGGAATTTCCCTGTTCTGTCTTCCAGGGCCCTGGGGCCATTTCTAGACCTGATAAAGGTGGATACCTGGGACCACTCAGGGGAAGATAAAAGTATTCAGGGAAGCCCACGATGCTTGCTTTTCACAGTTGAATGAATATGGGACAGGCCGTCTCTTGACTGAAGAATTTTATTCATTTAATCCTGTTTCGTTCCCTTATACCTTGAGTCCTGAGTTGTTATCATATGATTTTATGGCTTTGTCACATTCAGTGGTGTTCTGGTAGATGTGTTAACAACTGGCTGGGGGTGGGGGATGGGAGGGGGAGCTGATTTGTAGCATTTGCTTGTTTTCATGGTGTAAATACTCACAGAAGGGCTGATTTCAACCTACTGATATAATATCACTGAAGGTGGAGTTGGCCAAACGTTCTCACATTGGCTCTGGCAAGCAAGTGCCAGCTGATAAGAGCCTGCTCCAGTAACACTGAGTGTAGTGCTGAAAACACTAAGGCTGACTGGTCCTAAGGAACCAACAATTTGAAAAACTCCATGGAAAGCCCTGGTTTCCAGCTGACAACAGAGAAGCTAAGTTCCTTCTATAATGTGGATGTGGGTGGAGTTCAGCCATCACTGGGGTCTAATGAGCTGTCTTCATGAGAGCCCACTGAATCCCACCCTACTGTTTTTTCCATTCATGATCCCTCAGACATGTTATCCCCTGGACGTTTAGATTATTCAGAGGGAGTGAAAAGGGGCAGAACTGCAGAACAGAACATCTGAAGGAAGGGATCAGTAAAACTACAGGTCTCTGAAAAATTGACTTTGATAGCTTTTATTGTAGTGTAAGTGCAGGGACAGTGCATTTGCTTTTTTTTTTTTTTTTTTTTTTTTTGCGGTACGCGGGCCTCTCACTGTTGTGGCCTCTCCCGTTGCGGAGCACTGGCTCCGGACGCTAAGGCTCAGCGGCCATGGCTCACGGGCCTAGCCGCTCCGCGGCGTGTGGGATATTCCCAGACGGGGGCACGAACCCGTGTCCCCTGCATCGGCAGGTGGACTCTCAACCACTGTGCCACCAGGGAAGCCCTGCGTTTGCTTTTTTACTTATTTACTTTGGGCTACACTGGGTCTTTGTCGCTGCGCTTGTGCTTTCTCTAGTTGTGGTACACGGGGGCTACTCTTAGTTGTGGTGTGCGGGCTTCTTGTTGCGGTGGCTTCTCTTGTTACGGAGCACGGGCTCTACGTGCGTGGAATTCAGTAGTTGTGGCACGCAGGCTCAGTAGTTGTGGCCTTTGGTCTCTAGAGCGCAGTCTTAGTAGTTGTGGCGCACGGGCTTAGTTGCTCCACGGAATGTGGGATCTTCCTGGACCAGGGCTCGAACCTGGGTCCCCTGCATTGGCAGGTGGATTCTTAACCCCTATGCCACCAGGGAAGTCCCGCATTTGCTTTTTAAAGTGAAATGTATGACATATACAAGAGTATATGTAATGCATATGTGTTACAGAACCAAACTTGTGTCCAGTCGCCCCATGTGCAATAAAGCCAATCTATTGACACCAGTTTGTGGTGAAGGAAAGTGCAACGTTTATTGCAAGGCACCCAGTGTGAGGCCAAGCAAGGAGAACTGGCAGCTCAAGCTCAAAAAGCCAGAACTCCCCAATGGCTTTTAGGGAAGTGTACTTAAAGGCAACATTAGGGGTGAGGGTTGCAGGGTGCCTGATCAGCTTGTGGACATTCTTCTCATTGGTTGGTGGTGGGATAACAGGGTGGTATTTGGGGAGTTAACATCATCAACCTTCTGGTTCCAACCTGTCTGGAATCTCCATGCTTGTGGTCAGCATGCAGATAACTTCTCCTACCTGGTAGGGGTTTTATTATCTGCAAAACAACTCAAGGATATGGTAAAATATTGTCTATAGCCCTTAAAGAGGAACTAAAGGTCCTTAACTTTGTTTTATGGCTAAACTATTATTTATTCTGTCTTGTTTGACTTTTTCTTTGTTTCTGCATTTTCTTACTTCTCTGATTAAATTTGCTATTTGGATTCGGGGAAGGCCTAGGAGGCTAAAGGTTTTGTACCAAACAAGAGGAGGAGGACATGGGGTGGGGGGAGGTCTGTCCCTGGGGAGGCCCCACAGGGTCCTGCTTGGTTCATATGTATGATTGAAAAACAATAACAAAACGTGTATCTGTCAGTCCAGAGCTTAGCTGAAGAAAGATAACATTATCAGTCTCTTTGAAGCTCCCTGTGTACCCCTCCTCTGTCCCCAAACTCTGCTGCCCAGGTAATCGATATATTGAATTTCATATCTATAATTCTGTTGTTTTTAAGTCATTTTACCACATAAGAGTAGTTTGTTCAATATTGCCTATTTTTGAAGTTTATGTGAAAAAATTATATTTTGTGTATTCTTCTGCAAACTATTACATTCAATATTATGTGTATTGAATCACTTACTTTCACCTACATACTGTAGTTCTTTTTTTTGGCAGGGTGTTTTAGCATTTCATTGCGTAGTGTACGATAATTTATTTATCTGGTCTCTAGTCAGTGGTTATTTGAATTAATTTTTTTTCTAGTTTAGAAAATGTGGCTATGTGTGTACGTTCTGTACATTTCTCCTGGTAAATATGTGCAAGAATTTCTCTAAGGTATGTACCTGCGAATGGAGTTGCTAGATCAAAAACACGATATTTCTTTTTTAATGCAGTTTTTAAAGGTTACCCTCCATTTACAGTTATTAAGAAACATTGGCCATATTCCCCACGCTGCACAATATATCCCAGCAGCAGTACATGAGCCCATCTTAGTCTCCATTCTCTCCAACATTTGGTATTGCTACATACTCTAATATGGTGACCACAGATTCTTTTGAGTTTTGTACATTGACAGTTATACCATGCATGAATAGGTAGTTTTGTTTTTCTCTATTTTCCTTTTTGATTCTTTTGGCTTCTCCCCTCATCCTGCTTTTTGCTGGCTTTATTACATTTGTCAGGACTTCTAATACAAAGGCCACTATAATAATTCATGGCTTGTTCTGATCTTAAAAGGAATGCTTTGAATTTTCACCACTAAGTAGGACATTGCCTATAGACTCTGAAAACCTGAATGGATATTGAATTTTATCATATGATTTTTCTGAGTTTATTGAAATGATCATATGTTTTGCTTCTTTTATCTTTTAATGTGATGAATTACATTGCTTTATTTTCTGATTTTGGTGAGAACTTGTATTTCTGGGATAAATCCTACTTGTTCATGATGTAGTTTTTTCATCTACGTGAATATACATGAATGTGTGTGTGTGTATTCACCTGTTTGGTTTATTAATATTTTGTTAAAGATTTTACAACTAAATTCACAAGTGAGATCAGCCTCTGATTTTATTTTATTGTTCTCTCTTCATCTGGTTTCATCATCCGAATGGGTGATGGAGCATTCTCTCTCTTCCTAGTCTCTTGAAATAAACTTTTCCTTCAATGTTTAGTAGAATTGACCCACACAACTTTCTGGGTCAGGTGTTTACTTTGGGGGAAAATGATTCCATTCCTTTGATGGCTATAGCAGGATACAAGTTTTCTCTTTCTTTATGCATTGATTTTGGTGATACAGATTATTTTAGAAATTTGCTTATATCATCTGTGGCTTAAATATATGGACTTGAAATCTTCTTCATAATCTTTTCTAATCTTTTTACTTTCTGCCTCATCTGTAGTTATGTCCTTTTCGCATTTCTAATACTAATGCATGATCTTTTCCTATTTGTTCCTGTTCTCTTTTTCTTTGATCAGTGCCATTGGAGGTTTGTCAATTTTATTAGTCTTTTCAAAGAACCACTTTTAGTTTCGTTGAGTCTATTTAAATTTTGTTTCTTACTTCTTTTTTTTTTGACTGTATGATTTTTTTTCTCTTTTTAATTTTTGGTTTATTCAGTTATTTCTAATTTCTCATATCTTTAGGTTAGTAATTTTAAGTCTCTTTAAACTTTTTTTAAACCACCTTATTGAGTTATGATTGACATGTAAGAAGCTGTACCTATTTAATGTATATAACTTGATAAGTTTGGGGATAAGTATACCCTCATGAAACTATCACCACCATCAAAGCCATTGACATATCTATTACCTCCAAAGTTTCCTCCTGCCCCCTTTGTTATTATTATTAATATTACTATGATCATTATTTTGGTGTGGTAAGAACATTGACATAAGATCTACCCTCTTGGCAAGTTTTAAGTATCCAAAATAACGTTATTAGCTGTAGGCACAATGCTGTATAGTAGATCTCCAGAAATTATTAATCTTGCATAGCTGAATCTTTAAATTTGCATGTGAGGCTATAGCTTGCCCTTGAAGTACTGCTTTAGCTGTATGTCAGCAAATTTTGATATTTATTACTTTCATATCATTCTGATCTAAGTGTTTTGTAATATCACATACAGGCTTTTTCTTTGATCTATATGTTACTGAAAGGTATATCTTAAAATTTTCACGTTATATAGTTTTTAAAAACTGTTAGTGCTCTAACTTAATTGGAATGTGATCAGATAATATAGACTATATTTTACAGATTATTTGATATATGTTGAGATTTGCATTATGTTATCTTCCACTTCAGTTTTTATAAATGTGTTGTATGTGCTTGAAAAGATCATGCATTACTGACAACCATATCTTGATTGAAATTTTTTGTCAGGCTAATGTATCAGTTAAGGAGTGTTCTCATTTCATTCTTTTACATGTAGCTCTCCAGTTTTCCCAGCATCACTTACTGAAGAGACTGTCTTTTCTCCATTGTATATTTTTGCCTCTTTGTCATAGATTAGGTGACCATAGGTGCATGGGTTTATCTCTGGACTTTCTATCCTGTTCCATTGATCTATATTTCCAGTTTTGTGCCAGTACCATACTGTTTTGATTACTGTAGCTTTGTAGTACAGTCTGAAGTCCTCTAGCTCCATTTTTTCCCACTATTATGTTTATTGTTATTGAAATTTTCATGTAATTTGTCTTTATTTTTTTAACATCTTTATTGGAGTATAATTGCTTTACAATGGTGTGTTAGTTTCTGCTGTATAACAAAGAGAATCAGGTATACATATACATATATCCCCATATCTCCTACCTCTTGCGTCTCCCTCCCACCCTCCCTACCCCACCTCTCTAGGTGGACACAAAGCACCGAGCTGATCTCCCTGTGTTATGTGGCTGCTTCCCACTAGCTATCTATTTTACATTTGGTAGTGTATATATGTCCATGCCACTCTCTCACTTCATCCCAGCTTACCACTCCCCCTCCCCATGTCTTCAGGTCCATTCTCTACATCTGCATCTTTCTTCCTGTCCTGCCCCTAGGTTTTTCAGAACCTTTGTTTTTTTTTTTTTTTTTAGATTCCGTATGTATGCATTAGCATACAGTGTTTGTTTTTTCTCTTTCTGACTTGTTTCACTCTGTATGACAGTCTCCCGGTCCATCCACCTCACTACAAATAACTCAGTTTCGTTTGTTTTTATGGCTGAGTAATATTCCATTGTATATATGTGCCATATCTTCTTTATCCATTCATCTGTTTATGGACACTTAGGTTGCTTCCATGTCCTGGCTCTTGTAAATAGTTCAGCTCCGTTTTTCTTTCTCAAGATTGCTTTGGGTATTCAGGATCTTTTGTGTTTACATACAGATTGTAAAATTTTTTGTTCTAATTCTGTGAAAAATGCCATTGGTAATTTGATAGGGATTGTATTGAATCTGTAGATTGCTTTGGAGAGTATAGTCATTTTGATAATCTTGATTCTTCCAATCCAAGAACATGGTATATCTCTCCATCTCTTTGCATCATCTTTGACTTCTTTCATTAGTATCTTATAGTTTTCTGACTACAGGTCTTTTGCGTGCTTAGCTAGGTTTATTCCTAGGTATTTTATTCTTTTTGTTGCTATGGTAAATGGGATTGTTTCCTTAATTTCTCTTTCTGATCTTTCGTTGTTAGTGTATAGGAAAGCAAGAGATTTCTGTGTATTATTTTTGTATCCTGCAACTTTACCAAATTCACTGATGAGCTCTACTAGTGTTCTGGTAGCAACTTTAGGATTTTCTATGTATAGTGTCATGTCATCTGCAAACAATGACAGTATTACTTCTTCTGTTCCAATTTGGATTCCTTTTATTTCTTTTTCTTCTCTGATGCTGTGGCTAGGACTTCCAAAACTATGTTGAATAAAAATGGCAAGAGTGGACATCCTTTTCTTGTTCCTGATCTTAGAGGAAATGCTTTCAGTTTTTCACCATTGAGAATGACGTTTGCTTTGGGTTTGTCATATACGGCCCTTATTATTGGATTGGCCAAGAAGTTCGTTCGGGATTTTCCTGTAATATGAAAAACCCGAATTAACTTTTTGGCCAACCCAATATGTTGTGGTAGGTTCCCTCTGTGCCCATTTTCTGGAGAGTTTTTTTTTATCACAAGCAGGTATTGAAATTTGTCAGAATCTTTTTCTGCATCTATTGAGATGTTTATATGGTTTTTGTTCTTCAGTTTGTTAATGTGATATATCACATTGATTGATTGGCGGATATTGAAAAATCCTTGTATCCCTGTTAACTAAGTGTTATTCAACCCAGAAGTCCTACTACGCTTAGTCCTCACCTCATTAAGCAGGCCCTTCCTAGATCTACCCAGAACAGATTAGCTGTCCCTTGTGTGCTCTTAAAGTTTCCTCTTTGTTCCTCTTCATAGAAGTTATCACATTTGATTGTGAGTGTGTGTTTATCCCACTAGAGCAGATACTCCTTCAGGGCAGTCTGTGACTGAACCCTCAGTCCTTAACCTAAGAGTTGGCTGTTAAATCCATTTTGAGTGAAAGAACAAATGAATGAAGATAGCTCTAATATAGTGTGTGTCTTTAATAGGATTCTCTAGAAGCAGAGGCTGAGAGGACTCTTGTGCAGTGATTTGTTGGGGGACTGCTCTCAAGTGAAATCTGTAAGGAAGGAAAGGGGAGCAGGATAGGAAAAGAGGGGAGTTTGGTTAAAGCCTGTCCCGAGCCTAATCCCATAGCTGTGGAACATGAAAGGTACCATGGAGGTATCCCACCCTGAGGCAAGGGGGCTGCCTTTTAACTAGTTTGTACTAGTTTGCCATTGGCTGCAGGCCACCCCTGGGTAGAGGGTATAACTTACCAGTCATTTAAGGTGGCTCCCATCAGCTGGGGAGAATTCCTTCAAGAAGGATGCAGCCATGAGCTGTGGGCAGCCAACACTCACAGCAGCTAAGGATTTGGTGCACCGGCCTGGTAAAGGGGATCTAGGCAGGACTGCAGTGTGATACAACAGAACAATGGGAAAAGGGCTTATGGAGACGCAGGAGAGATGCTGACTCACGTGACCTCTGAGGTGTAAGGAAATGAAGGAGAGAAAGGACTCTCCTTCTCCCCCACTACCCCAACCCTATATACTCCTTTCCCAGCCAAGAGTCTGCTTGCTGCCTCTGTCTGCGTACCAAAGGCAGGCGTCTGCACAGCCAGCCAGGTGCTCCTGAGAGGGAGGCTGCCTTTGCAGGGAGCTGGAGTGGGCTCCACTTGGTCCCCGTTTACATAGATATCTCCACAGCTGGATACATGGGGACAGCACAGTTCAATGAAAACATCTGCAAGCCTGAACATCTGAAGGAGAACTTAATAGAGTTGTCAAGGACAGCAATTTCATCTCTGAAGAAAGGTGAGGCTAGTCAGGTAGAATGTCCCCTGGGACCATCTTTAATGACCTTCTACCTGTGGAAGCGTTATTGTCCAAAACAGTGACCCAGTTTCCTGACAGAAAGCCTTGTCCCACGGATTGGCGTTTGCTTGCTTAGAAAATGAGTTTTGAGCCTTTGGAGAATCCAAGTAGTCTGTGGTATTTACAATACAGCCTTACTGTCCAGTAGTTAAGTGTAGTCTAATTCTGACAGATGGCTTCAAGGGAAATTTTCTTTCAGACTGGATTATTGTCTAAATGCTCTAATTAAGGGGAGTGTATAAACATAGTGGGGGAGGGAAAGGGAGGGAAGGTAGACTGTTCCTTAGGAAGCTGTTTTGGAAAATGGCCACGTTTGCAATCTTTATCCTCTTAGCCCCACACGCGCAGCTACACTGAGAATCTAGGCCACTGCTTTGCTAAAAGCATGGTAGTGCTGGATCAGTGGTCCGCTTTCAGCAAGGAGCCCTCACTTAATTTCCTACGAGGTCCTGTCCCTCTAGCCTCATTTCCATCTGGTTTTGTCTTTTGTTAACTGTCATGTTAACTAACTTTGTAACTATCTTGGGGTGTAATTTCCAGAATAATTTTATCATTAACATGAACAGGGCTAAATTTTTAAAACCCCAATTGATCTATCAATTCAGTTGTGTTAAACATTGCTAACCATTCTTTTATAAGTCTAATACTTTGATTTTAAAATATTTAATACTTAAGATTCTACTCTATTACCTTTCTCTTTTTTCCTTTTCTTTCTTTCTTTTTTTTTTTTTTTTTTTTTTGTAGTACGCGGGCCTCTCACTGTTGTGGCCTCTCCCGTTGCGGAGCACAGGCTCCGGACGTACAGGCTCAGCGGCCATGGCTCACGGGCCCAGCCGCTCCGCGGCACGTGGGATCTTCCCGGACCGGAGCACGAACCCGTGTCCCCTGCATTGGCAGGCGGACTCTCAACCACTGCGCCACCAGGGAAGCCCCCCTTTTTTTCTTTTTTAATTTTTTCTTTTTCTCTTTTCCTTTTTTCTTTGTTTTTTTCCATTATCTTTCTTAATTCTTACCAATTTGAGACCTAAGTAGCTATAGGAAAAGTCTACTTGGCTGTCAGATGCAGAAGGATGGATATTGCATGAGTGGGTTGAGAAAAATCTGATCTGGAAGTCAGGGAATGAGTTCTGGGTTAGGAAGTGAGTTCCAGTTCTGTCTCTATCATTTATCCAACAAATGTTTTTGAATACCTACTGTGTGCCAGGCAATGTGCTAGGCATCGAGTACATATCGTCCCTACTCTCTTAGGTCCTGAGAGATGGGAATGTGGGACAGAAGGGGCAGATAGTAAACAGAAATTTTCCCAGATAATTATTTACATGTGTGGTTGGTACTGTGCAGGAGACATAGGTGAGTACTACTTTTAAGACCTAACCTAGCCTGGTGCATCACAGAAGGATGCTTGGAAGAGATAACACTGAAGTTGAGGCTAAAGGAAGGATAGGAGTTGACCTGGAGGAGAGCAAAGTTCTAGGCAAAAGGAAATGGCACGTGCAGAGGTCCTGAGACAGAAACAATTTTGGCAAGTTCCAGGAGCAGAAAGCACAGAGTGGTTAAAATTGGGGAAACAAGATGGAAAATAGACCAGAACTCAGGAAGGAGCAAGATATTAAGTAGGGTCTTATAGGCAAGAATAAGTCTTTGGGTCCTGATTTTATGAGTCATTTTTGAAAGATTTTGAAGAGTGACACAAATAGATTCATGTTCTTAAAAGATTGCTCTGGCTGCAGTGCAGAGAATGGACAAGAGGGGACAGCGAGGAAAGGGTCAGGCTATTGTAGAGGGCCAGGAAGGAAATGATGATTCTCTCACCAGGATGGTGGTAATAGACAAGGAGAAAAGTAGCAGATTCCAGAAGTTTTAAAAAAGTTTTATTGAGGAATAATTGGTATCCAATAAATTGCATATGTTTAAGAGGTACAGTTTGACAGTATTTGACATATGTATACATTTGTGAAAACATCACTACAATCAAAATATCGAATATATTTATCACCCCCAAAACTCGTCTTATGCCCCTTTGTATCCCCTCCCAGCCTCCCCTCCCTGCCATCCATGCTCCAATCCCCAGGCAACTGTTAATCTAGATTCTGTCAGTATAGATTGGTTGGGATTTTTCTAGAATTTTATATACATAAAACCCATACAATATGTTCTTTATTTTGTTTAGCTTTTTTCAATCAAAATAATCATTTTGAGGGCTTCCCTGGTGGCGCAGTGGTTGAGAGTCCGCCTGCCGATGCAGGGGACACGAGTTCGTGCCCCGGTCCGGAAAGATCCCACGTGCCGCGGAGCGGCTGGGCCCGTGAGCCATGGCCGCTGAGCCTGCGCGTCCGGAGCCTGTGCTCTGCAACGGGAGAGGCCACAACGCTGAGAGCCCCGCGTACCGCAAAAAAAATAAGTAAATAAATTCTCATTTTGAGATTCATCCATGTTGTGTGTATTAATAATTTAATCCTTTTGTTGCAAATTACTGCTCCATTGTATGTATATACCACTATTTGTTTATCCATTGCTCATTTGGATTATTATTACTGGATTATTTGGGTTATTTTAAGTTTAGGACTATTACAGATAAAGCTCCTATCAACATTCATGTGCTTTGTGTGGGCATATGCTTTCATTTTTCTTGCTTGATTGCCTAGGAGTAGAATGGCTGGATCCTGTGGTAGGTATGTGTTTACCTTTTTAAGAAACTGCCAAACTGTTTACCAAAACGGTTATACCATTTTACATCCACACCAGTGGTGAAGAAAGTTCTTGTTGCCCTACATTCCCACCAGCACTTGGCCAGGTCAGTCTTTAATTTTAGACATTCTAAGGGGTGTAAAATGGAATCTCATTGTGGTTTAATTTGCATTTCCCTGATGACATGTTGAGCATCTTTTCACGTGCTTATCTAGCATCTGCTTATGTTCTTTGCTGAAGTGTCTGTTCAAATCTTCTGTCCATTTTTATTTTTATTTTTTAAAATTATTTATTTATTTATTTATTTTTGGCTGCGTTGGGTGTTCATTACTGCGCGCCGGCTTTCTCTAGTTGCGGTGAGTGGGGGCTACTCTTCGTTGCGGTGTGCAGGCTTCTCATTGCAGTGGCTTCTCTTGTTGCGGAACATGGGCTCTACGAGCGCAGGCTTCAGTAATTGTGGCACGTGGACTCAGTAGCTTTGGCTCACAGGCTCTAAAGCGCAGGCTCAGTAGCTGTGGCGCACGGGCTTAGTGGCTCCACGGCATGTGGGATCTTCCCGGACCAGGGCTCGAACCCGTGTCCCCCCCATTGGCAGACGGATTCTTAACCACTGTGCCACCAGGGAAGTCCCTTTTGAAATTGGGTTGTTTGCTTTCTTACTCTTGAGCTGTGAGTATTCTTTCTGTGTTTTGGATGCCAGTTCTTTATCCAAATATATGATGTGAAAATATTTTCTCCCAAACTTTGGTTTGTATTTATATTTCCATTCTCTTTTATCGTTGTCTTTTGAAAAGAAGAATTTCTTAATTTTGCTCGTCTGTTTTATCAGTTTAATCTTTTACAGAGTGTGCATTTAGTGACATATCAAAGAAATCTTTGTCTCATCCAAATTTATACAGTATGATTTTATACTGTTTTCTTTTAGACGTTTTATACTCTCAACTCTTATATTTGTGACTATGATTCATTTTGATTTATTTTAATATGCAGTGTGAGATACAGATTGGGGGGTTGGATTTTTTTTTTTTTGCATATGGTATCCAGTTGTTCCAGCACCATTGTTGTAAAGACTGTGCTTTATCTATTTAACTGTCTTTTGCACTTCTGAAGAAAATCAGTTGATCATATATACAGCTCTATTTCTGGGCTCTATACTTTTCCATTGCTCTATTTGTCTATCTTTACTCCAATACCACAGTGTCTTGATTATTGTAGATTTATTATAAGTCCTAAAATCAGGTAATGTGAGTGTTCCAACTTTGTCCTACTTTTTCAAAGTGGTTTTGGTTTTTCTAGGTCCTTCAAATCTCTATATGCATTTTATGATTACCTTATCTATTTACACACACACACACACACACACACACACACCCTATTGGAATTTTGATTAGGGTTGCATAAGATCGATTTGGAAAGAATACACATCTTAAAAATATTGAATCTTCCCAGTCACAGTGTATATCTCTCCATTTAATACATCTTCTTTAATTTATTTCAGCAACGTTTTGTAGTACAGATCTCTGTAGCTCTCTCGGTGTTTATCTTTCTCCTCCCTGGTACTCTGCTCTGTAAACTCTAGCTGGCATGGACTTTCCAGAACCCCAAGTCCATTTCCTCAACTCAGGCTCTCACTGGGCTCTGCCTAGGTTCCCACTTCTGTGCTGTGTCTTGAAAACTCTTTCCAGATTGTGAGCTGGGGCAATCATAAGACCACCTTGTTTGTTTCCTGTCCTTCAGATATCTCTTACCTTTATTGCCTGATGTCCAATGTCTTGTAAACCATTGTATCATATACTTTGTACAGATTTTTAGTTGTTTAAAATGTGAGGGTAAATTCACTTCCTGTTTTTCCATCATTTTCAGAAGTGATTAATTTTCTTTGAGACTTGAAGAATAGAAATAGTCAAAGATGATTTTTTTGGTTTCCAGCATAGGCAACCTCAAGGAAGGTGTTGGTATTTACTGAGATAGGAAGCATTCGATGAAGAAAAGGTTGTTTATTTTTTTGGTGTAGGTAAGATCATGGGTTCCACTTTTAACATATTGAGTTTGCACTTTTGGTGAAATAGTCAAGTACAAAAGATACAAAAGCAGTTGGATATACTAGGCTCGAGCTCAGAAGCAGGCTCTGAGTTGGAAATATGAATTTAGCAATTGTCAACATATACTGCTTACGGTATTTGAATCATAAAGTTTGATGAAGTTACTTAATAGAGAATCTATAGTGAAGAAGGCAAGGAACATGGGACCAGTTCCTGAAACCTTAAAGTAACCCGAAGTGGGAGAGCCAAAGAGGTAAAAGGAAAACTGATACTGTATCATGGAATTCCCTAGAAGCATGTTTCAGGGAACTGTGAGTGGTGGGTCAACAGCTGCACTGATGTCAGTAAAGAAAGGCCTGAAAGAATCCATTGGATCGTGCAACGTGAAAGTCTTTGGTGACGCCTGTAAGGGGGGTCAGTGGCAAGGACAGAAGCCAGAGTGGAGTAGACTGAACAGCAGACGAGAGGGAAGGGGGTGGGGGAGGGAGCAGTGTATTTACACACATTTGGCTGCAAACGGGAGGAGAGGGATTGGAATTAGAGAGGGTTTTGTCAAGATGGGAGGGGTCAGGCATTTTAAATGCTGACAGGTAATAGCCAGTCAAGTGGGGGAACTTAAAGGAAAAAGGGGATGCAAAGTAGAGGGCGCCCCATGGCCAGGAGTCTATGCGAGGGTGAAAGTGAATGGGATCCAGAACAGAATTGGTGGACCAGCTTTGGATAGGACACTTCCTCCTCCATTACAAGTAGGAAGGAGACGCCCTACACAAGCAGGAAGTGACGTTAAGCCCCATCTGGTGACTCTGTCTTGTCCATGAAGCGAGACACAGAGCTGTGTGCTGAGAGTGAGTGTGAAGTGGCCCCTTCCCTCAGGGAGTTAGTGGTCCTTTGGGATGTACTGGTCTGATGATTGCTTTTACAGGAACTACAAAATATAACTTGTTGAACTCAGCCTCACTTTACCTTCGTTATATTTTAAACTTTAAAAGTTATTTTACATTTCAGAAGTAATTTGTTGGCTTTTCCCTTTATTATCGAGAAAACTTGAGTAAAAACAGAAGGGTGGATAATCCTGAGTACAAAGTCACTTGTAATCCGTCTGCCCATAGACAGGCTCTGTTAATGTTTGGATATGTCTTTCCTGTATAGTCTCCATCCATGGCTCTTCATGTGCAGTTTTTGTATGGTTCTGACACGGATTGGCCCGCTTCTTTGCTTTCCTTTGTTTAAGGGAAGAAGCAGAAAGCACAGCTAGGTCTCTCAGAGGACCCTCCCGGCTGGTGGTGGGGCCCCTGTCCCTTGACAGCTGGACAGGGCTTGGTTCCCTTTGCCCGTGTTTCCTGAGGTCGGGGATTCTCTGGCAGCCAGGCAGCCCTGGGCAAACACACATCCAGTGTGCAACCTTCAGAAGAAGCTTGTCTGGTTGTTTCTCTCTTTGGAGGCCAAAGGGTCACAGTCAATATGTCCAAAAGAGAAGCTGGCACTGATCAATTAGCCAATACTACTTTCAGACAGTCTTATGAAAACGTTGAGATCAAAGCAGGGTAACGCTTGGAGGGCCAGTGCTGGGGGAGTCTCATATGCAGCTTCAAGGATCTTAGGGCCAGCGTCTCTGCGACAGAGGATGCTGCTGGCCCTGGGAAGTAAGGAAGTTTGCAGATATGTGATGCTTCCACTTAGGCCTGGAGGAAAGGGTGTCACTAGTCATTCATAGCAGGATGTAGACAGCAGCTTGTTGAGGGGGTGGGAAGCTGAACAGAGGAAATGTTGGAGTTTTGCCATGTTGAGACAGAGATCAACAGCTCAACAAGAACAGGGCATACAGGGATGGTCAAGGCCCAGTGAGGCATTGATCTTTCAACAGACATTGCAAGTCAGGCTCAACGCTAGGCACTGGAATGCCCATAGAAATGGAAGGAAGAAACCATAAGCTGGCGGAGGCTTACGTCTGTGGTATCAGAGTAGGAAGCCAGTTCTAAGAAGAAGCAACTCGTCTCTAGCTCTGTTTATCCCCTTCTCACACTGGAAGAGTGAGAGGGGGAGGAGAGAATGTTTACTGATGAGGGACTTTCTTTAATACCTGGGTTTCATATTCTAGATACTTTCAGAATGAAAAGGAACACTTTCAGCATAGAAGGAGTCCCCTGTCAGGTCACACAATGTTTAATGACTATAGTTTGACCACACTCTTACAGAAGAAAATAGGAGATCCTCCCCTTCAAAGACGTATGTGGGTTCCAGGAAGCCGCCTGAGAGTCTCGTGTTGGCCTCTGAACCAACCCCATCACCCTCCCCAGTCCCTATAAATCTGTTCCCAAAAAGAAATGTCACCAGATGGCCCTGCAAATGTCACCTGGCCGTCAGCATGGCTTCACCCAAAACAGGGAGGCATTAGAGAATCTAATCCATAGTTCATTTCCTTCATTCCAGTTAGTTTGGGCTCCTTTACTGGGCATTTAATGCTTTCTTAACACACTGGGCTGGGAACAGTAATGTCCTTAATTGAACTGTTGTTGAAGAATCTTGCTTTTACGTTTAATGGGAGAGGGTCCAGTGACTCACAGATCCCAATATCTTGTAAGAACTCCTCTCTTGTTAGCATTTAATGCCAGATTTTACTGCCCTCTGCTTCATGAGCTGCACACTCCCTCGGC
>NW_006787051.1:1118339-1147583 GCF_000442215.2 Lipotes vexillifer
TTTTTTTTTTTTTTTTTTTTTTTTCTTTTCATGCAGCAGAGAATCCTACATTTTCAGATTGTGGATGGGTGGTTTTTAGGAATTGAGCTGGTCCTTTTGAAAAATGGCCTTTTCTTTTGCTGTCTCTTAGATTTCACACCCAGGTGTGGGCATCAGGTCTGGTCCTGGCTCTGGTCTGTGTATTTCTCAATAGTAATAGTTGTAGAAAAAGTAGCAGAGGTCGGTTTGGCTGATCCTGGAGAAAGAAAGGGAAGCTGAACTCTACAAGCTGAGGAGATTACACGACCCACGGCAGTGGTGGGACGGGGAGGGGTAGTGCTGGGCGCTAAGGCAGAGGGACCACACACCTTGACGTGGTTTGAGCTCCCCACAGCTTTGGGGGAGTGTCCTCCAAAGAAGTCACACAATTCAGAAATGAGTTTGGAATAGGAAATTTCAGGTGGGTCACTGCCTGCTGTCACCGCCCCTCATTCTCTTCACAGGGGGGTTAAAAACTTCTGGCAGGTTTGCGAGGGGCTGGGAAAGGGGGAAATGGGGCGTTACTGGTAAATGGATAGTGGCTGGGATGACGCAGAAGTTCTGGGAATGGATAGTGGTGATGGTTACACAACATTGTGAATGTACTTAATGCTGTTGAATTGTACACTTACAAATGGTTAAAATAGCAAATTTTATGTAACGTATATTTTACCACAATTTGAAAAATGTTCAGAAAAACAAAAACCCTCTACCGGGATGCGAAAAAGACTGGGCACCAGCAGAGGAGAACCCAGACCCTGGGCACCCAGAGCTGTCTCCCGCTGGGCATGGGGACAATATCGCTGGGGATGGCTCCTCTTTGTTTCAGAAGAGGCCCAGGAAGTGAGGGCTGGGCTTCCCTCAGCTCCCAGAGGCCTGGGCCATCACCCCACCAACACCTGTCCTAACATAATGGGCCCATTTTATATCACTGTCTTCCCCTATTTCTCACTTCCCTCACTATCCCTATGCAAGGTTCTCTCCTGGATACTGAGTGCGCCCATTGCAAATACAAAACCAGACAAGAATCTTAATTAAAAAATAATTTTTTCTTTCTTGTAAATCATCAGTGTAGTCAAGGAAGAGCTGCACTGTGGTTCGAACCCGTCAGACTCTGAGTGCCTACCTGGGGCCGGAGTCCCAACCAGTTTCCGTGGGAGGAAGAAGGGGGCTCAAGAGTAATGCACACTTCCTAGGTGCCAGACCCTGGGTTCAATGCTTTTATATGATTCCCAATGAATTTTCACAAAAATGAAATAGCTGTTATGCCCATTTTACAGAAGAGGAAATTGAGGTAGAAAGGGATTCATTAATTGCCTAAGATCACACAATAAGGAGTGAAACAGAGTTTGAATGTAAGCCTATTTAAAGCCCATGTTCTGAAACCTATGCTTTTTTCATTATGCCACACTTGAGAATATCTGTCCTAGTACAAAAGTATGCTTTGAACAATGCCTTCGTCAACTCTGGAATGAAAATGAGTTTGTATCATGATTTGTGTCCAGCACACTTAACGAGAGCCGCTAGTATTTCTGGTGTTTTCATCACAGGTCCCCTCTGTCCTGTGAGTCTCTCATGCCACTGGGACCCGCCCACCACGCCCTGTCCCTCCAGTGTAGTTTTCCATGACTACACGATACATCAGAACCTGAATAAGGGACAGGCTGGCCCCACAGTTGTCCAGAGAACTAATTAATAAAGGATGCCAGAACACTGAGGGGGAGGAAACTATTAATCAACAGTTGTCTCCAAGAGGACATCACATATAGTTGGAAATAATACTTTAGTAAGCCCCTGAGGGAGAGCAGTGACTTTCCCGCATAACTCAGGTTGCAGTGACCGCTCCCTAACCTGTGCCCTGAAGATGCAGGTCCAGGTAAGTGCAGGCTTCAGGCTTGACCGCTCGGATGATAGAGGGAAGACCAGCACTGCCTCCAGCAACCTTCTGCCTCCAACAACCTTCTTTCTCTCCCCATCGGAACAGTCAGCTTCTCTTCCGACAGACACCGGCCAGGTATTTAAGGAGTACCAGGTTGGAGGGCAGCCAAAGTTGGCTCCCGGCTGAGCTGCCCACCTGCATGGTCTGTCCTGCAGACCACAAGCCTGCCTCCCTGTCTCAGCCCACTCCCGCCTCCTAGACACATACCCCTAGACGCAGCCTGTGGCCCCGGCTGACTTCCCTTCATCTTCTTTATTCTCAAGGCTTATTGCTAAGGCCTCCCTCCGTCCTCTTCGTTCCGGTCCTCTCTCCTCTCAGCACCCACCCCCCAGCTCCTCGTTTCATGACTGGCTCTGCTGTTGCCGCCACTACCAACTTTCAGCCTGAGAGCATGGTTTTTCCAGGAGATAAGCGAGTGGGGCAATAGGGAGAAAATCAGTACTGCGTGCACTTTGACACTCTGCCCCAAACCAGGCAGATGAACGTGCAGCTTTTACAGCCTTTTCTAGACAGCGTATTAAATAACTGCTTTTATACATTTTTTAAAATATTGTTTTCCATCATGGTTTATCCCAGGATATTGAATACAGTTCCCTGTGCTGTACAGT
Source organism: Lipotes vexillifer (assembly GCF_000442215.2). Lineage (NCBI taxonomy): Eukaryota > Metazoa > Chordata > Mammalia > Artiodactyla > Lipotidae > Lipotes > Lipotes vexillifer. The sequence goes on from NW_006787051.1 coordinate 1,120,905, forward strand.
AGGACCTTGTTGTTTATCCATTCCATATATAATAGTTTACATCTACTAATCCGAAACTCTCACTCCATCCCTCCCCCACCCCCTTCTCCTTGGCAACCACAAGTCTGTTTTCTGTGTCTGAGTCTGTTTCTGTTCTGTAGATAGGTTCATTTGTGTCGTATTTTAGATTCCACATATAGGTGATATCGTATGGTATTTGTCTTTCTCTTTCTGACTTCACTTAGTATGATAATCTCTAGGTCCATCCATGTTGTTGCAAATGATATTATTTTACTCTTCTTTATGGCTGAGTAATATTCCATTGTATATATATATACCACATCTTCTTTATCCAATCATCTGTCAGTGGACATTCAGGTTGTTTCCTTGTCTTGGCTATTGTGAATAGTGCTGCTATGAACATAGGGGTGCATGTATCATTTTTTTTTCTTATACAAATTTTAATGAACTCTTTATGTGGCATAGCTATCCTATGTGTATTGCAGTTGGTGCAAACCACCTGTCATCAAGCATCTTCTCATTTCTCATTTTAGTTTATTTTTTTATTTTATTTACTTTTTTAACATCTTTATTGGAGTATAATTGCTTTACAATGGTGTGTTAGTTTCTGCTGTATAACAAAGTGAATCAGCTATACGTATACATATATCCCCGTATCCCCTCCCTCTTGCATCTCCCTCCCTCCACCCTCCCTCCCTATCCCACCCCTCTAGGTGGTCCCAAAGCACAGAGATGATCTCCCTGTGCTATGTGACTGCTCCCCACTAGCTATCTATTTTACGTTTGGTAGTGTATATATCATTTTGAATTATAGTTTTGTCTGGAAATATGCACAGGAATGGGATTGCTGGATTATATAGCAGCTCTACTTTTAGTAAAATAACTGTTTTTAGCAGATACCCAACCCTGACCCCATTGCTAACCTTCATCCTGTTTGTGAGTGATGGTCACTTACGGAATGAGATCAGGGATAGGGTAAGTATCAGCTTGGTAATAAAACCAGTGATTTTTATGATATGATGTTGTTCTTACAAAAATCCAGATCAAAGGGGCCACCTTAAAAAGTGCTGCTTCCATATGAACAGCCACGGTTTAAAAAATAATTTTTAATGATTTTTTTTTTTTGCACTTTGAAACAGAGTGGTGTGTATTGCCTATTTCTTATCAGTTGACTCTCATGAACTTTGGTGGGGAAAGGAACTAACAGCTCTGTAATTCCTAAGATCTTTAGTACAAGTGAAGTATTAACTGTGTGTCATTTGGGGCAGTGGTTACATTTTCAAGAGTCTGCCATCTGCGCTAATTGGCCAAGGATGTGGCTAGCCAGGGTCAAGCTCCCGCAGTCAGTGCATGAGGGCCCTGAGGCTTTGAGCAGCCTGTTTGATGGCAGTCGCCAAATGCACAATGCAGTGGTGATGCTGCCCTACTTTTGGGAGCAGTTCCTGAGGTACGGGCCCCCCATGTGGGAGCTGTGGGTGGACTGCAGCTCCAGACTGCCTGTCCCCTGCCCGGAGTCTTAGCCTGTCATGGTTGATTTTATGGGGAAAGAAAGCATTTCCTTTCATAAACAGCACACCAGTGTCTTCAATAAGATGATATAATGGGATTAATGATGCACTTTCCAGAATCCTCATTGATTCTGAAGATGGAAGTAGAAACTTGAGATGAGGCTAAGCTCTGTTTTGTCAACATTTGGTCACTCTGTTAGCAAAATATCCTCAGACAAACAGTGGGCTTACTTGAAAGATATGCTGGTATTTGAATACTTGGGGCTGGGAAGATTCTATGTTATAAACATCACCAGGAGTGTACCTGTCAGGCCTGAGAGTAAGGGAGAGAAAGGAATTAAAAAATAATGAGCGACAAAACACGCTCTGCCAGAGCCTGCTGGATGGGTGAGCTGGTGATGACTGGCTTGTGAATGTGTTTTCCAGGAAATAAACCTTGAGGTGTAAGAATAAAATATTAGAATTTCTATTTCTATCTCTGTTATTCTTTTTTTTTTTGCATATGTTTATTATATATAATTAGAAATTTCTGCTTCTATATAAGTTATAAGTAAGTAAATATACATATTTGGGGGCTATATGCCCCAATCTTTTTTATACTACATGTGCCAATTATAAATATGTTTCCCTCTCAGCTCCAAACGTAGTCTTCATGGCCTGCTCTGGAAAACGAAGAGTTGGGACCTTTAGTTTTCCTTTCCATCTGGCATGTTAAGCTCTGTCAGGAGAGGGCGCTAGAGAGACAGTGCAAGAGGAAGGGCTTTTTCTTCCTCCGTCTGGTGTCCTGTCCTCAGGTTCCTGCGGCACCTGCAGCTTCCCTAGAGGCCCCCTCCTGCAGTATGGGCAGCTGCTCCACAGCACAGGTGCCCTCTCCAGCACTTGGCCTCTGCAGTGCACAGCAATCAGCAGCATTCAGTGGCTAGCAGCTTCCCCCGGCACCCCTTGGGGGGCTTTGTAGCAGACTGCCTCTGGTGAGACACCTCCTGAACAGCTCTTTCTGGCACCTAGGTGGCAGATTTCTGGCAAGTTCCAGAGGGTAGATTTCCAGTAAGTTCTGCTAGTACAGTACCATGCAACTTTTCTGTCATTCAGTGAGTGACAGCTGCGTCCCCTCCAACAGGGTCTGGAACTCCACCTCAAAAGCAGGGAGGATCTTGTCCTTGGGTGCTCTGTCTCAGCCCAAGGGGAAATGGCTGCTCTTCATATCCACTATTCCTCTATTCCTTAGAGTTCTGTTTACTTCTTGCTAGCCGATACCTCATTACTCAGTCCTCTGTTACAATTAATGATTCCTTCATATTAAATTTGCCCTGTCTGAATTACTTGATGGTTTCTCTTTTTTGTTTGGACCCGAACAGATACAGTGTACTTCTATTAGTAAAAAGAAAAAAGGTGGGTGTGCATTACCAACATATTTACATTTTATTTATCAATTATATTTATGTACTGTTTTACTAATTTTAATGAATATGTTAAAACATCCATGAAAAGTTTAATTAGACAAAGATGAAATGTTGTATACGTGAAATATTATATTTTAGCTATCTTGTTATAATGGCTTTATACTGTCATTAGCAAATATTTCAAATAACAATATAGACCAAACATGGTTAATCACTAATAATAGTAAATATCGAAATTTCAAATATTTTTGATTGGGATTGAGTGAGACTGCCTGTGTCCATCTTTATACTGAATATGAATTGATTTTCTTTTTAAAATAACAAAGATAAAGAGAAGTTATTTTATTTCCTTACCCTACTTGAGGGTAGGGTACCCTATTGCACATCTCTGGGGTATATGAACCCTCTTTAGATACCCTTGATCTAAGGGGTACTGATTTTTCCCTCAGCTTTCTGGGAGGCCAGGTGGGCTCCTCTCACCTCCAGCCTTACCTCTTCACGTAGCTGGTGCATTGCAGATAGGGCTCTCTAGGTTTGCCACAATATAAAATATTAGGGAAGCGCTGTGTTAGAATTACCTCTCACTCTTCCTCTCCTGTCTCTTCTGTCGATCTTCCTGGCCTCAACTCAGATGCCACCTTTCCCTTAACTTCTTCCCTGCCTTCCTTCCCTTCGCCAGAAGGAATAGAAGCATCCACCTGACATAGATTACCCCAGTTTCTTCCGTATGCTTCTGCAGTTTTTGTCCGATCCATCTATTAGGCAATTGAACAGATACTCAGCTACTGCTTTGGGACGACTCTTATATGCCATTACTGGGTTAAAGAATGGGAAGGAGGCAGTGTGATTGATGGGATTGACCTTAGAGGATCATCTGATCAAATGATAAATAGAGTAAAGGAGCCCTATCAAGTTTAAATGGAACTTATCCAGGATCACTTGGACCTTGAATTGGAGTTTCAGAATTCTCATAACTAGTCCACAGTTGTGTCGTTTGCATTTCTCATGCTGTGTCTTCTCTCCCCAATTATCCCAGGAGTTCCTTGGGAGCCCATTCCTTTCCTTATTGACCTGTGTCTGCCATGGTGAGCCTGGCCCAGGGCCCTGTACAAATAGGAGCTCATGAAACGTTCCTTATTTGAACCTGTTCGGTCACACACAAGCCTCTTCCTTGAATTTCATTTGGGAATCAAACCTCAGTCATTCCAATGGGTGATAGTTTCTCTTATGCTCATTAACTGTCTCAGGTCTAGGTTGAGATAACTGATGATGTGCTTGAGCCTGTCTAGGAACTGAGATTTGTCATTGAGGTTCAAGTCAACAAGTGGTAATGAGCCTGTCAACGGACGGAAGAAGCAATTCCAAGAGGCTAATTGTCTGATTTCCACTTGCAGTTCTAGCACAGAGAGAAAAACTGAAATGCTTAATGAGTCTGCCGCCTGCATCTTCAGCCTTGAGTCATCTTTCCAGTTCTTGAAATTCAATTTTAATACTTTCTTTGAAATTCTGACATTCAGCATCCAGATCCTCCCTTGCGAGAAATGGCTACTTTTGTATTTCAGTGTTGTAAATATGAGTGAGCAGTTAGCATCAAGGTCGTGCCTAAGCAACCCCGGCCTGGTTTGGGGTCTTTGCCTCTTCTGCTCTTTCTCTCCTCTCCCTCCCAGCCTGACATTGACTCCTTGTAATGCAACCCCCCCCCAGGGAGGGAAGAAGTAAAGGCTGCCCTGTTGCACATTATCCCTCTATACTCCACTAATGCTTCTTTCCCCTCGTGATTCAATCACTTAAACCTCTGCCTTGAGAGCATTTGAGATAGTAAGGAAAACCACTTTTGGAACCTTATAAAATGAGTCCTTTGCAGACGACTGTCACCTTTTACAGCAGATCCAATTAAAAGTAATTGTGACCAGCAGTAATTGACGGTCCACATGCAGATTCTGTTATTTGGAGAATAGTTATTTTTACTTCACTTTTTTTCCTGATATATGTTTAAAACATGCTCATTCATGCATTCTACAGTTCCATGTTAAGTAGTTACTACACGCCAGGCCCTGTGCTGCTGTGCCCTGGGGTCTCTGCCTTCACGGTGTTTCAGCTACGGAGGGAGGAGAATATTCAACGAATAATTACACCGACTGCTATTTAATTAAAACTGTGAGAACTGGTACAAGAAGAAATACCAGGTACCCCAGTAACCTGTAGCAACAGAGCAAACCCTGGTCTGAGGGGTCAGGGAAAATTTTCTCAAAAAAAGTAGTGTTTACGCTGAGGCTGAAGTGTGGCTAGAAGGTAATAGAAGTTCTGGAAAGAGCATTTCCCTGTGGAAAAACAAGCCATGTGAAATTTTGGGGATTTTCCCCCCCCTAAACAACAGTGGAAACCCACTGAAGGATTTTTAGGAAGAGAGTGACATGAAATTATTTGCATTTAAAAATAACCCTCAGGGCTTCCCTGGTGGCGCAGTGGTTGAGAGTCCGCCTGCCGATGCAGGGGACGCGGGTTCGTGCCCCGGTCCGGGAAGATCCCACGTGCCGCGGAGCGGCTGGGCCCGTGAGCCGTGGCCGCTGAGCCTGCGCGTCCGGAGCCTGCGCCCCGCAACGGGAGAGGCCACAACAGTGAGGGGCCCGCGTACCGCAAAAAAAAAAATAAACAAATAAAATAAAAATAACCCTCAGGCTGTTATGCAGAGGAGATTGTAAGGTGTCTAGGGAAATCGTCAAGGGCTATATTGGTATTGCCTTACATTTAGAGATTAAGAAAAGGGACCCAATGTCTGGTTGTTTGGAAATACAGGACACAGATACCAGCATAAGACAAAAATAATATTAAGTTTATTACTGGTCTTCAACACTTGATAATAAAATACGTTTTAAATTATTGGCATTACTAAACTTTGTCTGCCTAAACAAGGTAATGCACATGAAACAATCATAATTGGACTCCACCTTCTCTGAGAGGGTCTTAAAGAGAGTAAGGCAAACGAAAAATAAACCCCTGATATAATAATTTTCAAATAAGTGGATAACCAGAGACCCCAAATCTACTCCTCTTACTTTTCCTAATAGGCACCTTGGTAGGAACATCGCACAAATCAGGGCATAATCCAGGAAGAGCCATCGTTTACCTTTCACCAGCCATATCTACCTACGAAAAATATGCACTATTTTAAAGCTGTTCTGCCCTGGGAGCAGAGGTTGAGTGAACGGTCAGAAGACTAGGGTGAGGAGAGATGAATGGCTAGGGCCATCAATTCCTTCCACTTTCTTTTCATGTGTCTTTTATTCCCAGTGTTTTAACACATAGAAAAATGCAGAAAATATAATAACAGGTACTCATGTAACATTTTATCATATATGATTCTAAATGTTTTTATAGATATAAAACAGTACAGACATAGTCAAAGCCCTCCCAACCCCCTGAAATAACCACTGAGGTTGGTGTATACCCTTTCTATGTTGCCAAATTTTTATTTTAGTACCTATGATTGTATCCATAAGCAAAATATAATATTGCTTCATGTATGCTGAAATTTTTCATGAGTAGCATCACAATTTACATGTCCTTTTGTAACTTGCTTTTTTCTTTTAATATTATTTTCTCAAGGTTTATCCACACTGATACTTGTACGTATAGATAATTTACTTGTTATTTAGAATTCCGTTCTGTAAATAAATTAGTTTGCTTAACCATTCCTCATGACTGATGGATAGTTAGGTCAATTCTACTTTCTGCTAAGAAAAACCCAGAAAACAATCTGGGATGAGCATCCTTATACATGTCTCTTTAGGGCATTACTAGGAATAAAATTACTAAGCCTTGGAGTACACACATAATTCAATTTTATTAGATATCTTAAAATTGCTTTCCCAAGTATTTATGCCAATTTATACTCCCAAAGAAATATATGGGCCTAAGTATCCATACCTATTTTTCAAAACTTGGTTAACTGGTTAATTTTGACAATCTGACAGGTATTAAATTGTATCTCATTAATTTCTATATATGCCATTAGGATTTCTTATGGTTTGCCTGATCATATACTTTGGTCATTTTTCTCTTAGGTTTACTTTTTTGTTCATTAATTCTTGGGATTTCTTTGCTTTCTGATTATAAATCATTTTTCAATTATGCAGGTTATCTCCCTCAGTCTAAAGCTTAACTTTTAACTTTGTATATCTTTTGTCATCCAGAAGCTTTTAATTTTAATATGTTCAAAATTTTCTCTTCATTCCTAATGGTCTGCAGTTTTAGACTCTGCTTTAAGAAGTCTTTTCTTACCCCGTCGTCATAAAAGAGCCTCCTACATTATGTTCTAAAACTTTTTAAGCTTTGCATTTTACAGTTAACTCTTTGGTCTATCAGGATTTTGTTTTTATGTGTACAGTGTGTGCGTTAGGGACCTAAGCCTGCCTTTTTCCATAAGCACGTCTATATCCATTATCTATTGCCACGGTAATATCGAATAGCAAATATCCACAAAACCTCAGTGACATATTTATTTTGCTTGAGAGCTAAGCTGTTCTGCTGAGTTGGGCCTCACTCATGGGTCTGTTGTCTGCTGACCTTGGCTGGGCACTTCACATGTCTGAGACTTCTGTTGGGACAACTGTACTTAGCTATGCTCCACACAGTTCTCCGGACTTGTTCTCATGGTAAAGGTTCAGGAGTAGGAGAGAAAGTGGAAGCCTGGGGCATTTTGAAGCCTAGGTTTGGAACTGACACACAGTCACTTCAGCATTATTTTATTGGCCGAATCAATCTGTAAGGCTGCTCAGATTCAAGGTTTGGGGAAATAGACCACCTCTTTATGGGAGGAGCTACAACCTCATGTTGCAAAGGGCATATACAGGGGAGGGTGGAGAATTGGAGCCATTTTTGCGATCAATCTACCAGAATTGTCCCAACACCATTTACAAATAGTCGATTCTTTCTCCATGAATTTGTAAGTCTACTTTTGACACATGACAAGTTCTCATATATACATTGGTCTTTCTCTGGGCACTCTTTTCTGTTCCATAGTTTATATTTCATCAGTTTCCATATTATTTTAGTAATTGTTGAATCCAATAGTATGAGTCTCCTCCCATTCAACTCTGTTCTCAACTTTCCTCTTCTCTTTCTTACATGGATTGGCTATTTTTAGCCCTTCACTATTCCCTAAGAATTTTAGGCCTAGCTTTTATCCAGTTTCATGAAAAACAATGTAGACATTTTTATTTAAATTTCGTTGAATTTACATATTAATTTGACTAAAATTAACCTATTTGTATTATTAATTTTTTTTCTACCCATAGACAATTTATTTCTCCATTGAGCTAGATGTTCATTAATTCATTGAAAAAGTATTTATTGAGCCTTAGTCTGTGCCAGGCACTATTCTAGAGAGTATTATACAGCAGGGAATAAAAGCAGAAAAAGTAATGGCTTTGAGGACTTTATATTCTAGTAGAGGAAAACAGACAATAAAAAAAATGCAAATGTTAGGAGGTGCTAAGTACTATGAAGAAGAAAAAAATGGTGTGCAAAAAGATAAAAAAATGGTAATTAGGTTAGTACTGTAGTTTTATATAGGGTGCTCTTTTTTTCTGTCCTTCAATAATAATGTTCTCCTTAAATTTTTTTATAACCTTTTTACATTTATGTCAGTATAATATAGTTTTTGATGACATTGTGAAAGTTCTCTTCTTTTAAAAGTATAAGCTTTTTGGCTGGTGAATAAAAATGCTGTTGATTTTTGAATACCGATCTTATACCCAGTATAAGTTTTGTATTTGGTTATAGTTAAATTAGTTTTCAGATTCTCTTTAAGATTGCCTTTTTAACAATATACAATTTTGATTCTCTTTACTCTTCCTGCCCGTTGCCATTTTTCTTATCGAGAACACTATTAGTCCCTTCCAGTACAATATTGTTTAAAAACGATGAGAGCAGGGAGGTTGTCTTCTTCTTAAGGGGAAGGCTTCTAGCATTTCACCATTAAGTACGACGTTCTCAGTGAGTGTTTGGTAAACACCTTTTATGAGATTAAAGATTCATAGTTTGCTAAACAAGATGAATTTTCATGAAACAGTGTTAAATTTTAGTAAGTTTTTTTTCTGAGACTATTATGATGGTAATACTGTTTTCGATTTCCATCATGCTATGTGGTGGGTTATAATTTACACTGTCTAATCATCTTTGAATGCTGATGATAAATGCTACTTTGTTATATATTATTTTTTCATATGTTGCTTTATTTTGCTTTCTTATAATTTCTTTAGTATTTTTGCAGCTGTGTTCCTAAAGCCAGTTGGCTTTTCCTCTCATGTACTCTGTATGTCTAGTTATCATATCAAGGTTATACTAGCTTCATAACACAAATTGGAGAAAGTTCCTTTGAAAAAGGAAAAATTTTTCTCTAGAAAAATTTGTATAAAATAGAGAATATTGGTTCTTTGAAGATTTGGTAGAATTTACCTGTCAAATTATCTGTTTTAGAGGGCTTTTGAGGTGGGTTTTAAATAATTGATTTGGACTTCCCTGGTGGCGCAGTGGTTAAGAATCCGCCTGCCAGTGCAGGGGACACGGGTTAGAGCCCTGGTCCGGAAAGATCCCACATGCCGCGGAGCAACTAAGCCCATGCGCCGCAACTGCTGAGGCTGCGCTCCAGTGCCCGTGAGCCACAACTACTGAGCCCGAGTGCCACAACTCCTGAAGCCCACGCACCTAGAGCCCGTGCTCTGCAACAAGAGAAGCCACCCAATGAGAAGCCCGTGAACCACAGTGAAGAGTAGCCCCCGTTTGCCACAACTAGAGAAAAGCCCACACGCAGCAACAAAGACCCATGGCAGCCAAAAATAAAAATAAATTAATTAATTAAAAAAAATTATCTGTTAAATAATTGATCTGATTGACATAATGGTTATAATTTTCAAGGTATGGATTCTTGATATGAACATTGATAATTATATTTTTCTAGATAATGTTCTGTTTCATTCAAATTTCTTGGTATTGGTCATTGGTATTCTCTAACATTTCTAAAAGTTTTTTTTTTTTTTTTTGCGATATGTGGGCCTCTCACTGTCGTGGCCTCTCCCATTGCCGGACGCGCAAGCTCAGCGGCCATGGCCCACGGGCCCAGCCGCTCCGCGGCATGTGGGATCCTCCCGGACCAGGGCACGAACCCATATCCCCTGCATCGGCAGGCGGACTCCCAACCACCGCGCCACCAGGGAGGCCCTCCTAAAAGTTTTTAATATAGGAATAGTTGTGGCTTCTTTGTCGTTTATAACATTGTTTATTTGTTCTTTATCTCCTTTTTCTTGGTCAGCTTTGTCAAGGATTTAATTAATTTGTCAGAGCCTTTCAAAGAATCAGCTTTTGTATTGTTAATTCTTTTGTCTTTATTTCTGATGTTTCCCCTTTTTCCTCTTCTTTTTTTTTTTGTGTGTGTGTGTGTGCGTTTCTTTTTTGGTGTGATTAGCCTGTTAATGTTTTTTCTGACTTTTTGATGTAGTTTTTTGTTGCATCCTATGAGTCATTCATTTCTAAGTAGCTTCTAGTTCCCATCCCTGTTTTGACTGGTGAATTATTTAGAAGTATGCTTTTTAATTTCCAAATTTGTGAGCTTGTTTGGCTTTTTATCATTGATTTATAATCTTGTTGCATTTTGCTCAGAGAACATGATCTGAAGGATATCATTGTTTTGGATTTACTGAGACTTCCTTTGCAACCTTAAATGTGGCCAGCTTTAATAACTGTTCCATGGTTCCTTAGTAAGAACGTGTTTTCAGCTTCTGGTTTCTGGTTCTTCATGTGAGGGGCTTGGAACCTGCCACTCCATCCTAACAACAAGTAAAAAGCTGAACAGACTGAAAAATCACCAACTCTTTTAGAATCTGAAAGAGATGTGAGGATGCAGGGCAAACCCCCAAGAGTAGAGAGACCTACAGGTGAATACAGAGAATAACAGCCCTCTGGAGTAGAGACTCATGGGTGAAAGCCATCACTAGAACCAGTGCCAGGGTAGGAAAACCTGATGAATTGGTGGAGGCTCAGTGTAGACAGCTCTGAGCGTTAAAAACTCTAGGGAGGGCTTCCCTGGTGGCACAGTGGTTGAGAGTCCGCCTGCTGATGCAGGGGACACTGGTTTGTGCCCCGGCCCGGGAAGACCCCACATGCCGTGGAGTGGCTGGGCCTGTGAGCCATGGCCGCTGAGCCTGCGCGTCCAGAGCCTGTGCTCCGCAATGGGGGAGGCCACAACAGTGAGAGGCCCAAGTACCACAAAAAAAAAAAACACTAGGCAAACCCAATCATAGTGGAGCCCCACAATTTTGTGAGATTTACCTGAGGAGTTCAGTCAGGTTTCCACAGTAAATATCAGAGAAAAATCCTTTTCTCCTTCTGGCAGGCAGAGGGGAAAAAGAACCATTTTGAAGTGCACCAGGGACTTCCCTGGTGGCACAGTGGTTAAGAATCCACCTGCCAATGCAGGGGACACAGGTTCGAGCCCTGGTCCAGGAAGATCTCACATGCCACGGAGCAACTAAGCCTGTGCGCCACAACTACTGAGCCTGCATTCTAGAGCCTGCAAGCCACAACTATTGAGCCCACGAGCCAGAACTATTGAAGCCCACGTGCCTAGAGCCCATGCTCCACAGCAATAGAAGCCACTGCAGTGAGAAGCCCACGCACCGCAACTCGCCGCAACTAGAGAAAGCCCACGCACAACAACGAAGATCCAATGCAGCCAAAAATAAATAACTTTAAACAACAAAAAAGGAAATGCACCAGAGTACTCTGTTCTTCTTAACAAGGACTGCTGATGGGAGAAACTATTTAACCAGAGCCTAACCTGCTGGGGTATTATCAGAGCCTAACTATTGAACTCCAATTAGTTTTGGCTATCTTCTCCCACCTAAAGAGGGGAGAAAAAACTTAAAAACATTTGTGAAGTTCACTGTCCAGAGGTACAGGCTCCCTACAAGACTGAGACAATTCCCCTCCCACCACAGCTCAGCACCACATTACTAGAAGTCTATTTACAGCAGTTCCTTTTACCCAGTACATCTTGTCCAGCTAGCAAGAAAAATAATTAGGCATACCAAAGGCAAAAAAACCCCCACAATTTGAGGAGACAGAGCAAGCCTCAGACCCAGACATGGCAGGGATGTTGGAATTATCAGATCAGAAATTTAAAACAACTCTGATTAATATGCTAAAGGCTCTACTGGATAAAATAGTATGCAAGAACAGATGGGCAGTATAAGCAGAAAGATGGAAATCCTAAGAAAGAGCCAAAAAGAAATTCCAGAGATAAAACACACTTAAAGGTGAGGCTAGCCCAAGCATATTGGAGCCATGGGAAAGGATCACCTTAGATGATCTAGAGTGAAAAGAAAGCAATGCCTAGTACCAAACCATGGAAACATTTTACATTTAAAGGTCCAGTGGAGTAGAAGCTTTCCCGAAGGAGACTGAAAAGCTAGTAAAAAGTAGGAAGAAAAGCATGAAAATCTAGCGTTGTGGAATCCAGGGGAAGCGAGTGATTTCACAAGGAGGGAGTGGTCATTTATGGCAAGCACCTCTGAGAGGTCGAGATGGAGAAATGTCCACTGTCTTTAGTAACATGGAGGGCACCTCCTGAGAGCAGTTTGGGTGGAGCCCTGGTGTGTAAGCCTGGAAGAAGCAGGTTGAGGAGTGAATGGGACATAAGGAATTGGAGCCATGTAGCCTGAACAACCTTCAGGAAAATTTGGCCAGACAAGAAAGTAGTTGGGAAAAGACCATGTTTTCAACGGAGATGTTTATTTAAAAATTCAGAGAAAATGTTTAAACACTGATAAGTGGAATCCATTGGAGAGGATAATCCATTACATTTCTTTCTTTTTTTTTTTAAATGTATTTATTTATTTTTGGCTGCGTTGGGTCTTTATTGCTGTGCGCGGGCTTTCTCTAGTTGCAGCAAGCAGGGGCTACTCTTCGTTGCCGTGCGCAGGCTTCTCATTGCAGTGGCTTCTCTTGTCGCAGAGCACGGGCTCTAGGCATGCGGGCTTCAGTAGTTGTGGCACGTGGGGTCAGTGGTTGTGGCCCGTGGGCTCTAGGGCACAGGCTCAGTAGTTGTGGCGCATGGGCTTAGTTGCTCCGTGGCATGTGGGATCTTCCTGGACCAGGGCTCAAACCCATGTCCCCTGCATTGGCAGGCAGATTGTTAACCACTGCGCCACCAGGGAAGTCCCTCCATTATGTTTCTGAGAGGCCTTAATGGGGTGGAGTATCCATCCCACTTGCTCGGATGAGAAGCACAGGGAGGGAGAAGGACAAAGATACAGGAGTCTTTGTAAGGATGTCCAGCTAGCAAGTTGTAGGAGCTCCTGTTTTCTCCATGAAGTACGAAGCAAAGTTATTTGCTGATACTGAGGTGAAGATAAAGGTCAGAGGTTTGAGAAAGAATAGGTAGCCTGAATGCTTAGTATATAATAGCTACATTTTGTTGAATTTCTAGTGTCAGGGACATGTATTATTTCTAATAGTCACAAAAACCTAGTAAATCCTGTTATCCTCAGTCTACAGAGTAGAAACAAATGTTACACAGTTTGCCCACATTCATACAGCTAGTGAATGGCAGAGTTGGGACTGAACCACAGATCTGTTTGGGTTTACACTGACATTTTAATTTGAAATGCTAGAAGAGTGTGGTAAAGACAAAAATTATCTCCTCCAGTTTTTCACTGGCTTTCCTACAGTTCATCAGAGAGTTAAGATCCTCTGTGACCCAGTTGAAAACTCTAACCTGCGTGAGCAGGGTGAGTCGTCTTCAGTGGTTAACGTTTATTTCTGTTAAATGTAAGGCATCACTAAGACTAAAATAGAATTTGGGGTCAGATTCCTTCATGGCTGTGGAGCTCTGCAGCGGTGACAGATGGATGAGGGAGCAAATGCTAGAGGGAGAAAGGAAAGAAAAAAGAATATGTCCTAAATGAACCTTCTGTCCAGTGAAGACTCCTGGGGTGTCCGAGTGAGTATGCTCTTCAGGCTCCCTCCTCTCAGGACTCTCGCACCCTGACCCTCCAATAACCTTTCAGTTTCCAAGGAAATGGAAAGCTATGATAATGGAGTGTAAGTGCTTTTGTATTTATAATTGTGAATAGGAAAAAACCTAAAGAAATACCTTAGAAACCCTCAAGATGAGATGGGGGCTTCCCTGGTGGCGCAGTGGTTGAGACTCCGCCTGCCGATGCAGGGGACACGGGTTCGTGCCCTGGTCCGGGAAGATCCCACATGCCGCGGAGCGGCTGGGCCCGTGAGCCATGGCCGCTGAGCCTGCGCGTCCGGAGCCTGTGCTCCGCAACGGGAGAGGCCACAGCAGTGAGAGGCCCATGTATCGCAAAAAAAAAAAAAAAAAAGATGAGATGGGAGAATGGGAACAGATGACTTGTCAGGAAAGTAGACACTCCAGCCTAAAAGGTGCATCTTTTATTCTCCTCCTAATTTATTGAGAAAAGCACGTTTCATTTATTTTTCTCAGCCAAGAATGAAAATAATTTTTTTTACATTTCTCTTGTTCCATGTTTGCAAGCCTAAAAATATGTTTAAGACTTTCTAGTATGCTGTGTTCTGGTAATGTTTGCGTGACGTTTAACTGTAGGTTGTATTTTATTCACACTTCTGAGCAAAGTGGATCGGAACCCTTTAGGGTTGGGGGCTCTCGCTCACCTCTGCTCACCCCAAACTCTAGCACCCTGTACCATGCCTACCATCTTGTAGGTAACAGCTTTTTTTTAACGAAGATGAATGAATGAGCTCATTGAACTTTCTTCGCACAGTATTCTCACCAGTATTCATTGCCTTTGGTTCTGATTGCTTTCTCTTTACTGACATTTTCAGGGGATCTCTTAATTACAAATCCTGTTTTAATTTTTGCTTTTTGTAGTTGTTGTAGTTACTGTTTTAGTTAATGTAGATATCACAGATTTTTTCTGTTATCTTGATTTCATCATTCTCTAATCTAATAGGCAAATTATGGCATCATGATTTGTGTTTCTTATGATACTGGTGAAGATAAACATCTTTTTGTACATGTATTGACCATTTGTTTCTCTTCTTTTGTGACTTGTCTGTTTCTCTGTTTACTGGTTTTTGTATGGAAGTTTACTTTTGTTTTTTCCTAGTAATGTTTAAGGTCTGTTTGAGATTAAAAGTGTCAGCCTTTGTTTGCTTTTCGACCTCATTAAATGTTTGTGTCTTCAAATAAGTAATGTTTTTCCATTGGAGGGTCTGCCTTTGGAGTTATGCTTGGAAAGTCCCTCCCACCTCCACCCTCACTCCTGAGATTACGAAAATCTCCTATATTAACAACAGCAACAGCAACGTCAGAGACTAACATTTACTGAGTACTTAACCATTTGCCAGACCCTGTTCCAAGAACTTTGTATATGCTATCCTAATCCACCACAAAAACCCTGTGAGGCATTTGATGTTGTAACTCATTTTACAAATGAAGAAACTGAGATACAAGTAGATGTTCAAAGTCACGTGGTGAGTAGCAGAGACTGGAATCCAATCCGGATAATCTGACCTCAGAGACCACAGTCTAAACTGTAATCTCTACTTTAAAACTTGAATCCATTTGGAATGAGTTTGGTGCACATATATGACAGTGATCTTAACTAATTTTCCCCAAATACTCAGTTATCTCAACCCCATCTGAATAAACCAGCACTTCCTAAACTACCAATATTGTCATATAACAAATGCTCATGTTTTTAACTTTTATGTTGTCTGCACATTTGAGCCTTATACACTGACATCACTAAACCACCTTTTACAACCCAAATTTAACATTTGATGCATCAGCTGATAAAACTTGAAAACTATTTTTTTTTTTTTTTAGTTTTTTAAAAAATTATTTATTTTATTTATTTATTTTTGGCTGTGTTGGGTCTTCGTTGCTGTGTGTGGCCTTTCTCTAGTTCTGGCGAGCGGGGCCTACTCTTCATTGCGGTGCCCGGGCTTCTCACTGCAGTGGCTTCTTTTGTTGTGGAGCATGGGCTCTAGGTGTGCAAGCTTCAGTAGCTGTGGCTCACAGGCTCTAGAGTGCAGGCTCAGTAGTTGTGGTGCACGGGCTTATTTACTCCACGGCATGTGAGATCTTCCCGGACCAGGGCTCGAACCCATGTCACCTGCATTGGCAGACGGGTTCTTAACCACTGCACGACCAGGGAAGCCCCTTGAAAACTATTTTTAAGTGTCATTGCTGAAACAGGCCAGTTTCAGCAGTATTTTCACCTTTGTTTGATTAATGGTATTTATATAGTCGTTTAGAAATTGTATCTCATCTTGCCCTTATCTTGAAGCCAGACACAAGAGCACGTATTGTATGATTCTACTAATATATCCAGAATGTCCAGAAAAGGCAAATCTACACAGATTCAAAGTAGATGAGTGCTTCTTTAGGACTGGAGGTGCGAATGGTGAGTGATTGTAAATAGGCATGAGGTTTCTTTTTAGGGTGATGGAGATGCCCTAAAATTAGATTTGGTGATGGTCACAAAATCCTGCAAATGTACTACTAAAATTCATTGAATTTCACACTTAAAACAGGTGAATTTTATGGGATGTGAATTATGTCTCAGCAAGGCAATTTTTTAAAAAAAGCAAAAACCTATGCGCTGCTCACACACACACACACACACACACACACAAAAGATGGGAAATTCAGAAGTGCTGTTATTAAAGTATAAGCCTCAAAAATGTAATAAAGTTGAGATGAATATGGAAATAATTAGAACTTGAAAGCAGTTCACTGTTATCCTCAAACAGATGCTCTCATACACTTAGCCTGTTGATTCTGGATCTACTGTGAATGAAAGATAATGTTGGGAACATATTGTTTAAAATTGTGCTACTAAAGTAATGTGTGATTGGAGTTTTAATAGAATTTTTAGTTCTTAGAAATTAGAAACACTTTATAATATCTAAGTATGTTTTTCAGTTTTGTGCATTTGTATTCTGTATGTTTTTATGAGATAATTATGTACCAAAGTAGGGAAGTGCCTGTTTTTGTAGGGGTTTTTTTTATCATACATCTTCTTCACTTTTCTGGTAGCAGTATTCTGATATTATAACTACAGCCTCTCAATAATGCATTTTACGGGCTTCCATGGTGGTGCAGTGGTTAAGAACCTGCCTGCCAATGCTGGGGACACGGGTTCGAGCCCTGGTCCGGGAGGATCCCACATGCCGCGGAGCAGCTAAGCCCGTGCACCACAACTACTGAGCCTGCGCTCTAGAGCTCGCGAGCCACAACTCCTGAGCCCACGTGACACAACTACTGAAGCCTGCGCACCTAGAGCCCGTTCTCCGCGACAAGAGGAGCCACCTCAACAAGAAGTCCACGCACTGCAACCAAGAGTAGTCCCTGCTCGCTGCAACTAGAGAAAGCCCGCACGCAGCAACGAAGACCCCATGCAACCAAAAATAAATAAATAAAATAAAATTTATTTTAAAAATAAAGAAAAATAATAATACATTTTACTATCTAATAAGATAAATCTCCCATCTCATTCTTATAAGTGATAAAAAGATTGGATTTTTTTGTTAATTTTTTTTCAAATTAATTTATTTATTTTTGGCTGCATTGGGTCTTCCTTGCTGCACGTGGGCTTTCTCTAGTTGCGGCGAGTGGCGGCTACACTTCATTGCGGTGCATGGGCTTCTTACTGCGGTGGCTTCTCTTTGTTGCAGAGCATGGGCTCTAGGTGCACGGGCTTCAGTAGTTGTGGCCCACGGGCTCAGTAGTTGTGGCTTGTGGGCTCTAGAGCGCAGGCTCAGTAGTTGTGGTGCACAGGCTTAGTTGCTCTTTGGCGTGTGGGATCTTCCTGGACCAGGGCTCAAACCCGTGTCCCCTGCATTGGCAGGTGGATTCTTAACCACTGCGCCACCAGGGAAGTACCTGTTCTGTTCATTTTAATCTTGCAAGTAAACCTTGATATCATTTAGGGATGATGTTAAAAATGAATTGTGATGTTGCTCTGGGATTTACTGATATTCATATACAATTTTGGTATGAATGAACACCTTTACAATATAAAATAGTCCCATCTGGGAACATAGAATAACTCCATTTACTCCAGCCTTTTTTTAAAAAGTCATTTAATAAAATTTTGTAAAATTTCTTTATCTGCATTCATTATATTTCTAAGATTTTTCCTGTGTACTTATATTTTTGCTGCCATTGAGAATGGGATTTTTTTTTTATTTTTAAAATCTGTTTTATTCACTGGTATATATAGGAAAGCCTTTTAAAACTGAAATATAATTTACATTTGATAAAATGCATAGATCTTAAGTGCTCCGTTTGACAAGTTTTGAAATTTGTGTTCACCCATGTAATCACCATCCAAAACAAGGTATAGAACATTTCCATCATCCCAGAAAGTTTCATCACGCCCTATTCCAGTCAATCCCTCCACCCTGCTAACAGCAGCCAATTTGTGACTTCTATCGCCATGATTTCCTGTTCTTGTAGTTCATACTTTTGTGTGTGGTGTTTGAGCGGCGGGGGGGAGGGGTGGTTCTTTTGCTCAGCATAATGTTTTTGATATTCAGCAATGTTGTGGAGTATATAAGTAGATGAGTAATATTACACTGTATTTGTATACCAGAATTTATCCATTTTCCTGCTTTTGGACATTTGGGTTGTTTCTAGTTTTGGAGGGAAGTGTTTCTTTGTTTGCTTTTGGTTTTGGCAAATATGAATATAGCTGTTATGAAGATTCTTATACAAGTTTATGTGTGGACATATGTTTTTATTTCTTTTGGGTAAATACCTAGGAGTAAAATTCTTGGTCATAGGGTAGATATGTGTTTATAAGAAATGCAAATAGTTTTTCAAAGTGGTTGTACTATTTTTTACCTTCCCAGTAGCACTGCCTGTGAGTTCCAGTTGCTTTGTATCCAGTGCCAGTGTTTAGTCTTGTCATCTTTTAATTTTAGCTGTTCTAAGGATGGCATTTCATTGTGATTTTCCTTTTTGACTAGAGATGCCAAGCACCTTTTCTTGCTTTTCATATATCTTCTTCTATAAAACTTGTTTCAGCTTTTTGCCCATTTTTTATTGGGATATCTCCTGATTTGTGATTTGTAGGAGTTATTTGTACATTCTTATTAGACACCTGTTTCATTAGTTTCCGTAGTTATTCACTTGGTTATCTTTGATTTCCAACTAAGCAATTATATCTTCTATGGATAATCATATTTTTGCTCCTTTTTTGTAATAACTTTGCCTTTTATGTATCTCCTCATTTTATGGCATTGGCTAGAACTTCCCAAACTGTTGAATAATAGGAGTGATAGCAGGAATTCTTGTCCTGGTCTTGAATTTAATGATACTGCTCTTAGTGTTACATTATTGTTTTATTAGGAATGGATGTTGAATTTTATCTGATATCTTTTCTGTTGAGATGTTTGCATGATTTTTCTTCCTTAATCCACTAATGTGATTTACTAATTTTGAAACATCCATGCATCTTGGAATAAACCCTACTTGGTGAAGGTGTATTATTAATACTGATAGATTTATACTTGTCAATATATCATACAGGAAACTTTCAACTATATTCTTATAAGAACTGGCCTATAGTTTCGCTTGTTTGTTATTGTTTTGGTGGAGGTGCTTGCTTCTTTTGCGCATCTTTGCCAGATCCTGGTTTCAGGGTTATTCTAAACTCAGCATAAGAGTTAAAATTGTTTTCTCCTCTGGAGTATATTTTTCAGTAAATCAATTTACAGATGTCACCTTTGCATTCCCATTCCCCTATCCATTTTACCCTCGAGTAATTTCCTTCATCTCATACCTCCTCTTCCCTTATTATTGTTACAGGCTAGGGCTGAGCTCCAGAGGATCCCAAGCCCCCTGCTTACCTGCTCTCAGTCCCACTGCTGCAGGTATAGGCTTTGTTGGCATCCTTGGCTGCCCTGAGTTTTGAGGTTTGCATTTTATTTTGGAATGAGTTCTCATGTACTAAATTGGAGGGCATTTAATGAGAGCATCGAGGACAGCCGCGAGCTCAGCCCACACTGACCCTGTGCCGCAAAATCACTGATAGTACTCCATTTTTGACCTACAGAAGGGGAAGTTTCACCTAATTCCGCCTTATACGTGGCCTCTCTCCCAGATGTCTGGAAGCAGCTGGAGGCTAGGGAAGCCTTCACTTTTTCTCTTTTGGAGACCCTGGAGGGAGATACTTATGTCAGGAGTGATTGGGGCCCATGGCCTCAGGGAACAGCTACCTGATGAACATTTTTAACGTTCTATTTACATTTTTCTAGATTGTCCTAGAGGCTTTTGCTTTGATATCCCAGAGTTCCTGGGGAGAATATTCAGTTAGGCCCCTATTGTGAACCTCCCTAAACAAAAGGAACATCCTACACACGTTATAGGATCTGACGAGGTGAATAGCAAAAGCAGGTGGCTAATGCAATAACCAATTGAAATCCTTCTTTTTTTTAATTTTTAAATTTAATTTTATTTATTTTTTTATACAGCAGGTTCTTATTAGTCATCAATTTTATACCCATCAGTGTATACATGGCAATCCCAATTGCCCGAAATACTTCTTAATGATTAAGGAGGCCTTATAAAATCCAAGACAATCTTAAGAAATTAACTGAAAACAAGGAAGCTTGAATGGCGTAGGCTGCAAGTTTATTGCAATGGTTTCCTCTTGGTTATCCTGATCCTGCTTTGCCCTCAGCAAGTTCTCTACACAAAAGCTAGACTAATCCCTTTGACTTTTAGGTTGATTCTTATTATTTTTGCCCCAAATCCTCTGATAACACCCCGTGTCATCACAATAAAAGCCAGAGTCCTCCAGGATTTGGACACCTTCCCTGCATTATCTCTGACCTCATCTCCCACTACTGTCCCAAACATTTCCTCCATTCTGGCTACACCGGAGCCTCCTTTCTGATGTTCAGACACACTCCCCCCTCAGCACCGTTTTCTCTGCTGGAGCCTCTTCCCCTAGCTACCCATATGCCTGCTGCCTCACTTCCTTTAGGTCTTCTTTTAAATGTTGTCGTCTCTGACGTCTTCCCTGACCATCCTATTTAAAATTGCATTTCCTTCCACAACCTTCTATCTCCCTGTAATTTTTTTTTTTTTTTTTTTTGCGGTACGCGGGCCTCTCACTGTTGTGGCCTCTTCCGTTGCGGAGCACAGGCTCCGGACGCGCAGGCTCAGCAGCCATTGGTCACGGGCCTAACCGCTTTGCGGCATGTGGGATCTTCCCGGACCGGGGCACGAACCCGTGTCCCCTGCATCGGCAGGCGGACTCTCAACCACTGCGCCACCAGGGAAGCCCTCTCCCTGTAATTTTTTGGCGACACTTTTTACTGTTTAACATCCAAATAGTTTACTTGTTTAATTTATTGTCTGAGTTCTAGAATGTTAACTACAAAGGAAACTGTTACCGCAAGGGTTCTTATCCTTTTTGCCTCCTTATATGCCCAGCACCTAGTGTAGTGCCTGTTACATGGTAGATGTTCAACAGATACTTACTGAATAAGTGAATGAATAAATTTAAAGGGAAGACTTCTTTTAAACATTCCCAGGTTCTCCCCGACTTTGCTCTCATCCTATGTGACTGAGAACTGTGCCTTTTGAGAGAAGAGAGAATTCCTACACAACATAGAGTAAGTCGTGACGCTGGGGAGTCAGGGAATTCTTCACATGATCAGGGCAGCCTTGGTGGAATGGCTTTGGGCCATTGCCAGGAAGTAGACTCTCTGTAGCAGTTGACTTAGCCTTCCCAGAAATTCCTATGAGTCTCAAAAGGAGCATTGGGAGGAGAAAGCTGCAGACCCTCTGATGAATCCTGGGAGTTGGAGTGGGAGGTTTGTTCTGACCTTCTAATAGGATTGTTTGACACATTCTAAAAACCGCCACCTTTGAATGAAGACTTAGGGCCAGAGAAAGTACATAGAGGTGGAAAGACCCATTCTTGACACTGGTGAACTTTGTGACCATGGACAAGTTGTTCAACCTCTCTGCTGGTGTCTGATCACTTTCTGTAGCAACAAGGGCTGTACCTTTTCAAAAGGACATCTTATTTGTCTTTTTTTCTGTGTAATTCTTCCCATAGCCTAGGAAATTCCTTTTTTATTAAATTTAATTTTTTATCTTACATTGGAGTATAGCTTATTATAGAATATTGAGTAGAGTTTCCTGTGCTGTACAGTAGGTCCTTGTTGATTATCTATTTTATATATAGTAATATGTATATGTTAATCCCAAACTCCTAATTTACACCTCCCCTCCACATTTCCCCTTTGGTAACCATAAGTTTGTTTCTGAAGTCTGTGAGTCTGCTTCTGTTTTATAAATAAGTTCATTTGTATCAATTTTTTTAGATTCCTCATGTAAGTGATATCATACGATATTTGTCTTTCTCTGTCTGACTTATTTCACTTAGTATGATAATCTCTAGGTCCATCCATGTTGCTGCAAATGGCATTATTTCATTCTTTTTAATGGCTGAGTAATATTCCATTGTATATGTGTAGGAAATTCTTTTAGTATCTGTGTGTCTCCTGTATCCATCCGGCTTGTAGGTCAGGATGTAAGAGCATCTTCAAATGTGGGTCGAGATAATGGAGAGGAGTCCTTGCTCTGTGTTCTCCCTGATCAGTCTATCTTCCCCTTCCTGTAGAGACTACTGCTATTCATTCATTGATGCATTGCATTTAATATTTATAGACTTACCCCGTGCCAGGCACTGCTCTAAGAAGTGTGGGAGCAACACAGATAAGGAGTTAACACATATATTTTGGACACTGTGCTAAATGCTTTCCATGTATTTTTTTAAATTAATTTATTTAATTTTGGCTGCGTTGGGTCTTCGTTGCTGCACGCGGGCTTTCTCTAGTTGTGGCGAGCGGGGGCTACTCTTTGTTGTGGTGCACGGGCTTCTCACTGTGGTGGCTTCTCTTGTCGCAGAGCACAGGCTCTAGGTGCACGGGCTTCAGTAGCAGTGGCACGCGGGCTCAGTAGTTGTGGCTCATGGGCTCTAGAGCGCAGGCTCGGTAGTTGTGGCATATGGGCTTAGTTGCTTCGCAGCATGTGGGATCTTCCTGGACCAGGGCTCGAACCCATGTCCCCTGCATTGGCAGACAGATTCTTAACCACTGTGCCACCAGGGAAGCCCTCCACGTGTTTTTATTTACTTATTTTTACTCTGTTCTTATGAGGTATAGTTGATTTACAATGTTGTGCTAATTTCTGCTGTACAGCAAAGTGACTCAGTTATACACATATATACATTCTTTTTTTATATTCTTTTCCATTATGGTTTATCCCAGGAGATTGGATATAGTTCCCTTGGCTATACAGTAGGACCTTGTTGTTCATCCATCCTAAGTGTAATAGTTTGCATCTAATAACCCCAAACTCCCAGTCCATCCCTCTCCCTGCCCCCCCGCTCCTTGGCAACCACAAGTCTGTTCTCTATCTTTACACGTATTTTTAGTTCGTTTAATATTTAGAGAAAGAGAGAGGGGGAGACTGTTACTATTGTTTTTATTGGAAGCGCATCTGAGATGCCCCCTGATTATACCTACACTACCCTTTATTGTAACAAGATCTCTTATTTCCCTAAAGAGTATTAGAAAATTTTAGTGGACATGGAGGGAAACGGTCTAATGCTTCTGTGTGAAAGAAAGGCAGACCCTCTTTTGCTAAAGCTCCATTTGACCTAGTTCGTAAATAGGATCCAGGCAAGGTAGCTTCTAGTCAGCACCTTTACGTATGGCTGTCCAACTGGATATGAATTTGCCATGTTTGACTGTCATCTAGCCTAAATTTATCCAGATCATCTATGAGATCAGGAGAGAGCTTACCAGATGCTGGGCCGAGGTCCACATTTACTGCACCTACAAGAGTGCCATGATACGTGAGTCAGATAACCCAGATCAAAAAAGGAAGTGATGTTAGTCTATTATCACCTGCTTTTAATGAACCCATGAAGACTCAATGATGTTTTTAGGGCCTTCGGGATAATACTTTTAAAATAGTTAATCCTGATACCATTTCTGAGATGAGCAGCAAACTTACTTTCCCAGGAAGAGGGCACAGCCCTCTACTCTTGGGTCTGTGGTCTTCCTCTTTGCCTGGTAAGGCCCTGACCACAGCCTGTGGTGAAGCGCTGCCTGTCATCCTAGGCGGTCAGTTCCTATGGGGCATAAGCCAGTCACCAAGCTTTCCCTTTACCGTCTAGTGGTAAGAAAAGCTGAGCACTGAGAAAGCCGTCGGTGAGACATGGTTGGCTGAGTGTGTCACAGAAGAGCGTGTCTGCCAAGGGCACCACTTCTTCCCTGGCTGTGTTGGGTAGTGTTTTGAAACATGAAACGCTCAAATCTCAGCAGGGTAAAACCAGCCGTCCTTGTCATTCAAGACCAGCCAAAGCCACTTCTTTTTTACAGGAAGGCAAAGAAGTTGCTCAGATTGAGCTGTTATCATTCTTATTACCATTAAGTTTTTCTTTATAGTTGTTGTTGTTGTTGTTTGTTTGTTTGTTTGTTTGTTTGTTTTTGCTGCACTGCACGGTTTGTGGGATCTTAGTTCCCCGACCAGGGATTGAACCCGGGCCCTCAGCAATGAGAGCACGGAGCCCTAACCATTGGACCGCCAGGAAATTCCCTCTTCTTTGTGTTATTATTATCATCAGTGCTATCTGCCTTTGCCATTCTAGGATACAGCCGCCGGCTTCTTCTGTAGTAGAGTTGTGTGGGAGCTCCCCAGCCCCTAGGTCATACCCTTAGAAGCCTCTGAGGGGAAGCCCCAGTCATGTGGGGAGGTCAGGAACCGTGCACGATATCCCCTCCACAGGTGGAACCAGTCCTCTGAGTCCTCACCAGTGCATCAGTCCAGACTGGGAATCCCAGACTCAGTCATGTTGTAGGGCATGAAGCATGAAGATATGTAAGCAAGCAGGGAGGATTCCTTCCAGCTTGAGCAGCTGTGAGCCATATAGCATCATATGATATGAGCATATCATAGCAGCAGCCATCCTGACTCATGGACTCACTTCTTTTGTCTTCACGGTTCTGCAGGAGTTACATGAGAGGGGTGATGGTATTTTGGAATAGGGTAGCAGCATAGAGATGGAGAAAATTGGACAGACTCTAGATATTTCTGAAGGGAAAAATAACATGACTTGCAGATGTGGGAGGGTAAGAGAAGAGGAGGAATGTAAATTTGATGCCCGCCAGATTTGGGGAGCTTCTGGGAAGATGTGTTTACCAAACTGAGATGAAAAAGACAGGTAGGAAGTCTGGGGGCAGGAGAAGGAAATCAGCTCCATTTTTGAAATACTAAGATTGAGATGCCTATTAGACAATTAACTAGACATCTAAAGAAAGCACTTGGGTATATGAGTTTATAATGCAGGGAAGAGGCTGGGATGAAGATATAAATGTTGGAGTTGTCCATACATAAGTGGCATCTTAAGCCAGGGAATTGGGTAAGATCAGATAAGATAGTGATGTGAATGTTTTTGGTCAGCCATAAAGTGCTTTACATGTATGGGATGTTATTCTCCTGTCCATTCCTAGCTGAGCATATCATTAGTCAGAGTAATACTTTCTAACGTAGGGCCAGTCCTATGGAATTAGATCTAGAATCATTTGAGGGAGTGATTCAGGAAAGGAAAAGGAGTGAGCTGATGGCAGTCCTCTCGCAGTGCCCTGTGAGGGCTGAGGGGTTCACTCGTGCCCCAGCACCAGCTCAGAGAGCATCATGCTCCAGGAACACTTCCAGTGCAATTAATCATGTTAATATCTATAAATAAAGTGCAATCAACAGTTACTTTAACAGTGCATACTAATTATTGGTAGGATCTGTCACTGATAAGAGGTGTTTTTGCCAATTTTGTCATGTCTGGGGCAAGCATCAGGAATACAGTTGGAGTTTCTGGGGAAACTCACGGACCAAATCGTTACCAGCTCCCATGTTACAGGTGGGCCAGGTTTGGGCCATCAGTGTAATTGTTACAGTGAGAATTAATGACACTTCAGGGAAATGCTGCAACTGGGATTTCCTCTCCACTTGATGAATGATTTCTTGCTGCTTTATCTTGCAAGGGTTTTTGTTTTTATAAGAGGCTCTGTGAGAACAGGATTTCTCAGTGAGTCAGTAGTGCTGGGGAATATCAGGGTGGGTGGTGACCAAATGTCCCATAGCTTGGTGGCTTCCTGGAAATTTGACCCAAAGTCTCGAGGCAGCTAGGCTACTGGGGCTGCAGCAGATGTCCAAGAACCCTTGCACCTCCTCTTCATTTGTGCATCAATTCAAGAAATACTGACTAAGCTACTCCTAAGTGTCAGCCACTAGGAGAGATGGATAAATGGGACTTCCCCTGGAAGAGTACAGAGGCCGGTGAGAGTGAGAAACATGTAATCAATTGTAGTAATAATAGCCACCTCATATTTACTGCAGATGCAGGTTTTCTCATTTAATCTTTTTAACAGCCCTTGGCTTTAGATATTAATTCTAGTTTCCAAATGAGGAAACAGAGCAGAGAACTGAGAAACTGAGAAATTATGTAGCTTATCTAAGGTTGCATTAATAATAGGGAGGCACTAAGATCTGAACTCGGCTTCATTCTGTTGTACTATATGTCCAGGTTTCAGGGCTTTTAAATAACAAGTCCTCTTTATGTTTTATACCCCCAGCCTCAATTCCCACTCTTCCAAGCACATACCTTTTTTTTTTTTTTTTTTTTTTTTTT
>NW_006787051.1:1148129-1162506 GCF_000442215.2 Lipotes vexillifer
CCCGGACCGGGGCACGAACCCGTGTCCCCTGCATCGGCAGGCGGACTCTCAACTACTGCGCCACCAGGGAAGCCCCCAAGCACATACTTTTAACTGTTTATTTCAAAGTATACCTCTATATTTTTTCAATGATTTATTTTTAGTTTTAGATTTCTATTTAATTTTATTGTGGAAGTTGAAGATTTAGCTCATAAATGCACTGCACAAACACACACACTCTGTCCTCCTCCATCTTCTCAAAATAGTAATATCGGACATTTGTAGAGATAGTTATTCATATCTATATCATTATTGCATAAACTTAGTTTATAGCTGAACCGTGTAGTGTGATTACATTCTTTGTTCCCCCAGGAGTTGGTCATTTGTATCTCTAGCCTGACTCTTCCCCCTGATCTCCATACTCATATCTAATTGGCTACCTGACATCCCCATTTGGATTGTACATATAACGTATGCAGAACTGAGTTCTTGGTCTCTCCCATAGCCCAGTGCCTTCTCCCTCACCATTTAGAAATGAGGGTTAATGGCAGTTCCACCTTTTTGTTAACTCAGGCCAAATATACTGGAATCATCCTTGACTACTCTCTTTCTATCATTTAATCTATTAGAAAATCCTGTTGTTTCATCTTCAAAATTGGATGACCTCTCACCACTGCTTTCTCTGGACCAAAAGCCACATCACCTCTCGCAAGGTTCGTTGTAGTAATCTCCTAACTGATGGTCCTGCTGCTACCCTTGTCCCCTCAGACTATTCTCAACACAGGAGCCTGAGTGATCCTGTTAGTCACATTGTGCTACTTTACTTTTTCAGTCCTGTTAATGACTTCCATTCCCACTCAGAGCATAAGCCAGAATTCTTCTGGCAACCTGAATGATCTGGTCCCTCACAACCCCTATGACCTGACCATTGTTACTCTCTGCCTGTCTCACTATCTCCTTTCCCTTCTGCAGACATAGCAGGTACACTGCCACCTCAGGGCATCTGCACTTGCTCCTTGGTCTGCGTGGAATCGAGATAGCCACATACCGGCTTTCTCACCTTGTTTCTCCAAGTCCTCACTCAAAAAGCCACTCTCTTGTGAAGCCTTCCCCACTTAACATTTTATTTAACTCCTCAACACTACTTAATCCCTCTTCTCGACTTTTTTCTGCTCTGTATTTTATTATACATGTGTTATTATATGTGTATTTATGTGTATGTGTGTATGTGTATATATACGTGTGTGTGTCTGTATATAATTTATTTTGCTCATTAGCAAGCTTCACACATAAGAAATATGACTCACGACGGCAAACGACTTTTGCCTGTGGTTTTCTGATGGATTCCCAGCACCCCGAAGGGTACCTGGCAAATAATTGCATTCCATCAGTGTTCGTTGAATGAAGAACCTACAAATGAATTATCTTGGTTTTATTTGCTGTGTGTGGGTGTGTATGTTCATGTGCCTATCGGTAACTTGTCCCAAACTCTGTCAGATGTTTTAAGTCTCTTCATAAATGCGTCAGATTTTCTTTCTTTCTCTAGAGGACAGCCTTTAAGGGCATAGAGCAGGGAGTGGGTGGAGAGGCAAATGAAGAGAATCGGTACATAAGACAAATGTCCATACATGCGTGAGTGAGTCAGTTTCTGAGCTCTCTATACAACTCC
Source organism: Lipotes vexillifer (assembly GCF_000442215.2). Classification (NCBI taxonomy): domain Eukaryota; kingdom Metazoa; phylum Chordata; class Mammalia; order Artiodactyla; family Lipotidae; genus Lipotes; species Lipotes vexillifer. Next base: position 1,149,778 of record NW_006787051.1, read on the forward strand.
ATGGGTTTATTTGCCCCGCACAAATACAACACTAGTCCAGTGGCATTCTAGTTAAGTTTTCCTATCCAGTAGAGTAAGATCTCCCCATTTGTTCTTCAAGAGAATCTTGACTGCTCTAGGCACTTTGCGTGTCCAAATTAAATTTAAAATCAGTTTGTCAAATTGTCATCTGACTGGAATTACATTTAGCCTGTAGATCAGTTTGGAGAATATCTGTATAATATTGAGCTCTTCCAATCTGTGAACATGGTATATCTCTTCATTTATTTAGACCTTCCTTAACTTTACTCAATAATGCTTTATCTTTTTTCTATAAAGAAATAGTGGACATTTGGGGGTAAATTTATTCCAGGGTTTTGATGTTTTCTGGTGCTATTTTAAGTGAGGGTTTTTTTCTGTTTTTTTTTTTTAACCTGTTTTTTCTGGGATACAAAAATGAAATCTATTTTTTTTTTTACTTATCTCATATCCATCAATCTACCAATCATGAAGAAACATGCTTATTAATTCTAATAATTTATCTGTAGGTTTTTAAATTTTCTTTTCTTTTCTTTTTCTTTCTCTTTTTTTTTTGCCATGCCGCACGGCTTGTGGGGTCTTAGTTCCCCTGCCAGGGATCGAACCCAGGCCCTTGGCAGTGAAAGTGCAGAGTCCTAACCACTGGACCTCCAGGGAATTCCCCAGGTTTTTAAAAATTTCTTTACACAGAGCATCATCTAACAATAAATGACAGAGTGAATTCTTCATGTCAAAACTTTATACCTTTTATTTCTTCTTCATACCTTACTTTGCTAGCTAGGACCTCAAGTACAGTGTAGAATAGAAGTAGTGATGTGTCTTATTTCTTATGTTAACTGGGGAGCTTTTCACATTTCACCAGTACGTACACCAATGCTGCAGCCTTGTTTTTAGAGGCCCTCCATCAGATAAGCAAATTCCTCTTCCATATCTGGTTTGTTAAAAACTCTGATCATACATAGATGCTTGATTTTTATCATATTTTTCTACATTCACTTAGATAATTATATGACTTTTCCTCTTTATTATGTTACTATGGGCAATTATATTTTTAAAACTTCATATGTTAAATTAACCTTATGAACTTGAGATAAAGCATATGCGAGTAATATATGATCATTTTCGTGTTTTTCTGCACTCAGTTTTCTAATATTTTGTTCAGTTTTTTAAAAGTCTCACTTCATGAGTGACGTTGGTCTGTAATTTTGCCTTTCTTGCAATGGCTACCTCCAATTTTGGTACCCCGAATATGATGTCTTCAAAAAATAAATTGGGGTGTATTCCCTCCTCTTCTCTTCTCTAAGAGTGTTTGCATGATATTGGCTGTATTTGTTCCATAAAACTTTAATAGAATTCACCAGTGAACCCAGCTGAGCCAGAAATTTTCTTTATGGTGAGGTGTTTAATTACAGATTCAGTTTTTTTAATGAGCCATAGAAATGTGGAGTCTTTAATTCTTCTTATACAGGTTTTGTGTCTTGAAAAACGTGTACGTTGTGTCTAATTTTTAACATCTGTGGGCGTAAAGTTGCTTATAAAATCTTTTTATTCTCTTTGTAATGCTTTTAGTAAAGATCCATAGTTGTGTTGCATTTCAACAATGACATGGTTATTTTTGCCTTTTCTCTCTTGCCCCCTCTTTTTTATCTGTTTTAACAAAGGTTAGCAGTTTTTATTTAGCCTTTCCAAAGCTAACTTTTGGCTTCGTTGATTTTCTTTAATATATTTGTTTTCTGTTTCATTAATTTCTGCTCTTAAATTTATTATTTCCCTCCTTCTACTTACTTTGGGTTTAATTTGTTGTTCTTTTTCCAAATTCTTTAGATAGATGCTTTGATCACTGTTAATCAGCCTTATTTTGTTCCATGTTATGTGTTTAAAGCTAAAAGGTTTTTCCCTTAATCTGATTTTTAAGGATTTGTGTGGGTCCTGTGTGTTTCTCTTTTACTCTCATACTGCTACCGCACTTACAGCACTTCTGAAACCAAACATGTTGGGGTTATTCCTATACCAAGCAATTCTGCGAGACCAGCTGGGTGTCCTGCAATTCTGACACTATCTACCTTATTAAGGACTCAGTCCCATGACATGGCCCCTGGCTTCAGATGCCAGTCACAAGTAGCAGGTCCCCAGGTTACCCACAATTTCTGTCCAACTTGGCTACAGATCAGAGGTTCCCATGACCTCCTCCTTGGATTCGATTATTTGCCAGAACAGCTCACAGAACTCAGGGAAACATTTACTTGCTTTACCAGTCTATTAAAAGATGTGATAAAGGGTACAGATGAACAGAGATACGTAGGGTGAGGTTTGGGAGGGTCCTGAGCACAGGAGCTTCTGTCTCCATGGAGTTTCGGGTATGTCACCTTCCTGGTGTATGGATGTGTTCACCAACCTGGAAGCTCTTTGGAACCAATACTTTTGATATTTTATGGGGGCTTTCTCATGTAGGCATGGTCAATTATTAACTTCATTTCCAGCCCTCTCCCATCTCTGGAGAGTGGGGGCTGGTGCTGAAAATTTCAAGCTTCTAATCATGGCTTGGTCTTTTTGGTGACCGGTTCCCATCCAGAAGCCATCAAGGAGCACCCCGACAGTTGCCTCACTGGAACAAAAGATGCTCCTAGTACTCTTATCACTTAGGAATTTGCAAGGGTGTCAGGAACGCTGTGTCAGGAAAAAGGAAGAAAACCAAATATATATATTTCTTATTATAAATCACAATATCACAGCATTCCACGTATTTTGAAACGTATAATTTTTATTATCACCCAGTTCAATATATTTCTAATTTTCATTGTGGTTTTTATTTGGAACGATGGTTTATTTGGAAGTGTATTTCTTAGTTTCCAAACATATAGAAACCCTCTAGTTATCTTTTTATTACAGAGTTCCAGCTTAATTGCATTTTGGTCAGCTCTCATCGTATCTAACATCTCTGCCATGCCCTGCAGTTAACTAACCTCCTTCCGGATGTCTTCTATGACATCAACTGTTGACCTCTGTGTGAGAATGTGTGATGGTTAGGTACACAAGTGTATGGACCACAACCATTTCTCCCCTTTTCAGTACAGGAAAATGTGTGTGAAAAGGCAAGCTGAAATAAGGGCATGATGTATGTATAGTAAAGGATTGACTCAGTAAGCTTGGGGTGCCTAAACCCTACCCTGCACATTCCAAAGAAAGGACTAGTCCTTGACTAGCCCTTGAAAGATAACCTCTAAGCCCTTAGAATATCCTGACTGATAGGAGTTCTTTGTATAACAGACCTTGGACCACACCAAATATTTTTTGCTAATGGTGTGATTTATGATGGACACTTGTTTTTGTTCACCTAGGGCTCTGGGCTACGCTGATCCCCCTCTGATGAAGGGAGTAAAGACTGATCAGCTAAGGTTAGTCATGTGGGTACTCCGTACCACGCACAGTAAGAACCTTGGGCATCAAGGTTTAGGTGAGCTTCCCTGGCTGGTGATACTTTGTATATGTTGTCACACATCACTGCTGGGAGAACTAAGTGCTATCTGTGTGACTCCACTGGAAAAGGGCAATTGGAAACTCATGCCTGGTTTCTCCTGGACTCCACCCTATGTAATTTGTTTTTCTTTGCTGATTTAAATCTGTGTCCTTTTATTGTAATAAACCGTAACCATGAGTAGAACAGCTTTTTTGGGTCCTGTGCGTCCTTCTCATGAATCATCAGACCTGAGGGTGGTCTTGAGGACCCCCCAGTACAATGGTACTTAGAAAATATTGAGGAGACTGGGGTATCAAAAGTCTGTTGATAATGATTCTCTTTGCCTAACTTTTGTAACCTACTATAAAACCAAAGTTCAGGGCTTCCCTGGTGGCGCAGTGGTTGGGAGTTCACCTGCCAATGCAGGGGACACGGGTTCGTGCCCTGGTCCGGGAGGATCCCACGTGCTGTGGAGCAGCTGGGCGCATGAGCCATGGCCACTGAGCCTGCGTGTCCAGAGCCTGTGCTCCGCAGCGGGAGAGGCCACGACAGTGAGAGGCCCACATACCGCAAAAACAAACAAACAAACAAACCAAAGTTCAATAATTTTGGCGATGTTAATATCATGCAAGTAGGATTAAAGAATAATTCTTCAGAATGTTCAGTTATATATATCAGATGAAAATATGAGGTTGCCTCCACTGCCTCATGAGGCTCCTCACAAAATGATGAGCTGTAAAAGACTTTTGCTTTGACCCTTCAGTTATAAATAAAGACAATTAGGGATGTCCTAGAAAACCAACATCATGAAAGAGAAGGTCCAAAGTAAACAGATCAACTGATCACTGGAGAAAAAGAGATTAAAGCAAGAGAAAAAAAATTCCAATCAACATCAGTCACTGAGGACCAAGCAAAATCAGTGAAAACACTATATCTGTACCTTTGGGGGAAATTTCAGAAGGTACAAGCACAAAGTAAAAGTACAAAGAGACAATCTTAAAACCTCCTTGAGGGAAAAAAATCTACAAAAGAATGGCATCAAGCACCCTAGCTGGAACATGAAGTACTGGAATATATTGTGACAAAATAAAAGGTTCTAAGGTAAAAGAATTTTAACCTAAATTCTGCGCCCAGCTAACTTTCTTTTAAGAATTGGAGCACAGGGACTTCCCTGGTGGCAAGAATCTGCCTGCCAATGCAGGGGACATGGGTTCGAGCCCTGGTCCAGGAAGACCCCACATGCCACGGAGCAACTAAGCCCGTGCACCACAACTACTGACCCTGTGCTCTAGAGCCCACGAGCCACAACTACTGAGCCCACGTGCCACAACTACTGAAGCCCACATGCCTAGAGCCCGTGCTCTGCAGCAAGAGAAGCCACCGCAATGAAAAGCCCGCGCACTGCAACGAAGAGTAGCCCCTGCTTGCCACAACTAGAGGAAGCCTGCACGCAGCAACAAAGACCCAACGCAGCCAAAAATAAATAAATAAATTTATTAAAAAAAAAAAAAAAGAATTAGAGCATAATAAAGATTACTTTAACTACCTGTGAACCCTCCCTGGAAAAACAGTACTCAAGGACATACACAAGGAAAATGAAAAATGTATCTAAGAGTGGGGGATGATATGGGTTTTATGAAACTGCAATGAGCAGAGAAATAAATATTTTAACCATAGTTTAAATGTTTGCTAGTAATTTGGCTGTGAAACAGTAGAACGGGAAGAAACCATATTTTAAAGGACAAAATCATAATAAATTCCAAGAGGAAGAAGATTTGGATACAAAATTAACAAGCTTGATTTAATAGACATATAGAAATATGTCCCCTACAAGTAGAGCATAGGCATTATTTTCAGACATATTTGAGCACAAATGAATGGGATAGTATAGGATAATTTTTTTCAGCGGTTAAAACCATCAAGACATATTCTGTGAATTCAGGACAGTAAAACTAGAAGACAAAAATACAGTCCTCTGTAAAATGTCTTTTCAGAATTTTTTAATCCCCATTAATTTACCTACAATAAAATTAACAAATTTTAAGTGTACACGTTTTGTCACATGTCTATAGTCATGTAACCACTACCATTCGGTTCAAAATAATCTTTAAGGGCTTCCCTGGTGGCGCAGTGGCTGAGAGTCCGCCTGCCGATGCAGGGGACACGGGTTCGTGCCCCGGTCCGGGAGGATCCCACATACCGCGGAGCGGCTGGGTCCATGAGCCATGGCCGCTGAGCCTGCATGTCCGGAGCCTGTGCTCCGCAACGGGAGAGGCCGCAGCAGTGAGAGGCCCGCGTACCGCCAAAAAAAAAAAAAAAAAAAAAAAAACTTGAATATCCCTTACGATTTTTTTCTTTGATCTATAGGTAATTTAGAAGAGTATTGTTTAATTTTATGATTTCATTCATTTTGGATTTAATGAGATTTTTTTAATGACCCAGAATATGATTTATCTTGCTGAATGTTTAGTGTATATTTGAAAAAAATGTGCATTTTGCTGTTGTTTGATGGAGTATTAATAGGTAGAGTAAATATCAATTAGGTCAGGTTGGCCAGTAATACTGTTAAAGTCTTTTATATCCTTACTTCTTTTCTGCTTCCTTGTTCAATAAATTACTGATAGACAGTGTTGGAATCTCTTAACTCCACTTGTGGGTTTGCCTATTTCTCCTCTTAATTCCATCACATTTGTTTAATATATTTTGAAGTTCTGTTATTAGAAACATATGCATTTAAGATTATGCCCTCTTGATGATTTTAGCCTTTGTCAATGAAATATTCCCTTCCTCCCTGGTAATATTCCTGGCTCTGAGATCTTCTTGATACTAATATATCCACTCCAGCTTTGTTTACATGGCCTAAAGTTTTCCTCCTTTAAACCTACCTTTGTCGTGATATATTTTTTAGTTAATTTATTTATTTGGCTGCACCGGGTCTTAGTTGCGGCAGGCAGGCTCCTTAGTCGCGGCTCACTAGCTCCTTAGTTGGGCATGTGGGCTCCTTAGTTGCAGCTCCCGGGATCCTTAGTTGTGGCTTGCGAACTCTTAGTTGCGGCATGCACGTGGGCTCTAGTTCCTAGACCAAGGATTGAACCTGGGCCCCCTGTACTGGGAGCGTGGAGTCTTAACCACTGCACCACCAGGGAAGTCCCCTGTCATGATATTTTAAGTGGATTCCCTGTTGACAGCATATGTAGTTGGGTCTTGCTTTATGATCCTATCAGAAAATTTATGTCCTTTCAATTGACGTTATCAGGTATATACATTTAAAGTAATTATCAATATGGTAGTGTTTAAATCTGTCTTTTCTATTTGTTCCACCTGTACTTTCTTTCTTTTTTTCTTCTTTATTTCCTGCCTTTTTTTGAATTGAGTATTTTTATGGTTACAGTTTATCTCCAGTAATGGCTTATTACATGTACTTATTGGTTCTTTAGGTGGCTACTCTATGGTTTAAAATATACATCTTTACATTATTCTATAATATTTATTATTTCCTTTCTTTTGCTTATTTTGCTTTTAATTTGTTTTTATTTGCTGGTTTCTTGAAGTGGAAGCGGTGGTCAGTGAATTGACACTTTTCTCCTTGTGTAATATAAGCATTTTAGTGGTATAAATTTCCCTCTGAGTACTTCTTTAGCTGTATCCACAAATTTTTGTTGTTTTTTCATTTCAGTTTAGTTTGAAATACTTTCTAATTTCTCTTTTGATTTCCCTTTTGATCCATGGGTTATTTAGAAGTTACTTAGTTCCCAAATATTTAGAGATTTTGCAGATATCTTTTTGTTATTGATTTCTAATTCATTTCCATTGCAACCAGAAAATATACTTTGAAGCTTCTCATATTTAATTGAGACTTGCTTTGTGGCCCATAATATGGTCTATCTTGTTCCGTGTTCTGGGTACACTTGAAAAGAATGTGTGTTCTATTGCTGTTTGGTAGGGTGTTTCTTTAATGCCCCTAATTAGGCCAAGTTAGTTGATAGTATTGTTCAAGTATTCAGATCTCAGACTTGTTTATCCTCACAATTCTATCAGTTTTTGCTTTATGCATTCTGACAGTATGCTATAAAGTACATAAATATTGAGAATTGTTACGTGCTTTTGATGAATTGACCCCTTTATCATAGTGAAATGACCCTTTTTGTCCCTGGTAATATTCATTGCTCTTACCTATACTTTGTGTGATATTAATTTAACCACTGCAGATTTCTTTTTATTAGTGTTAGTGTAGCATCTCTTTTTTTATTCTTTTACTTTTAATATACTTATATCTTTGTATTTAAATGTCTTGTAGAGAGCATAATATTGGGTCTTGCTGTTTTATTGAATTAATCTTTGCTTTTATTTTAATGCTTAGATCTTTTATATTTAATGTAATTATTAGAATAGTTGAGTTTAAATTTACCAGCTTACTATTTGTTTTCTATTTCTCATATTTGTCTCTTCTGGTCTTATTCCCTTTTCAGTTTTTTCTGCCTTCTTTTGGATTAACTTAATATTTTTAAAGCATGTATCTTATCTCTTTTGTTGGCTTATTAACTATAAATCCTTGTATTATTTTAGTCATTTCTTTTGGGTTTATAGTATATGTCTTTAATATACACAGCCTAACTTAAAGTGATATTATTACTACTTATAGTATATACAGTATAAGAACCTTACAACAATTCTAGTTTCATATCTTTCCAGTGAATAACCCCAATAAAATTAAAATTTCTCTTTCTCAATATTGATTTTTTCAGTCCCAGGGAAGACTCTAAATCTCCCTGCTTGGGTTACATACTCACCCCTGAACAGACAATAGTGGACAGGGGCATGAATATTTTGGTCAGTCTGAATTCCTGCAGCAGCCCTTCTAGAACTTCATGGAATTAGGAAGGACTTCACCAGAGGAACCCAAGAACAGGAATGCAAAAGTGTGCTAGTTAGACAAAAACTAGAGCTATCGTAGACCACTACAGGCAAACATACCACAGAAAGAGTTTACAGATTGGCAGGTAGAGAATTCACACACACACACTTGCTATAAATTCCCTATATATATATCTTGCTAACAATACGGAACTTGGCCACACAAAGCAGGAGCAAATGAAGCATTTCTTTGTGTGACATTTTCCTTCCCCTTGTACCCCCCCAGGGCACCTCTGCATATCTGATTTCTGTCAAGCTGGAAAAGAAGCCAAACACTCCACGACTCTTTCGTATTTGACTTTTATCAGCATTCTGGAAAAATTTTTACTAGCAATATAAGCACCTCTGTATAAGACAGAGTTTCTCAACCTTGGCACTGTTGACATTTTGGACCAGATAATTCATTGTAGTGAGGGGCTTCCCTGTGCATTGTAAGATGTTTAGCAGCATCCCTGGACTCTACCTGTGAGATGTCAGTAACACAACTGCCTCCCCAGTTGTGACAATTATAAATAATGCCAAATGTGCCCTAGGGGAGCAAAATTGCTCCTGGTTGAGAACCACTGAATTAAGGAATGTTTATAAACATCAAGGTCTACAGATTGTTAACCCCAAATCAGCATCAGCTGATGGGCAGAAAGCAGAGTTAGCATTAGGTGCCATCAGCTTCTGTTCCGTATCCCAGCAAGTCCATCACTTCTCAGGGGACCACATCTGTTGTTCACCGTGGCAAAAACAGCTCTCAGCAGCTGGACGAGAGCAATGTTCAGCAACCACAACCACAACAAATGTTAGAAGAATAAGTGAATAAATGAATGGACAGATGGATGATGGATGAAAAGGAAAATGTGCATGATTATCCACAGTGTTACTCTGGGGAAAGGAGTGACTTAGGTGCTATGTACATAAGAAAAGGACATATTTTACGATTATACTTAAAAACTTTTGTATTTGAATTTTATCATTTTTACCTTCATAATTTAGATAATTTTAAATGATTTAAAACACTTGGAAATCAAACCAAGCATTTTCCCCTTAGTAAATCTTTCTTTAATTTGCTCAGGGTTTTTTTTTTTTTTTAACGTACGAAAGTGGACTTTTGCCCTAGTTCATATTCTGAATATATGACCAAATCTGAAGGCAATTTTTTTTCCTTTTAACTCGTGAGCAAACAGCAATATCATATAAATATGTATGAATGAAGTTTACGTTGGGGAAAAATGTACTTAGGACAAAAGTAGCTTGACACATTACATTCAGTTATGTGCCTTGGTCTTGAGGGCAGGGACTGCATCATCACATCTTGAGCCCTAGGCTTGTGCAGTGTGGGCCCTCAGAAAATGTATGCCGAAAAAATGATGATGAAGCTTCTTAGGCATGTTTTTGGTTGCTCCTGTTTTACTTTGTAAAACCAAGATTATTAGGGCAGGATGAGAGGAGAGGGGGCTTGAGCCAGGTGCAGTGAAAAGTCCTCTGAGAAGAACATGTGTCTGGGCCTTTCTGCCTAAGGCACACAGGAAAGGTACAAGGGCAAAGGAATAGGCCAGGGAGTATAGAGGGGGAAAGATAATTTATGGGGACAGCTGTCCCTCCTCTTTCTCCTCCACCACCAGCAGGAAGCTGGGTCAGATCCTTCAGTAACAGCAGACCCTACTCCTGCAGTTGGGAAGCCGGGAGCACAAAGCAGTCCAGCACCTGCTCCATGTGGCACCTCCACCCTAGGGGGAAAGGCCCAGCTACCTGGGTCTCTTGATATTAGGGCTCCAGGAACCAGAAGAGCCTGGCATGCTGGCGAGAGGTCATTTATTTACATGAAGCAGGGAGAGCTCAAGGATACAGAGCGATCCATCTGCCTTAGCGACTAAACAGACTCCCTTCGCCTCATCCTCCTGCAGAAGCGGTCAAGGAGGGAGGTTGGGCGAGGTGACCTTACAGAGCTCAATCTGTGCTTCTAAAAATAGTAGCATCCTTGGAGAATCAAGGAGGGGAGGGGAGGCTGTGGATGTTGTGGGCAAAAACTGGACTCCCCAGAGCATTGTCAGTATGAAACTGTATTAATTAGACACAGACACCCAGCTCGACAACCTCAGGTATCACAGAAATTGAAACTAAACGAACTGGCTTTTTTTTTTTCCTTTCTGGTTATACTTTCCCTGGGCTAAAAAGGGGAAGGAGAATTGTGTCTTCTGACCTATTTGAATGAATGCACACTACCCCAGGAGGTGTTTTCCCCAGCAGAGGGAAATGGGGCTTCTTAGAGACACGTCGAGAGAAGGCAAGAGCTGCAGCAAAGTGGGAGCCGGGGGGGTCAGCCGCTGGGGGCCTGCGGGGTCTGGGTCCCCACCTTTCTCTTCCTGCCTGGAGACTGCGCAGGGGCTGGGCGGGTGTCCAGGTGTGTCCAGGGCTGTCACAGGCTGCCACTCTCAGACTGCTGCAGGGGCTTCGTCGAGAGCCCTGTAGGGACTAGGTGTTTGCAGGGTCCAGTGGAGCCACGTGCTGGTCTGCGCAAGCTGCATGTGACCAGGTTGCGTGCGGTGCTCTAGTGGGTGGAGGGATGTGTGTGCGCGTGCGCGTGCGCGTGCTGGGATGGGGAGTGTTTGCAGGAGTGTACGGAGGTATTGCAGCAAACTTGGGGTGGGGGTTCTCTGTAGGGAGGTGTGTGGAGCTGTAGGGGAAGAATACATATGGACGGTGACTGGGGGACTTTGCGGGCTATGTGAGGCCTGTGGGTAAAACTGGGGGAAGCTATGTAGGAAATGGGGGTTAGGAATCTCCAAGGGGCTGTACGGAGACCTGTCTGAGAGAGCGCATGAGGCTATGGGTGGGCTGTGTGCAGAGCCTGTCTGGGCTGCCAGTGGGGCAGCCCAGCACTGTGGGGCACCTCTTTGTGTAGCTTTGTCCTGGGGGCTCTGAGTGGATGTGATGGGGATATGAGTGGAGCCTCACGGGGGGCTCTGTAGGGGATAGTTAAGGCTTTGGGGGCTTCTGCTCTGGGGGCTGCTGTGGGCCGCGGGACCTGTGTGATGCTGTGCAGGGCTGAAGGTAGCTGGACAGAGGGGCAGAACCCTGGATGGTCTCCACAGCTCTGCCATTTAAAGATGAGTGTGCTTCCTTAGGGAGGGTGCTCCCAAAGTGCAGGCATTTATTCTCCTTCATCTGATTAATTACGTGAAGGGAAGGAGCAGTGCGGCCCCTTGCAGTGCTGCCCTGCCCCTGCTTCTGTGTGTGCCAGGCTGAAGACACTTTCTAATGCTTGTTTGTGTTCTCTCAACAGGACAACGTGGATCTTGGAGAGCTGATGTTTTCCCTCTGCTATCTTCCCACGGCTGGCAGGCTGACCATTACCATTATAAAAGCAAGGAATTTAAAGGCAATGGACATAACAGGAGCATCAGGTGGGACAAGCTCAGATGCAGATTTCTTCCTACGTTCTTATGTAGCACCTTATGAAGCTTCCAGTAGAGTAATAAAGTGCATGGACTTTGGAACCAAACTGCCTAAGTTTAATCCTAGTCCTAGACCTAATAGCTGTGTGACCTTGGGCAAGTCACTTAATCTCTCTGGGCTTTAGATTCCCCATCTGTAAAAATGAGGACAGTAATAGTATCTGGCTCTTTCGGTCGTTACAGGATTAAGTGAGTTAACACATATGACACCTAAGAACGGTGCCTGGCACACACTAAATGCTCCTCAGTGTTAGCTCTCATTATTATTACCATTGTTCTCTCTTCGGTCTTCTCCTTCACATAATTGTGGACTGGACCTACAGTTTGCACATGCTGATGTAGCTTATCAAATTGGGTCTTTCATCACATACAAGCAATCATCATCACCTCAGGCTTTTAGAAGATTGATATCCAGTATCCTTATATAAAAGGTCCATCAGTGAACTATGCGGTTTGGTTTTTCCAGTGAATCAAGCATGTAGCCTTAAATTCTAAACCCTAACAGAAGATACCCTGATATGCAGTTCCTTTTATACAAGTTCACAAGCCACCTCTTCAGGGGCTCCCAAAATGTGGTCGCAAAACCCCCAGTTCACTGGCTTTTGGTCACTGAAATCAAAAGATGCAATATATTTTGCTTCCTGGATGCCAGTGTTTTATTCAAGCAGAAAAAAAGATATGGCCTCTTCTGGCCCTCTAAGTCACCCCAGACAGTGTATGGGTGTCAGAGCAACACATGGTTAGGCAGGTGGAGCAAGAAGGACTCCCCACTGAGCAGAATCGTGAGCTGAAACCAAGAAAGTTCCGCCTGAAGCAGAGTCCAGCCTTGCCACCTGTCACCCCATCCCAGCATGGCACCACGAGCAAGCCTGCGTCCTTTCTCTCCCTGCTGAA
>NW_006787051.1:1162543-1164138 GCF_000442215.2 Lipotes vexillifer
ACTGCTTATCCCTTTGCAACCCGACTGCAGGCAGCTCTGGGGCTTGAGGCCCCTGCACTGAAGGAAACCCACCCCCACCCCAAGTTTTCCCAGTCCTCTAGGAATTTAGCTTCTCCCTTTCCTAAAGACCTAGTTTTTAGAAAAAGATTCCCCGAGGTGGCTCCAAGTCAGGTCCTGCAGCCTGTTTCCCCATGCTTTGGAAATGGCTTTGCATTTCCCTTCCTGTGACAGCCAAGCAGGTCCTGAATCCTAATCTAATTCGGTAACATGTTTTCACACTATTTTGAAATTCCACTCATTCTGAGGGGAGAGAGTCCTGTGCTTTTTCCTGAATGAATGACTCAATTATCCCAACTCCAGTCCCTGCCCAGACATCGTGCTAATTAAAATCTTCAAACTCCAGTCCACAGGCAGGTAGAGGGGTTCTGCATACCATGGTCCTTGAAAGTCTGCCGTGACGAAACTGCTGGCCTAAATCTGCATGTATCCTCACAGTACCTCTGCTTCTCATGGTCTGTGCAGATCCGTACGTGAAGGTCTCACTGATGTGTGATGGCAGACGACTGAAGAAGAGGAAAACGTCCACCAAGAGGAACACTCTGAACCCTGTTTACAACGAAGCCATAGTTTTTGACGTCCCTCCCGAGAATATTGACCAAATCTACTTGTCCGTAGCGGTCATGGACTACGACCGGTGAGAGGCCTAGAGCTGTTTCTCATTGCAAGTCCACTATGCCCAGAGTTGGGGGACGGGGGCGGTGCCAGCTGTGGATTCTTAGCTGGTGTCTTAGTGCGGCCACAGGAAGAGAGTCAGGTGAGCAGCACACTGAGAGCTGATTGACAAGGAGTCACCATTTTACAAGCAGTGGCGTAGAGTCAGATTACCGAGGTGCCGCTAAGCTCTCCCATTTCTTCTTTCTTTCTCCTCCTCCATTCTCCTGCTCCACTTCTTGCCCGCTCCGTCCCTGTACACCCCTCAGAATCTCACCTTAGAGAACTGTGACCCCACAGATCTCAATCTTCTCTCAGGCAATCCTCCCTGGCCTTTATCAGAAAGATTCCACTCAAAACAGCAGAATGATTACTTTAGGCAGACCATCAACATTTCTAAATACATAATTTTGTTCTTTTCTTTTTTTTTTCTTCTCCCAATGTGTTTAACAAAAGATCGTTTCTATGCACGTAAGTCTGAAAGCAAACACAGAAATGTTCTCTTGAAAATGCTAGAATCAGTATGGATGACAGGGTACATTAAAATGTATAAGATGCTCGACTTTCTAATTAATACAGCACAGAAGAGATATTTATAGCCTGCATTGTAGCCAATTGTGTATTTAAAGGACAGATTCGAAAAACAGTCATTTTAATATGCAAAGGAAGTACCAACAGGGAATTATACGTGTTAAACTAGTCATTAGACTGAAATGCAAAGTCTGTTTTTAATTGGAAACCTCCCACATGGTCTGGGCACAATTATTAAAAAAAAAAAAAAAAAGTCTGACTTCTAATATCTTACAGTATTATTTGCAGCTGAAAATTTTCCCACAGACCTCTGAAATGTCAGTAAGGCAGCCTCAATGCCCTGAACACTCTTT
>NW_006787051.1:1164215-1183139 GCF_000442215.2 Lipotes vexillifer
CTCTCTTTCCAGAGATGCCTGGGTGAAGCATAATCGTCTTGCAACCCAGGGAGCACGTGGGTTGGCTCAGCTGCCCATGGGTGTGACAGCCCACGCTGGGCAGTAGACCTCATCTTGTCTCCTCTGGACGACACACAACACAAATAGTGTCGGGCCACAGGAGGGGACATTGCCCACCAGCCGTGGAAGGCTGGGCCAGTGTTTTTCAAGCTATTGCCAAGTTTCCCGCATCGACAAATCTGATTACGTGAGCTCTGCTGCAGTTTAATTCTCAGTAAACTCATGAATCTGGCCTGGAAAAATCCATGGCAGAATTCATGGGGCTTCTGCATGCAACTGATTTTAATGAGCATAGAATCCAGTATCCTTCACACTGCTTCCCGACCCTTGTCTCCCCCTTGCTCCCTATAACACAAATAGGAGAAAAATCCCTCATCCCTGTAGGAAGGAAAAAGAAAGAGAAGAAGTCTGTGAATTTGGATCCCAGAGTGCGATGACATGGGCCATGTCATTCTGGATATATGCAAAGGACTTCTAACCAAAAGCCGTTAAGGAAAAAAGAAATGGTCCAAGGCAGAGATCTACCCAGGGATGTTTCAGAAATACTAGCTAAGTATTAAAGGAGCTGAGTATTTCTGCAGTAGGGAACTCAAGTTGGGTCAGAGAAGCAAAGCTGGGCTTGCAAGGAAGGAGGGAAGAGCACAAAAAGACAACATATTCTCTAAAGAGAGGGATTGCAAGATGATCCAGGAGCCTCCTCCACTCTGCCCGCTTTGTGAGCCCAAGGCTACAGCTGACAGACTCAGAGCTTCTCCCTTACCCGTACTCGGTTCCCTCTTGCAGGAATGAAGCAGCCGTTAGTGCAAGAAACTCCTTTCAGATGCCCCCCTTTTCATTACATGGATTTGGAGGCCTGAGGTCAACCTTGTTCCAGAGCCAGAGGTGGCATCCTTTGCATGCAGCAGGGAGTTCTTCCAACACAGGTTCTTGGGAACAAGCTAAGCCATGCCGGTGTTCCAACAGCTGAGCTGCGTGAGGGCCAGATTCTGGTCTTCCTCTCCGTGCCCCGAGTGCAATATTGTAACCCGAGTCCTCGTGGCTATTAAGCTTGGCCTGTAGTTTTAAATTAGGGAATGAAAAGGACCACCCCTTCCCTAGTTCCTCTATCAGTTTAACTGAGTAGTTGCTGCTCTTACATACCAAAATTTAAGGAAAAAACTATTGTGCACCATTTTCACAGTGTAGGTCACAATGAGATCATCGGCGTGTGTCAAGTAGGCAACGAAGCTGAGAGGCTGGGCAGAGACCACTGGAGTGAAATGTTGTCATATCCGCGCAAGCCCATTGCACACTGGCATTCCCTGGTGGAGGTAAGACCCTACTCCTGCGTGCTCCTCTTTGCAGAAGAATAAATGCTTTACTGTTGAAATGCAGGAGCCACCAAAAATGTGAGTGCACCAGGGTCTGTGGTCATCGATGTGTTTCCCCGGTTGCATTTCCTGGGACCGCTTGTTGGGAATTGCCTTCAATCTGAGATTGAGTCTGTGCTCCCTGCCAGTCCGGTAGGTTTTGAACATTGATCGGGGATCATCTGTTACTTTGATTGTTTTCAAAAAAGATCAAGATTCTCTTATTTCATGTTATGGCTTTGGGTTGACGTTTGGAGGACATCTGCAGGATCTGAGTGATTGTGGAGGTCCAGGCCATCATAGAGTGACTTACAGCTAGCATCAGAAAAAGCTTGAGACTGGGAGAGAGGAAGCATGGATTCTGAGACTGGCCGTAGCATGAACCTGTGATTCTGGGCAAACTGGTTAGTATCAACTGTATATGATAAAAACCCCCAAGTCAACAAACCACAGAATAACAAGTGAAATGGAAATTTATTTCTCTCTTACATAAAAAAGGTCCAGAGGAAGGTTGTCTAGGCTGTTAAAGTGGCTCTGTGGCTGACAGAGATCTAGACTTCTGTCTTTCTGCTTCCCTGTCCCAGTGTGAGGTGTTTTTTTTGTTTTTGTTTTTGTTTGTTTTTGAAGTCACCTCATTGAGCAACATGGCTGCTAAGCTCCAACCATCACATATCTCCCAGGCCATAGAAAGGTGAAGACAAGGGCCAAAAGCACACACATTCCTTCTTAAAGGATTTTCCTTGATGTCTTATGCAACACTGCTACTTCCATTTAAATTAGTCACAGAACTTAGTCATACAGACATGTATGGTTGCAAGAGAGGGTGGGAAGTGTATTCTTTTTGTCGGTGGCAATGTGCCCAACTGAAAAAGCAGGATTCTCGTTGCAAGGCAGAAGAAGAGAGTGGATACTTGGAGGCAGTGGACCATGGTTCTGCCTCCCACCCTCATTCATTCACTCACTCCCCCATCCTTTCCTTCTCATTTATTCTTCCCCCATTCATCCTTACTCAGTGACTCACCCTCTTTTTTATTTACTAACTCATTCTCTCAGAAATAAATCGCATTCTCTAAGTGACATTTCTGTGGGTCAAATGCCATATTAGATAGAGAAAATATAGATGTAAGAAACCTTTCCTTCCCTTGAAGAGCTTATAGACCATAAGAGAGAGGATGGCATGTAAACTAATCACTGAAGTGCACAGTCATAAGCGTTATCATCTACATCAAGTGCTACAGGGGCACCAAGGAAGCAAGTGTCATGCTTGGATGAGCTTGTCCATGAAGGGTTAGTCCCTCCTGCTCTTGGGAAATGAAGAGAACTGAGCCCCTGGGAATAGGGACACCAGAGAGCGTGGGTTCTAGGCAGAGAGCTTCCTCTTACTCTCCCAGGGCAGGCAGCTCTGTTCCCTGCAAAGCCATCCTGAGAGGCCAAGACCAGAGCCTCACCCAGTGTGGATTCTGCTGCCCTGGCCAGTCAGGAGAGTCTTAAGTAAACATGCAGCGCAGCCATAGAGAGGCAGGAGGGCCCCAGGGGATGAAGGGACAGTCTTTCTTTGTTGGAGATCCTGCCGGAGGGGAGGAACAGGACAGGGTCTGTGGACTGAATCTAAGCTTCAGGGCCTCCGGGTGCTATACTCAAGGAGAGCCTAGGGCCCTCCTAATTTGCAGGTCCTTGAGGACACCTCTGTCCTTGGGCCGTAGAAGTGAAGACTGCTTCCTGGGCTCAAAATTAATCCCTACGGGAGACCATAGAACCTGTGAACCACCACAGTGCGGGGGACTGGTGCTAGCTACAGTGCACATCACTACTTCAGTTCCTGGTGGAATTCTCAGAGGAGTCTGTGGACTGCCAGAGCCTGTCACTAGCAGGGGCAGTTAGAGCACTTGTGATAGGCTTTTTGCACTGCCCACTTTCATTCTTATTTGTAACCTGAAGTGTCAAAGACTGTCAGGGCTCTGTGCCTCTCGGGACACAGGAAATGGGAAAGGAGTGAGGATCAGGGGTGTGGCGTGGGGCTGAGACAGGAGCCCTGATTGTGCGCACAAGCACTTCTGTCTCAGTGACCTTGCCAGGGAGTGACTGTGGATGGGGCTGTGAACGCGGGGCCCCGAGCACGGCGCGTGCACCTTACGGGAGGGAACGTGTGGAAAGCGGGCCTGGGTGGCTGCACTCACTGCCCAGGAGGAAGCACCCTATGACTGGCTGCCCGGGAGCCGTGCCTTAAACCCTGAGCACTTGGCTTACTGCAAATCTGTGTTGGACAGTTTTGTGAGAGATACGTGCTTTTAGAGTTAAACCACTGAAACTTGGGGGTCATTTGTTACAGCAGCTAGAATTACTTCGGCGAATTCAGTGGTCTTTTCTCAATGGTTGCAGCAGAACTAAGGAAATGAAATGTCCCTTATATGAAAGGCAAACCAAGGGAGGCCTTTCCTGCCCTGTTGCTTCATGTGTCTTTGAAGTACACGCCTGGGACTTCGGATCCATCCTGAGAGGAGAACCAATACTTTCCCTTTTAAGGATAAACATGTCATGAGCGGAATTGGGGCAGTGGTACCGGATGAGATGAAAAGCAGTGTCAGAGGGGTGACCGTGCTTTGCTGACAGCTGTCAGGATGGAGGAGGCCGTGGGCAGAGCAGTTTTGACGTGGATGGACCTAGATTCAAATCCCTGTGCTGCCACTCAGTTGCTTGTTTTTCCCTTGCTGAATCTCAGTTTTTCTCCTCTGTAAAGTGGCTGTAATAGTGCCTGTCCCACAAGGTTGATGGTGAGGATTAAAGAATCTAATGTATGTGAAGCACCATAGCTGGCACCCAGTAAATGCTCAGTACAGTTCCCAGTTATGACCATTACTATGTATGTCCCACATTCTGAGGGATTGCTGTGTGTCCTCATGTGGGACTGTCGCACAAAGAAACATCATAATGTTGGTCACGGAGGGAAAAAGGAAGGTTGGGCGTACCCCACACCCCACATGCTGGTGAGCCATGACCTCCCACTGGGAGAAGGGGTCATTTGTGACTTGACTGGATATAGACACACGTATTTCTGTTCTGTTCTTTTTCCTGTCTTCCTTGGCCTTAAAGATAAGTTGCTGTTACACTAGGAACTGTTAAATTTTCTGCTGTAAAACAAAAACAGCAATTAAGTTGCAGTTCTCTGGATGTGTGTGTGTGTGTGTGTGTGTGTGTGTGTGTGTGTGTATACATAAGCATTTGTGTAAGAATGAATGAGAGAGAAAGAGAAGAGAGAAGATATGGGGTAGTTAGGATTTAGTACGAAGGGAAGCTGGCCTGGCAGAAGCTCTTCGCTGCCGGGGGCTGAGGGACCAGGTTAGGACTGAACCCTGAGCCCTGCAGAGATCTGGCAGCCTGCTTGGGGCTGCATCCAACACACCCTGACCTTGCCAGAGCAGGTGGCAGATGGAGTCTTCAAAGCCAATGAGTTCAGAAATCCATTTCTCTCTCAGAGAATCTGGATGGCTTCACTGCACACTCAAAGGTCAGCCAGTGCCGCGCCCTTTTCTCTGCATGATGTCAGAGGCTTGGGAAGCTGTGTAAACTCCCTCAGTGGGCTGCCTGGGCCCTGGGGACAGGAGCATCCCCTCCACGGAGCCTCAGGGGATGACAGGGCTCTGAAAGAGCTCCCACAGCCCTCTCCTCCATATATCCAAGAGAAGATGGTGCTGGCCTGGCCACATCCCGGCACCTCTCCCACCCCTGCACGTGGAGCTGGCCCACACCATGCAGCTCCGGGGAGAATAATAGAAATACTTCCAGGTTTTCATCACTTGGGTGTGAAGTGCTGCCTGACCTCTGGATTAACAAGTAGTAAACTTGGTTTGATGGGAAGAGCAGACCACAGACACCACTGGGTTAAGTCAGTTTTTACTTTTCTAAAAGGGATAGACTCCAATCAGAATACACAGTAAAGGTCAGCAGCATTCCCCTCATTGACAGAGATGTAAGATTCTAAACCCCGAAGTCCTGCTCAAGGGTGCTCAGGTGTGAACAAATCTTCCTGTCTCCAAGCTCAGCATTTTCTCTGTGCACCTGGTTAGTCTGACAGTCTGCAGGACCACCTCAAAGAGCTGGAAGCCCCCTGCAACTCAGGGTTATGCAGTTCCCAGCATAACTAGGGGCAGGTGTGGTACAGTACACCCTGGCAGAAACTTCCAGCCTCTGCCACCTTAAGGGTGTAGATTTAGAGCTGTATAGCTAAGGCAAATGTCATCACCCAGACTTGACTGGGAGTTACTCTAGCAGGCCCTTTAAACAAGCTCTAGATATTATCCATCAAGTGCCCACCAGGGCCTACCTGGAGTCTTCAAAGTCCACACATTCCCAAGATTACCCAGGTTAGGTTAAGTGTCCACCCCTGGTCCAGTTTGCTGGAGGTCAGGGGTCATGGAAATGTGACCTGGTCCCACTCCAGCAGGAGTGTTGAGAGGAGACTTGCTGAGAAGTGTCCCCCTGGCGGGACAGGGAAATGGACACAAGTGACCCCAATCTTCTGCTTCCCAGAAGATTTTGAAGTGAGGGTGTCAAAAGCTTTATCACTCTGGGCCAACTGCTATTCACAACAGATTTAGGAAAGAGGAATGATTCCCCAGAAAGAGGAGGGGTTGACTGGAAAAAGCCAAGTGGGAGGTCAGGTTCCCATCAGGGAGTCTGAGTGTGTGTAGGCCTGGGGTCCTGGTGAGGGCTAGACCAGCAGAGAAGGAAACTGAAACCAGAAAAAAAAAAAAGCAGGCACTAGGCACAGGGTGGGAAAGCCCAAGGGAGGTGCAACCTGCCTCTGTCTCCTTCCTCCTTCCCAAGCTGGCACCTAGGCGAGAGAAGCACAAAGGCCCTGGTGACGAGGGGACATCTGTGTGCATGCATCTGACCGGGCGTGTTGTCCAGCTTGTCTTTGGCCATCAGATGATGTCATCACTACGTGTGCTGCTGGGACCCCCTCGAGGCTGACCAGGCCACACGGCGCCTCTTGACTGCCCTGCAGATCTCTAAGGCCTGGCAGCACCTCTCGCCTGAGAGGTTTTCTTTGCAGCCCTTGGTACAGGTCACTTCCCCACTTACTGGACCCCGCCCCCAAAAAAACCTTGTCGGCCAATCACCTCCTTTCCACATCTTCCAAGCATTCAGGGACACACAGGAGCTGCAGGAGACTCAGTGCCATTACAGGCACCCTCTTCATGCCCATAAAGTTGCGTGGCCATTTCTACCTGTTCCTCTAGCCCCCTGTTGGCACAGGGGCCATTTCTGCCTTCACCTTCCTCCTCAACCCACCTGAAACTCGAGACTTCAAGCCTGAGGGGTGAAGCCAGGACCTCACATCGAGCCCCGCCCCCCATCTCTCCTACCAAAGGCTCTCTACGTCCTCTTTCCGGCTGATGGAACCTTCCTTTATATCAGAGCGTGATTTCCTTTATACTATGACTTAGGTTCAGATCTCCAAGGTTTCCTCTCAATGTGTAGAGGGAGCATTTGGGATTTCGATGTGTCTCTTTTCTCTTGACAGGCCTGGCTTTGGAGACTTTTGTTTCTGTAGGGACTCTCTGGTCATTGACCTATCTGATCATCGTGTTATTTGCCCTCAGTTTGTGGGAACATATAACATTGATTCCTTTGCATGGAACAGCATGATTTACAGAGAATGGAAATACGGTCCCTGTTACACAGGTATTAAATTAGTATTTGAGGAATGAATGAAAGAATGAATGAAGGAGACATATAAGGAAAGCAATTGGGTTCCTCTAGTTCTAAAGTCCCACAATTTCCCACTCAAAGGAGTCCAAAGGAGAAGTCAGTTCGCAGCAAGATGTAAAAGGTATCAAGACTAAATTTACAGTAGGCTCTTCAAATGGAGATGGTCCTTATTAAGCTCCAAGCTTTGATCACCTTTGCTCCATTTAGGAGAAGGACTTGAGAAGAGACCGTTTCCCCCCTTGGTTCCCATGAACTGCCCCCTGATGGTAGTGGCTTTGCATTTCGAGTGCACTTGAGAAATATTCAGAACAATAACTTAGGCACCTTAGTAAATCATGAAGGTCCCCCTCATGCTGATGATATGCCTGTCCAGGTTCTAGAGTGCTTCAGTATCTTCTTTCATAAGAGACGGAGGAAGCAGAAACCACAGACATCCCTGCGGTGAATGGCAGACTGCTGTACCCTGAATGAGTACTGATCAGGAGGGGTGACAAGGACATTAGCCCACAGGTTGGCTTTTCTCACCAGGGAAACATTTTAGCAGCAATTTTACATCAGGTAATGATTCACTCCCCCTACCTGTGAAGATAAAAAAGAGAAAAATAGAGGGAATGCATCTTTTGGACAAAATAAAGGACTTATTGAGATTATATTTTTTCAAAAAATAAACTGTTTTTATTGGGGGATTTAGTATGCCAATATCCATAAACACCAGCTGGGCCACTGAAGCAAAACTGAATGCAAAGAACAAAGAAGTGTGCTACATGTTGGGGATCTGAAAAACATGTAACAAACCTCTTACAATCTGTGCCAATTGATTTAAGTGGCCAGAATGCAGTTTGGACCAGTAGGCACGGTTAGTGTCAATGGGGCGTTGTGTTTCCAGCTGGTGGAGGGAGTGGTCAGCAAACAAAGCCAAGAGCATTCAGTATTTCCCAAACAAGTCGTCCTTCTTGTGTAGAATTATCTGGTTTAGGAAAAAGAAAGAAAACAAAAGGGTGCTAAGCATTTTCTCATCTTCAACTGGGGTACAAAACCGGTAACGCTTCCAGGTGTCTGTAGAAACAGCAGTCGTACAAACTGCGGAAGCATTAAGGTAAACACTAGAGGTATAAAAGATAATAACAATGTGTTGGAAAATAACATTGCTGCTCGAACAGAAAGTCAACTGCATCTTGACTCTCCTTTCTCACAAATGACCCTGCCCCAGCAGTCACTGCCCTGGAGCCTTCCTGCGGCACACTTGAATAGTAATTCAATAAGAAAGTGGCTAACGATGGGCTTCAGCAAGTCTCATCTCCAAGAGTGGCATTCCGGTGTGACTGCTAATACTGTGGGCTGATGGGCCAGTTCTTCCCACGTAGATGAAACGAACTAGAATGGCTTATGCCAACCTCTGAGAGAACCACACTCCCTCGTGATTATCTGTGGGGAGGAGTGTACTTCCTGGGTTAGGGGGCCAAGGCAAGGGCGGAGCATCCTGGTGTCAACTGAAAAAAAAAAATGCACAGCCTAGAAGTTGAGAGTTATGTTTTAATGGTCTCACAAAACTGAGAACTTCAGCCCAGGACGCAGCCTCTCTGATAGCTCTGTGGGACTGCTCCAAAGAGACAGGGGAGGAACCAGGATACATAGGAGTTTTTGCAACAAAGACCAGGTAGTCGGAATATCAAGATTGCTGTTAATTAAGGAAAACCAAGCATCTCAAGTTAAGGAAGTTAGCGCTTTTCTGTGTGGGGGAAGATGCAAGAGTCTGGGCTCGCTGAAATGGTTCCTTTGATGTGCACCTCAGCTATCTGGGGCCAGTATCGTGTGCTTTCTCATCCTGAGTCTCCTCAGGGTGCACTGTCGGGGGTGGTTTGCTGGGGGGCATCCTGCATCGGGGAGGCTGTAATGGGAAGGCTTGATGGCTGCAACATCCTTTGTGGTCTTTTTGCTGGGGGGAGGGGGAAGGTTGGTTTTGGTTTTTTGGCCACGCCACATGGCTTGCAGAATCTCAGTTCCCCGACCAGGGATTGAACCCAGGCCACTGCAATGAAAGGGAGACCAAACCACTGGGAATTGCCCAACATCCTTTGTTTACTGATGTGGCAGGCAACATTTTTCCATCGACAATGGCAAAGGACAGAATGTCTAGAAGGCCGCTGCTCCTGGAAATGCGTCTTTCAGAAGATGTGCCTGTTGAACGCTGTCTGCCAAATGTCAGCAGAACAACCTTTTGAAAAGACAAAGCTGAGTTTACTGCTTACCTGGTAATTGAAGGGGGAGGGCAAGGTCTGATCGATATTTTCAAGTATGGTTTAAGGTGGGCCTTTCAGTGTGGCATGGGGGATGATTCAGGGGATGGGGAAGCTTGGTTAGGGTTGGAAAAAGATCATGATGTAATAGTTTAGGTGGACACAGCAAGGTGAGGATTTTGAGACCAGGATTCAAAGAGTTTTGGGGTATAAACCGTCTGTTGATACTTTCTAAGGAAGAGTTGATGGTTTTTTGGAAAGTCCCAGTAATGAGCAATAATGTTGTCTGCAACTTTCATCTATCTTGGCCAGAGTCTCCGGGAATAGTAAAGTTAATGTTAATGAAGCCAATAGAATAGTAAAGGCAAGTTAATGTGGAGTGCATTCTGTAGACGGATGGCTGTGTTGGGGTAGATGGCTTTAGTTCGCACACCCCAAGAACAAAAAGCAGGACGAGGGCTGACAAGGAGCCTGCCTAGTTCTGTGGGTACCCACACAGACAGCAGGATATCTTTCTGATGGCCATGACTTCTCCTTGGGGATTCTAAGGAGCCTGGCTCCATCCTTGGCTCCAGTAATGGAACTAAGACCTAGTGCCGGGCTAAACCAGTCAAGCCAACCATGGGGATTAGTACTATCTAAGCTGATTCAGTCAGATAGTATTATAGAGCGTTTGGTGTGAATGCTTGGACAAAGCCGCTCTCTCTTTCTTGTTGGGTGTAAGTAAAGAAGCATACACGACAGGAACAGCTGTAGCCTTTCTGGACCTCTAGAGGAAGCAGGGTTAGGGTGAGGCCAACCCCGTAGGTGGCAGAATAGAGAGAGAAAAAGAATTCAGACCCTCGATCATATGGTTGAGTTGCTGGATCAGGCCTCTCCTGAACGTAGTGTTACCTCTGGCCTTTATGAATACGTAAGCATATACATTTGCTTTGTTATGTAAGCACTACGAGGTAGGATTTCTGTTAACTTGAAACAGAAAATATCCAGGACGTAGGCAAACACCCACCCCTGTCCCAACTGGTGTTCCCTTGCAGTGAAGAGAACCATCCCCAAAGATGTCATGATATCAACTCATCCGTCTTGCTCACTGTGATATGTCCAATGTCTACCAAAGTAAGTGGCACAGGACAGACATTCAGTAAAATTTTCCTAATGAAACAAATTGTCAACGTTTGGTTAATTAGCTTGTGTGCTGAAACAGTTGTGGCCAAAAGAGAGACTCTCTGCTCTTAATGACACAAATACTGTATAAAGTGAGGGGGAAAGCTGCTTTCCTTTTGCATTTATGTCTTATTTTTCCAAAGGAAAGATCAAATCCTGTGTGGATTTGAAGGACCCATGGACAGCTCTCCTTCTTATGATGGCTCCCTTGGGTTGTAAAAGGCACAGTTTCCTTAAGAGGGAAGATCAGTCACACGATTTTCTCCTACCGTGTACTGCATTTCATTTGTTTAGAATGAAAAGGAAAATCTATGGTCTTTTAATAATAGTATTATAGCAGCTCTAACATTAATTCTCTGCTTGTTTATTTTATTTTTATTTACAAGCTAAAGCTCAATTGTATGTTTAAAGTCTGTGATCCGTAGTGGTAGAATTACATATCGCACCCCCATTTTAAATAAAGATCAGAATGAAATGTGATGACATTGATCATTGTAATGCTTAAATATAAGGAAAGGGGGTTTTCTAAAAAAAAAGCAAGGGGAACTTTGCAGATCATTGAGCAGTTACATAATGCAATCAACTGACTATCGTGAGTTGTGCTCAGATTGTCAGAAAGAGAAGCAGTTGGGAATGTGGAGCAGGAAAACAAAGGTGCGATTTTTTTTTTCCCTACGTAGCTGAGGATCTGAGTGGAGCTACTTAAATAGTGTACACACTGACAGTCAGTGTCCAGGTTGAAAAAGTTTACTAGAGAAAGGTCATAAGAACAATCAAGACAGTAGATGCCATCCAGAGGGATTAAGATTGATGAAAATTAAATAATGTAAACATTCCGGGTCTTCCTGTTACGAATGCTTAATGAAGTCTCTGAAGGGGACATGGAGGTGTGGATACAAACAGAATGCTTTTTCTTGGGCTCATCTGCATCTCCCTCCTTGTTGACTGGACACGGGCCCACACCGGGGAGCAGAGCTGAACTGGAACAGGCAGCACCTATTCATGAGGGGGAGATGGGCATGGAGGAATTGGCCTGGCTGCAGAGGGGTCTACACAGTCTGTCATCAAGATACTGAGGCTGAGCATCTGGTGCTTGCATCCTAGTTCTGGAAGCTGCCATCCAAAGACAGTGAGTGGGGCCCCCCAGTGACAATGACTGTGGCCGCAGATCCAGCCTCGAACTAACGAACCAAGAGCCAGGCAGGGATCAGGGTGGGCTTCTGTGTTCCAGCGCACGATGGCAGAGCTCCTCGTGGCGAGCTTTCAGGATTGAGGTAGGATCCAAGCAGGATCTCAGGTTGGCAGGCTGGGGGTCAGCCTGGTGGAAAGGTGAGGGTGTGAGAATTGGACTTACTTTGGCACAGAAGGTCCAGGAATGCGTTGAGAGCCCAGGCCCCTTGGCTGTGGAAGGTTGTTATCACAGGACCCTGAAGGCTGGCAGGGCAGCCACATGCCTGCAGTTCTGCCTCTCCAGCCTGCAGGATCTAGTCAACATTGTCTTCAGAGGTGAGTAGCTGGGGATGAGACAATCTGATCTTGCATTAAAAATTTTACATTCTTTAAAGTTGCAGAGCGTCCATTCCCAGTATGAGTGCTAATGGCTCTTATCCTACTGCTTAAAAATAATGTGACCCCCCCCGCCAAAATAATAATAATAATGTGACCCTTCCATTGCTCTTCAAGTATGGAACCAGAGTACCATGTGAATGTGGGCTCACCTAGAACTAAATCTTATATCAGGAATAGGGAATCCCGGGGTCCTTGCCGAGAAAGTAGTAGTAAGAGAAATGGTACACTCTCAGGATAACAAGGGGAAGTCAGGGATAGCGCCGTGGGTCGCACTGATGCGCCCGGCAGTCTAAGCCGTCACACATGGTGCTCCATCCTCTCCCCTTCTTGCCCTGCTTCTGTCGCACGTCAGTCGGCACCAAAGAGTTAATAGCAAAGGCCTTGAGAAATCTGCACTTGGTTAAGGGGAATAGCTTTTAGATCCAGCTGCTGCCGCCAGATGAGATGCTTGAAAGCAAGAACGGAAATAATAGGAAAGAAAAGGACTTTTGAAGCACGTGGGAGTCTTTGAGGACGCCTCAGCCCAGAAGATGTTCCTCTTACCATTTCAAGCCAATAATTCTCTAAAGCCCCCCAGCCCAGTGTAGCTTCCTTCACTGTCTTTACAGGTTGTGTTTGAGTTCATGGGAGCCCAGGGGGCCCGCTCTGCTGGGTTTGGACTTCCTTGGTAGTAGGAACTAGGGATAGGATTAATGACAGCAGTAGCACTGAGCCCTGCACTGTAGTTGAAGTGGATGGCTCTGAACTTTAGGAGCGTCCTTGAGCACCTGCAGATCAGTGGATCAGCTGTCAAGACCAGAAGCAGACTCCATGAGCCAGGGCATGATGGGGAACCAGGGCTGTGAAAGCAGAAACATATCTGGGCCAGACTCAGAGCTTCACCCATTCCCATCCAGAAAGGAGGGCTTAGAAGTTAAGCCTGGGCCCCCTCCACCATCACCACCTCTCCATGCTCAGAGGCCATTAGGTGACCTGTGTTTCTATAAGGCTGTGTTTTTCTGAGTGAGATGTGCTTGCTGAGTGGGATGGGGTGGGAGGTTGTATAAGGGGCCCTCCATGTGGTTGAAGAGGCTGAAGGAAGGGTAGATCTGGGGGGGAGAGAGAGGTGGTGGAGGGCAGCCAGCCACAGGGAAGGGAGTTTGGTGTTGGGGGAGAAAAGGAGTGAGGACAGCCGGGAAATAGAAGACGTTTAAATAGACTTAGAGTCCATCTTGCCGGCAGGAGACAAGTTCACCTTCACAGCTCCAGGAAATCTTCAGTAGGATTGACATGGATTTGCATTTGGATTGTAATATGAGAACTTGCTGAGTCTGACTCGCAGACTAGAGGGTCCATGAAGGTCCTACAGGGTTCAAGATTATTTGTAATCTGCTGTTCACATGCATCTATAGATGTACAAATTTAAGGTAGTTCTTAGTAAATTGAAGCATACCTAAAGCCTTAAATTAATTGCTTAACACAGCTCTGTGCAGTTTTTGGAGTTTGGGGGTTTTTTTTGTTTCCTGAATTCTTTCCTGAAGCGAAGTCTAACTTGGAAACTGAAGGTATAAAACAGATAAATGCAAGAGCTACTGTGTTCGAAGCAGGCAAAAACTGAGGAGCACAAATTCATTTAATCAAAGAGGAAGGTGTGACCCAGTTAAACGTCCTGGTGGACCAGCCCAGTTGTGCTGCATTAGTGTCTAAAGGGAGGGGAACCGACAGCCGGCTCTGGCTCCTAGAGCTGCTGTGCTTGAGCAAATTGCCTAATCTCTCTGAGGATCAGTTTCCTCCCCCATAAAATGGGGCTGCTAGTATCTGCTTTTAAATACCTGATGTGGTGATTAAATGATATAACATGTATGAAAGCTCCTAGCATAGTATCTGGGAATGAAGGATGCTCATTGAATGTTCATTGAATAAGTGGGAAAATATAACTCCACCCAACTTTTCAGTCACTCATTTTTGATGATGCTATTTCCATGCTCAAATAAGGATAACTTTGGGGAGGTATATTCCAAGTTTGTCATTTCTCTGGCTTTGGGGATTTCCAGTGCTTCACAGAGACTTAGAATGTAGGGTGTAGCGCAATATTTCATTAAGTCCCTGATTATACATGGAATAGAGCAGTGTGCCTCGAATGCTCTTGGCTGTGATTTACAGTAAGAAGGACATTCTACAAATCACAACACACACACACATATAAAACTGCAACAAAAGTTTCATGAAATAATACACATCCAGGTGATGCCTTTTGGAGAAAAAAAAACTTTTTCATTAAGAAAAAAGAATACTGGTCACAACCATTAAATTGATTTCACAAACCTATGATGGGTCACGATCTACACTCTGCAAAAATGAAATAAAGGATATGTGCTTTTAGAAAGGCCAGTGGAATTTTGATGCCATGCGGGAGTATTAAGAGGGAAATATGGAATCATAACCAGCTGCATGCATTTTTAGGGCCATCCAGAATGCGTTTTCTCCGAAAGACCAGAATTCTAGATTTTTCATCACATCTCTTTGTCAGAAAAAAACACCATCCCTTGGTTTGAGCTTCTCTTTGTAGGTTGCTGCATGCCTGAGTTTGTGTTGCCACATTTGCATGAGCACAAATAGATTATTTTTATCACAAATATATATGTATATTTTGCTTTTTTTTTTTAAATTTATTTTTGGCTGCGTTGGGTCTTCGTGGCTGCGCGCGGGCTTTCTCTAGTTGCGGTGAGCGGTGGCTACTCTTTGTTGTGACGCGCGGGCTTCTCGCTGCGGTGGCTTCTCTTGTTGTGGAGCACAGGCTCTAGGCGCGTGGGCTGCAGCAGTTGTGGCATGCGGGCTCAGTAGTTGTGGCTTGCGGGCTCTAGAGCGCAGGCCCGGTAGTTGTGGCGCACGGGCTTAGTGGCTCCGCAGCATCTGGGATCTTCCAGGACCGGGGCTCGAGCCCATGTCCCCTGCATCGGCAGGCGGATTCTTAACCACTGCACCACCAGGGAAGCCCTATCACAAATATTTTAACCTTCTGGTTTGGAGCTGTGCTTTGCTTACAATGCTTAAACAGCACAGAGACACCAACTGTGTGTTTATAATTGAAGAAGAATGTTGGGTAAAGTCACAGAAGGATTCGTGGCTCTTGATGGATGTGTGTGTCGCTGCTGTGAAAGAGTTCCCCGAGGTGCCTGGCTGCACATCGACTCCCCCCTCCTGCCGGGTCCCGGGTACTGTCCGAAGTCCTGAGGACGCAGGGCCCGCCTCCAGGGAGACAGTGGGGGATTTGTATGGGAGCACAGGCAAGAAAGTTCCCAACCACTCGTTGGGGAAGGGTGGTGACCAGAGAGACATGATGACCCACTAGGGCAGGCTCTAGAAAATGAGTAGGAATCCTCCCGTTGAGCAAAGAGGAAAAGGAACCTCAAGGAGAAAGGTGAACGCTTCAGAGGCATGGTGCAAAAGAAGGGCTGGTGCCTGGGACACCAAGGAGTTCAGGATGACCAAAACACAGGGTACGCGGGGGACGGAAACAAGGCCAGAGAGGGAAGGAAACGATAAGGAATTTGAGCTTTCTGCTGGGGCAGTAAAGGAGCTTTGGGGTAATTTTTGAGAAGAGCTGAGCGTGCTCAAATGTGTGTTTTTTTTTGTTTGTTTGTTTTTTTCTTGCGTTATGCGGGCCTCTCACTGTTGTGGCCTCTCCCATTTGCGGAGCACAGGCTCCGGACGCGTAGGCTCAGTGGCCATGGCTCACGGGCCCAGCCGCTCCTCAAATGTGTGTTTTAAAAGAATCACACTGACCGTCTGGAGGAGCACGGGCTGGAGTAGTCAAGATGAGCCATGCTCAGACCTGAAGAGGAAAGAAGTAGGGGGGACGGGTGGGAAAGGATGGCTTTGCAAAGAGTTCTGAGAGGTCAGGGGAGAGAGGAGCTCAGGACGATGACCAGGCCTCTCTGTTGGCCAGATGGAGCGTCCTGGCGTCCACTGAGCTGCAGAACAGCAGAGAAGGGGCAGGGGGTTTGGGGTAAGGGGCAGGGAAGAACGAGCTGACAGGAGAGAGGGGAGATTAAGGAGGTTCACTGTGTGCCAAAAGCAGTAGAATTTGACAAATCATACCGTTCACGTGTTACCTTCCAAAAGATGCTCTTCTGGAAGGTATATTGTGACTTTAACCCCAGACGTGCACACACGCCCGCACACGCCGCTTCTAGCTCCTACCCTTCTCTGAGCTGGCAGCCAGTCCGATTCTGTTCTGGGCCCATGGCCACATGAAGGAGGCAGATTGGTTCACCCGGTCTTTAAATGAAAATGCCGATGCCCATAATCTGCTGACAAAAGGCTAATTAGCCTGAATTGTAAGTCCCAGATCCCTCGGGGAAGAGCAGGTCAGGAAGTGCCAAGCTTTACAGAGCAGAGCTTTCCCTGAATTAAGGGAGGTTGCAGGTTTTGTCTGCTGGCCCGCGACTCAGACTCCACTGTGACCCCACTGTGGGGAGAGGGGACCTGGATTCAGACGGGTGGGCTTTTCCTATTACGGCCTTCTCCCTGCTGAGGCCGAGAGTGAGGACCGAAAAAAGAAACTTCTGGAGCAGCAGTCGTAAAGGGCACTCAGATGGGTGTCCTCTGAACAAGGAAGGAGTTGGGGGGAACGAGGACCGGAGAGAGACACAGGAGACAGGGTCACGTGGAGACGGTCCACGTCAGGTCACCGAGCAGCCTGGGACAAAATCTGTTCAAATCAACCGCACATTAAACCGTGTGATATCTTGAAATCATTCCTCGTCACCAGACACCGCTCCTCTGCCCCCTTCAGATGCTTCAGCTATCTAGAGAAGGGTAGGACACCGCAGCCCTCCTGTGCACATGGGGCGCGGCTGGCTCCCCTGAGTGTTGGTCTGTGTGTGCGTCCTTCCCCTGAGCAGGGCAGCCTCAGCAGAGCTGTGGTGTCGCCAGGCGGGCGCGGGGCGTCCAGACTGGAGACAGACAAGGCCCAAGGAACTAGAGTTAATGAATACGGACAACTCCTTCCAGTGTCCTGGCTGAAAGGGGAAGGCAGGTCAGGCCAGTTGCTAGAAAAGGGTGAAGGATTTTGAGAGCAGGATTTTCTTTTTCGGAAGCAAGAAACGTGAGCGTTTTTATAGACTGTGGGACAGGTCGAGAGGGAAGGCAAGACGGAAGAGAGAGGAGAGAGGGGATGACTGATGTGTGGGCTTTAACCTGGAGCCGCGTGGCACTGGTCTACTCCCAGCTTTTCTCACCGAGCACACAGGATGTTCCTCCCCGTTTCAGGCACAGCCTGGCTCCATCTCACCTCTGTAGCCTGTGGGAGCAGATGTTGCTCCCCAGGTGGGGTTAAGAGT
Organism: Lipotes vexillifer; assembly: GCF_000442215.2. Lineage (NCBI taxonomy): Eukaryota > Metazoa > Chordata > Mammalia > Artiodactyla > Lipotidae > Lipotes > Lipotes vexillifer. The sequence goes on from NW_006787051.1 coordinate 1,181,631, forward strand.
AGCCTGAGGCTGCTCTCCATACGAGGCAGGGCACCCGGCATCTATGCAGCGCCCCTTACCACCTCCCACAGCGGCCAGAACGAGGCCCAGATGATCTCCTGCCTCCTCAGTTCCTGCATCTCCAAGTCCCCAGGTTTCCTCTGCAGACGTACCTCACTCTCTGGTGTCCTGGAAGCAGCTCAGCCCTCTTCCAACCTCGCTCAGTCTTGAAAGGGCCTCTTTCTCCACCTGGATCCTGCTGGGCTTTTTGCAGCATCCAGAGGCTGCTCTTATTCTGTTATCAACTTTGATCAGCTTGTCCGCAGCAGCCCCCCTCCTCCCAATACTCTGCAGTTTGCCACCGCCCCCCTCAGATCAGAGCCGCACTCCTTGTCATCCCGTGCACCTCCACGGCCCACCCCTGACGCCTGAATGACATGCCACACCTCTGCTTGGACCTCACCTCTGATTTCAGCGTCAGCCCTTGATGCAGAAGCTTCTTCCTGTTAAATCGTCTCCTCCCTGCTCTAATTCATAGCCCCCACCTCCATTCGCTTCCAGCACGTCCAGCTGTGGACAGTCTTTGAGCATTTATTCTAAAGTCCTAAAGGGCCCAACATTGATGCAAGAGGCCACCCCTCACCACTCAGGATGCAAACACTCACTGTTCCCTTTTGGCTTCAATCAGACAAACTCCAGGACATTTGGAGGGATGAAGCAGCCGAAAAACCCAGCTTAATAGAGAGGACAAAGCTCTGGGAGAGAATGGAAGAAATTATACAGGCCGGTGGAGGCCTGGACATTCACACAACACAGAAGAGAAGGAAAGGTCACTCTGTCACTGCGGTTTCATGATGGTGTGAGACCTCCACCTAGAACGTGAACCTAAACCTTCTGGGAAGCTTTCTCTGTTCTAGGAAAAAAGGAGGTGACGGGGGGTCCGTGATGGAGCCAAAGGCGGGCTAGAAAGAGGAGCCTGTCTGATCTCCAGTAGCCTTGAGAATGCTGGGTTCTACCTGCCAAGGCTGCTGTGGAAGCATCTGACCCCCATTCACAGTACTACCTCATCTCAGCCCCTCTACATGGACACACAGCTCCACTCCCATGTCTGTAAAAGAGGCCGTCCTGACCGCCGTGGTTTGTACAGTGTAACCCTGGCCACAGGTGATATAAGAGCGACAGGGGCACGTGCTCCCAGCAGCCAGTCTGTGGGCTGTCCAGTGACACGTGACATGGCCTGATACCCCAAGGTGGGTTGGGTCAATTAGATACTACCCCTGCACTTGGTAGATGTGAAGAAAATGAGGCATCAGCTGAACCGTGAGATGAAGGGAGTCTTTAGAGGTCTTGGTAAGCCATGAAAAAAAACCACATTATAAGTACGCTGAAATTGTAGTGAGTGGAAATATATACTCAGTAGAGGATTAAGAAGCCAGTTGGTGAGAAGGGGAGAGGACAGAGAAGTCTCATTAATAGCAGACCAGAGGGCTTCCCTGGTGGCGCAGTGGTTGAGAGTCCGCCTGCCGATGC
>NW_006787051.1:1183222-1187924 GCF_000442215.2 Lipotes vexillifer
CAGTGGTTGAGAGTCCGCCTGCCGATGCAGGGGACACGGGTTCGTGTCCCGGGCCGGGAGGACCCCACATGCCACGGAGCGGCTGGGCCCGCGAGCCATGGCCGCTGAGCCTGTGCGTCCGGAGCCTGTGCTCCGCCACGGGAGAGACCACAACAGTGAGAGGCCTGCGTACCGCCAAAAAAAAATTTTTTAAATAAAAAAATAGCAGACCAGAGACAACATCTAGAAGTTCTGATGCTGACGTTCCAGGGGTTACCTTGGACCCAGAGCAAAACTCCTGCTCGTTTCTTCATAGGGCCTCTCACCATGGTTCCTGCTCTTGAACTTTTATGAGAATCCATTTCCGTTATCGCCCCATGAGTGCTTTTGCAATAAATCACCATCACCACTCCAGCTAACCTTGTATTGAGCTACCTTGAGTGCGTCTCTGTTTCTTGCAACCCAAAGACTGACCAGGACGCATGTGGACTTGTCCTGCCCAGAAGTACATTTGGTGGGTGTTGGATTTGGGCCACTCTTATTTGTTTGCACTTAGTTTGTCACAGTCTAGCTGCGCTTAAGATGAAACCTGAAAATGGGTGGGAATGTCTCTGAATAGAAAAGAAGCTAGAATCAGCAGAACAACACAGGTGGAAACGAGGTTTATCCCACAGAGAGGAGTCCAGAGTTTCTGGAAGAGAAACATAGAAGAAGAAGCCCTAAGAATATGGGTGTGAAGAACGCTGCTTGGAGGGAAGCTCAAAAGACCCTGGTTGGTGACTCCCTGTTGCGGGGCATAGAGCAGCTGTGCATGGGCCCCAAAGATCTGACGGCAAGATGCCTTCCTGATGGTGAATAAGGTGTAACAAAGAGTTAGCCGAAATTGGGCCAAGTGACTGCTTCTCCTGGCCAGAGACAACCCACTAGGAGCAAACAGTTGCATCTTCAGACACAATGCTTTTGGGGTGGAAAATGAAGGACTTGAGAACGCAGGCACTATTTTCATCACTTCTTCCCATCGCCCTTTGGGACTCTGGAAGACCTAGGAACATCTCAAAGAAGATCAACAGTTACCTAAAAAGATCAGGTTGATATTTAGCTGAGGCTTCGAACCCTGGCTTAACATTCTAGAAGACACCATTCTTAGCCAAGAGTGCAGAGGATCTTATATAGACGGGGGACTGGTGATTGATGAGTTAGTCTCATCAGGAGGATTTAAAAATGAATAGCAGGAGAAAAAGGGAAACAACACAACAAAACAGATAACCCATTAGACCAGTTGCTATGAATGATATTAAATGGGATGTGGAAAAAAGAGTTTCAGGACAGGCAGTGCCCAGGAAGGAAGACCAAAAGCCTAGCGGTAAGTGGCCTTAGGTATCCCAATGCATCCCTCACAGAGAACAAACACTAACCCAGAGCAAGGTCTGCAGACACCCAAGCATGTCAACAGACCACTTAGAAATGGGCAGGCTAATGTGCTGTGCCTGCCTGGAAAGCTGTGCATCTGAGGCAGAAGACTCACTGAGAAACAGATGTGTGGGTCTTAGCAGAAATGACCGCACTGTGGGAGTATCACAGGTAGAGGTGATGTTCTCCTGAAACAAATCCTAGCACCAGTGCAGAGATTAAATCTCATCTTGAGGGAGAAGCTCACTGAAAAGACATTTCCTGGAAGTCTTTGTTGGTTGAAAACAGAGGATCTGACGAGTTCATGAGTTGCTTTGCTGTCAGGATGAATCAGTTAGAATACTTTTGAGGTAAAAAAACAGAGGGAAGGGGGGAGGGGCAAATTAGGGGTATGGGATTCAGAAATACAAACTACTGTGTATAAAATAGGTAAACAACAAGGACATATCGTATAGCACAGGGAATTGCAGCTGTTATAATAACTTTTAATGGAGTATAATCTGTAAAAATGCTGAATTACTATGCTGTACACCTGAAACTAATGTAATATTGTAAATCAACTATTCTTCTTTTTTTTTTTGAAAAGAACAGAAATCCTGACACAAACGATTAAACAATGAGAAATGTATCATCTGGCTAAGGAATTAGAGGTAAGCTAGGGATCCGGGATGGTAGATTCAGGAGCTAATCATGGGGTCAGGAACACTGGATCTTTCCAGGCTGCCGTCTTCAGGTTGGCAGCAAGATGAATGCACTTCCAGGCATTGTGTCCAGACGTGAAAATAAGCAGAGGAAAATGCACTTCCTGAAGCTATGGAGCAAGGAATAAATTTCTCAAGTCCCCAACTTTCCCCTTGTGTGTCATGGTCAAAAGTATGCCAAGTTTAAATCAGTCACTGGCAAAAGGAATGGGATTATGTGGGCCAAACAGGTCCAGCCCTGGAGATTGGATCCCCTTCTCATGAGGTGCCTAGGTAGGTGCATGGCAAGAGGTGGGAACCTGGATGAATTCAGGGTTCACTTAGGAAGAAGGAAATGGGGGGATGGGTGCTGGGTAGGTCATTAACAGTGCACCTCACCAGCCGTCTTCTGATCAATGTAGACAGTAAGGAAAAGTGTATGTTAAAATGTGAAGGAGAAAGAAAATTTGTAGAAAAATGAGAACTGTTTGGCAAAGTAGAAGTAATGAGACCCTTAGGAGAACTACTCTAACATCAGAGAGGCTGAGGCACTGAAGCGGTGTTTGGATATGGTTAGACTCTCCCATCAGCCTTAGAATGAAGAGTTTCAAAACCTCAGAAGAAAAAAATAAAGGCTTCTGTTGCTGGAAGCCTTGATGGAGAGACTTGAAATATTTGAAAAGCTCTTTAGAATGCTATTCTGACTGTGCAATCAGAAGTGACCGTAAGGGCGGTGCTCACAGAAACACACAATTTTTTTTTAACATCTTTATTGGAGTATGATCGCTTTACATTGTTGTGTTAGTTTCTGCTGTATGACAAAGTGAATCAGCTATACATATACATATATCCCCATATCTCCTCCCTCTTGCGTCTCCCTCCCTCCCACCCTCCCTATCCCACCCCTCTAGGTGGTCACAAAGCACCGAGCTGATCTCCCTGTGCTCTGCGGCTGCTTCCCACTAGCTATCTATTTTACATTTGGTAGTGTATATATAAGTCCATGCGACGCTCTCGCTTCGTCCCAGCTTACCCTTCCCCCTCCCCGTGTCCTCAAGTCCATTCTCTATGTTTGTGTCTTTATTCCTGTCCTGCCCCTAGGCTCATCAGAACCGTTTTTTTTTTTTAGGTTCCATAAATATGAGGAACACACAATTACTGATATTTTACATGGACATGTACAAAAGATGAAAAGAAAAAGTAAGGAAAATGCACTCTTGCCTTTTTCTTACTAACTGGTCTCTCTCAGCACCACTTGTGCCCCTCTGCAGCACTTCCACTGTCTAGAAATTTGCCTGTTTAGCCACTTCCCTAAATTTAGGAGCCCACTCCTGAACCTAGAAATCTGCTCATCTCTCTGTACTAGGAAGCTGAGCTTCAGAGAACCAGCGTACTCGAGACGAGGCCACAGGTTTTTCACAGCTAGGACACTAATGAGCTTCATGCAGGAAACTGCTTTGGTTAGAAATACTGGACAGGATGTGCTTCTTCATATTCTCCTGGGCTAAGGACTCCCAAAGCTACTGATATTCATAGCGTCCCAAAAGGATGTGTGTCCTACCGTCCGGGTTAGGTGGCCACGTCACATCCACCAAGCCCCAAAGGCCTTCCCCTGATTCGGAGGACATTGTTTTCCAGCCTGGACAGAGCCCCTTCTTCAGACTGACCGTCCCCTTGTCCGTCTAACCTTCCAGCTGTGACTCCCCAGCACTCCCCCATTGTCTGCAACTCTGGACTCCATCATCTGCCCTCCTGGAAGGAAACCATTTTCTAGCCAGTTCTGAAAGGCTCAAGCCAACATAGGCAGGGCAGCAAGTCAAGCCTGGACCAGTTTACCAGACCAGGAGCCCCCGGCTGAGAACCTCTCCAGGTGAGGGCTGATCCTGGCCGGCAGGAGACTGGCCTGCCCTCCACCTGCCTCCTGTCACACCTCTGCACACGCCATCAGCACTGTGCGCTACAGGGGAAATCCACTGAGAGGAGGACCTCTTCTTCTAAAGCCCCAGGGCTCTGCCAGTTCCCACACCTGGCGGCGGGAGGGGGGGACTTTGAGAGCATCCTTCACAAAACCAGCCCTCGTCTGGTCTTGGCCCTCCCTCCCACTGTTCCTGAGCCCAAACCAGGATGGAACACGGTATCAGGTCTGACTTTCAGGACATTTGTCACCTTAAGGACCAGAGTCAACACCGGGGGTAAGTTTGAGGCTCCCAAGCATGCTCGGCACGGGCTTGTGCTGCCAACAGTGTGGCTCTGCACCACATATTTCTTCACCTGTGATCCTGGCCTCAGCTTATCTCCACCCAAACCCCAGCACTGGCCACCAGCCTCTGTAGCTCCCCACTCAAACTGACCTCCCTCCTTTATGATTCTGGACTTTACTGGACTTCTGTCAGCAGTTTTCTCCAGTCGCAGTGCTCTCGCCTAATAGTCACATGGGTGATAGGACCTAAGTGATCTTCTAAGAGCAAATAACCCGGTCCTGGGGCCTCTGCCATCAGCTCTGCTACCCTTTGCTGCCCTCCCCTGGCCATCCATGTCACTGCAGGTGACCCTTCAGTGCTCTGATGGCTTCACTGGTGTGCTGCTCATTTTTTTTTTTTTTTTTTTTTTTTTTTTTTTTTTTTTTGTCTGCT
>NW_006787051.1:1188057-1190843 GCF_000442215.2 Lipotes vexillifer
TATTTATTTATTTTTGGCTGCGTTGGGTCTTTTGTTGCTGCGCGCGGGCTTTCTCTAGTTGCAGCCAGTGGGGGCTACTCTTCATTGCGGTGCGCGGGCTTCTCATTGCGGTGATTCTCTTGTTGCGGAGCAAGGGCTCTAGGTGCGCAGGCTTCATCAGTTGTGGCACGTGGGCTCAGTAGTTGTGGCTCGCAGGCTCAGTAGTTGTGGCGCACGGGCTTAGTTTCTCCACGGCATGTGGGATCTTCCCAGAGCAGGGCTCAAACCCGTGTCCCCTGCATTGGCAGGTGTATTCTTAACCACTGCGCCACCAGGGAAGCCCTGGTGTGCTCATTCTGAAGCATTTATTTAGGGCCCCTCTGTAGTATCCAATGTGTAGACAAAGGATTTGGCAATAAAAGTATGTGGAGCTTGCCTTGCACAAGCACACAGTCTACTGAGGAGAAGTGAACAGAGAGAGAGAGGGAATGAATGGGAGTAGAATGAATGAATTCCAGGGTACCCCTGTGAAGCCTAGATTTACTCATCATTCCACAAACTCCCCTGCCTTGCACCTTCGCCTGACAAAGTCCTTGGAGTCGAGCACCGCTTCCCCTTTCGGGGTGGAAATGGGGACCTTTGACACCTGCCCTGCTCCAAGTAGTGGAATGTGTTGGTCACATCTGTCTTCTTCCTCCCTAGCATTTGATGTTTTTTTTTTCATTCATAGACCAAATATTCCTGAGCAGGTGGTGAGCATTCTGCCAGGCACTGGAGATACAGAGGGAAAATGCTAATCCCATCCCCCATGGAATTTACAGTCCAGCTAAGGATGTCTACATAAGTTGATCATGAGACAGATTGTTTGATAACAGCTTTGATAAGTGTTACCTGGTGCTGTGTTCTGTCTTGTTCACACCCAGCAAGAATAGGGTATGGGGTCCATGGTTTGGGGTAGAAGAGATGAACCACAGAGGAGCACAGCCTGTGCACGCAGTAGGCGTCTCAGAAAGTGCTGAATGCATGAAAGCGGCTACAGAGAACCGAGCCCATTGTTTCCCATGAGCTCTGCTGAAATCAGCAGCTCCTGTGTTCACCCCTTACCTGCAGCATGCCCACCCCAGCCTCTTCTATCCACCTACCTCCTCTCCAGGTGCAGGTCCAGATGTATGAAACTGCTGGCCAGGACCTTTGCTAGGTTCCTGGTCAAGTAGAGGACAATTCAAGAGCCACAGTCCAGTATTGCAGGGGCCGTGTCTGCTGTGTTCACCAAGGCGTCCCCAGTCCTCCGCACAGCGCCCGGCACATAGGTTGTACCTGGTAGTTCTGTGGTGGTTGTTGAATGAACACATGAGTTCTGCATAATTATCCAGACAGGAGCTTAGTTTCTACAAGGAACTTAATCGTGATGGGGCTCTTTTGATCAATAGAGACAGCTCTCCTGGTTCACTGTAGCCAGAAGTGGATTTATAACCTAATGTGGTGTATTGGCCGCAAAAAGGGTGTAGACCCTGAGTTGTAGTGACCCCATGGGTCAACCTCCAGGGCAAGGATAGCTCCGCCATCATCCCCGAGCTGAGATTTAAGGGCACCCCTTTGTTCAGCCTGCTCTCAGCCCACAGGGGTAGATCTGTGTGAGCCGGCTGGTCTGAGGATTCTTCCCAGTAAAGAAGGGGCAGGAGGAAGGATCACCCGCAGCAGGCGAGAGAGAGCAGTGTGCAGTGAGGGCCAGGGGTACAGAGCAACCGTCTGAACAAGCTCCCGAGGTTTGGGAGAGGAGCCTTTGCCAGGGCGGTGCTTCACTGAGAGGGCCTAGTGAGCCCTGGGCTGGGAGTGACCAACTTTTACTCAAAGATCCAGCAGGGGGCTTCCCTGGTGGCGCAGTGGTTGAGAGTCCGCCTGCCGATGCAGGGGACGTGGGTTCATGCCCCGGTCCGTGAAGATCCCACGTGCCGCGGAGCGGCTGGGCCCGTGAGCCATGGCCGCTGAGCCTGCGCGTCCGGAGCCCGTGCTCCTCAACGGGAGAGGCCACAGCAGTGAGAGGCCCGCGTACCGCAAAAAAAAAAAAAAAGATCCAGCAGGGGGCTTCCCTGGTGGCGCAGTGGTTGAGAGTCCGCCTGCCGATGCAGGGGACGTGGGTTCATGCCCCGGTCCGTGAAGATCCCACGTGCCGCGGAGCGGCTGGGCCCGTGAGCCATGGCCGCTGAGCCTGCGCGTCCGGAGCCCGTGCTCCTCAACGGGAGAGGCCACAGCAGTGAGAGGCCCGCGTACCGCAAAAAAAAAAAAAAAAGATCCAGCAGGGGCTACAGCACATTTTGCTTAAAAACTACAGCTGGTTTGTAATTTCAGCCTCAGACAGTAATTACAGCTGGTGGGGCTCCTTGGAGAGAGAATTACGGAAAGGATTCAGCACATTCATTTTATCTACACGCTTAACCATCAATTAAATCATTACCGTCTAATCCTATTCCAGAGTCTAGAAATGGTCTGTGAATGTATAATTTTGAAGGCACTGAAGTTCGTTTGCAGATGGTTTTAAGTGAAAACTTGCCCCATTTCCAGAGCCCACGTGTATGCTTTCCCGTGGAGGCAGAGCCAAGGGAAGGTCCGGGTCTCCTGGTGGCCGTCTCCCCGGACCCTGCTGCAGGGGGGCAGGAGGGGGCGCAGGCTTTTGCCTTTCACCTCCCTGTGATTTTGCAGAGCAGGATTACCACTGGGACCTAGAGGAACCTGGGGGCAGAAGGGAGGGGGTTTGGTTTGGTTTGGTTGCCAAGAGGCCTCCAGGAGGGTCCCCCCCCCCCCCCCCC
>NW_006787051.1:1190853-1205766 GCF_000442215.2 Lipotes vexillifer
GCCCCCCCCCCCCCCGCTGGACTTGTGCAGGGGCCCTGGGCCACCACCCACTAGCTCAAAGGCAGGGATGAGGTCTTTTCCCTCTGGGAACCGGAAGCTTGTGATGTTTAGAAGCAGGGACTCTGGAGTCAGATCCGTGGGCTCACATTTCTGCTCTCCCACTTCCCAGCTGTGTGTCCTTGAGCCGGTCTTCAAACCTCTCCAAGCCTCAGATTATTCAACATTGTGATGGTACAATAATAGGCCCTGCCTAGTAGAGCTGTTGTGAGACTTAAACATGAGAAAATAATGTAACGTGCTCAACACAGTGTCTGGCACTTAATGGGTGCTAGGGAAATTGGAATCATCGGTGTTAGTCAGCATACAAGTGGGTACCAGGGAAGGAGAGAAGCAGAGGGAGAACCAGAGTGTCCAAAAATGTGCCGCCGCGAGGCCCAGCGGCTTCTGAGAGCATGTGGCGCCAGCCTTGGGCTTCACAGCTGCTGCCCCTCCCACCCTGACCACCCTCGGTGGTGACCCACTCAGAAGCCCCTTGCTCTGCGACCCTATCCTTTCTGAGCCTGCCCTCCCTCAGCTGCTGCCCCCATGCTTCTCCAGGACCCTGACCTCACTGCTCTGGCAGCTCCCCGAACAAGCCTTCCCTCCCAAACCTCTGACGGCCCTTCTCTGTCTCTCTCGGATGTTTTCGTGGGCTCACAGTTGGATACAGTTATGCCCCAAGTTTCTGTCTTAAGCTGCTTTCTCTTATTCTACATCAGTTGGCGGCCAGGGGGCTGCTGACCCACAGGATTCAGTTGCTTCCCTGCCTCGTGGTACCAGAGAGACAACTCCTCTAATAGGCAGGGCTCTTGGGCCAGATCAGCTCTCCTGACTCTGTGCCTAAGTCTGGGATCCCAGAGACACTGTCTACACCGGAGGGTGCTGGGGAAGTCCCCTGTTTGGGAGCCGGCTCTTTCAGACTGCTGCAGCAGCCCCCTGGCCAGTCTGGGCTTAGGCCATCCTGTCCTCCTGTCCATAGCATGGGGCTCTTTCCACTGAGCTTGCTAAAAAGCCCAACTCTCGCGGCCAGCATGGAACTGGCCCCCGAGGCTGGCTCCTGCCCCTGCACGAGCAGCAACTATGTGGCAGCCCCAGACTGGGAACCAGACCCCAGCACAACACCATCCAGGTGCCAGTCTGGCCTGGAGGGCACCCATCTCATCTTACATCTATGCCCGGCCCTGAGGCAGGGCTGCAGAGGAAGTGAGAGGATGAGAGGCTCCCGGCAAGTGACGTGACAGAGCCAGATGTTCATGGATGATCATTGTTATTGTTGGAAGGATTGTAAAGTGGAGTTTGTTTTTCAACTGCCTTCTAGAGTTGTACGAATTAAGTGAATTAGTAAATGTAAAGCAATTAAAAGAGTGCCTAGTACCTAGTGTAAGCTTAAGAGATATTAACTATCATTACTGTCATTATTATTAAAGTAGGAACCAGGCCACAGGGCTGTTGGATTGCTGGCCAGAAACACTAGGCAGACCCTGATTCTCCTGCTTTGGGACCTCCCAGAACGGCCTTCTGTGGGGCTTGTCCTCCCATCCAGTGTCTCCAGGCCCAGTGACATCATGGCAGCTTCCTGACTCCTAAACTCAGCATTTGGTACCACAGGGCGGTCCCTTAAGAACCTGGACTCTGGCATTCCCAGAGCAAGGGAAGGAAAAGCCCTCCCTGGCATTCCCGCTCGACACCTACCAGCCACATGGCCCTTGTGTCAGCTCCCTCAAGGGGAAGTGGCGGGTGGATACCCCGAGCTCCCTGTGGGAGGCACAAGGCTTTTCCTCCCTTCTTCCTGGATCATGTGGGCAGGTGGTCGCTGCCTGCCTTTCTGTCTGTGAGCCTCCCTGGTCCTGGTCAGCCCCCCGGGCCTCTTGCGATGACTCCAGAGTAACAGAATGACGCCCATCCAGGGAGCAGTAAAGGCTCAGTCCTTGAGAGGAGCTAGGGAAGGACGCACAGGGCACACCCATACCAGCACCACCTGCGGTGTCCACCCTGGGTCCCAGCAGAACCTGGCCGTGACCGCGACATCACCTGTACTCCTGGGGCACAAGGGCTCACACATCCTGCTGTCCTTTTGCTCTGGCCTGCGGGGATTGGTGACTTGGAAGTATGTGTCTGCAGGGCTGGCGAGAGCACTGGCTGACAGATGCTAAGGCTTTCCGCTGCGGTACCATGGTATATTTGGGGGTCTGACCAGTCTCGACTTAGTATCAGAGCCCCTCTGAGCAGGAGACATGCAGTCGGCTCCCCTGTGCCCTGGTGAGTGCATCTGGGAATTGCCTGCCAGCTTCATGTCTCCCGGGCACCCCGCCCCAATTCTGTCTTTCCCTCTCACTCTCCCTGGCTTCCTTTCACAGGGTAGAACCCAGGTTCCTTAGAGTGCACACAGAGCCCTTCACAGCCGGGCTTTCTCTCTCTCTCTCTCTCTCTCTCTCTCTCTCTCTCTCTCTCTCTCTCTCTCTCTCTCTCTCTCTCTCTCTCTCTCTCTCTCTCTCGTGATAGCTCACGTAAGGCTGTGTTGTAACTTTGTGTGTGTTTTCCTGATTAGACGATGAGTTCCCTGGGAGCAGGGATTGAATCTCATGTGTCTATGAGTCCCTGCACAGCCTTGGGTGGACCCCGCCTCATGAGGAGGTGCTCGGAACTGGCTGAAGGAGAGAAAGACAGATGAAGGGAAGGAGGGAGGCAAGAAGGCAGGGCCTAGCCTCCCACGTGCTCAGCATGAGTTGCACAAGCCCCTTTCCTGACTCCCAGACTGGGGGGGTCCTTCACTGACACTCAGTGCACGATTCTGGAAGTTGACGTGTTTCGACTTCTTCCCACTGAAAGGTGAATGGAAACACAGACAGCATCCCATGCTTTGACCGACAGCATGGGATCTCCTGCTCTGGAAGGGCTTTTAGGAAAAGTCTGAACAGTCCACAAAGAGAGAAGTACAGCTGGGCTTCAAGGTCCTGCAGACTTTGGGCTATTTTGCATTCCGAGACGATTTTGTAACTTTGCTTGTCAACCTGAGAAGGCACGAGATGGCGAGGCAGCAGGGAGGGAGGACAGTGGGCAGAGGAGGCCATGGCCTCCGACAGGACTTCAGAACCACCTGCTTCTGTCTTAGATCTCTTCTGCACACAGCCTTTGCCGTGCGAGGAAGCTGTGCTCAGGTGTGGAGGTCTAGCCCGAGGCCTGCGGGAAACATCATTGCCTTTGAAGGCTACTGTGAGACGAGCGGTGTGTACACAGATCCCTCACGGGGTCTTATCTTCTCCACTCAGAGCTCTAGTCCCGGCCGCACTGGCCACACAGTGGGGACCAGGGTAGCGGCACCCACCTCCCGCTCCAAAGAAGAAAGCGTCCCATGCACGTGCTTGTGCCTGCTTCAGCGAAACGACTGTGCTTTACTTACTGCAGTTTCACGCTGTGATTATCCCACTTCAATCTATGCTGAAAATACCAACTGTACCCACCGTCTCCAACGTTATGTAGCGCATGGATTTCGTTTTCCAGACTTCACTGAAATCGTTTGATAAGGTGGCAAAATCCCCTCTGCTTCAGAGCACAAAGAATTCTCTCACAATGACTCACCTTTTCTATAAATAACTCACGTCCGAGATAATTCTGCAGTAGGCACACTAAGTCAGAGGCTGCATCTCTAAAGCTTTTCCAGAGATCTGCATTACGCTCCTCACCCGCCACTGCCACCATATGCCCAGCTCTGGCGTCACAGTGGGATGTGTTGGCACCCAAGTGGGACACCTCCCTGGCCTGGTTATTAGTGTGGGGCTGGGGGCTGGAAGGGAAAACCGGAGCAGCACACATGAAGGAGGCGGCCAAGAGGCCATCTACCCTCGGCCTCTCCTGGTGGTAGCAGGAGGAGAGGTCGAGGGTAGACGGGCGGGGTTACAAGAAGGTGCAGGAACAAAGGCATCAGGGAGCAAAAGAGACGCCGCCGCCACCCCACCCTGAGGTATGGGGAGTTGAAGGGGTCGAAGGAGAGGGTGGCAGAGTTGTGACTTCAGAGAGGAACAGGATTGACTTAAGGGTGGAGTCTTTGATAAAGGTCAAGGATGGACAGCAGATGGAAAGCCCCAGAGGAGGAGTGGGGATGGTTCAAAGGGGGGATTCATTCGTGGCAGGGGAAGTCCAGGACAGGATGTGGGGGGCAGTAGGGAGAGGAGAGGCTGCTGGACGGTGTGGGTGGAAGGTGAGGGAGTGAGGCCTGGCAGGTTTGGTCTCAGGGGCCAAGTATGCCTTACCAGGAGGAAGTAGGGCGACCAGGCTGCCCCGGGGGTGGGAAGATAAAGCCACAAGCTCTCCCAATCCAGCTGCTCTCCCAGAGTTGTTTGAGAGGGGACCTGAGCCATCTCTCACCCGTGCGTCCACGCGTTCATCACCCCGCGCCCATGAGCCTTGGGTCTCGTGCCCCTGGCCTTGCCACCACCTTCAACTCTTACGTGCCTGCCTGACCACCCTCCTCTTCTGCTACCCTGCTCTGTGCCCATCTAACCTGCCAATCCTGCATCCCACCTTCTCCCCAGTGCTAGTCACTGGGCTCCTGACAAGCAGGCACACCTTTACCTATAATCTGATGCCTCAGATATAATAATAAGACGTGAGCTTTCCTACGTGTGACGTCTCCTGCATCCAGGGCACTGTGCTAAGTGCTGTACATGCATCATCTAATTTAACCCTCACCCTGCGAGGTAAACAGTATTATCTCCCCAGATGAAAAAAGTTGAGGCTGAACTAACTTATCAAACATCGAGAGGCAAATAAGTGGTAGAGCTATAGCATAATGAGGTAGATGGCATTATCTGCCCATTGTCATATGCCCCCTCCACACTCTCTGAGGGCCTTATACTCCAATGACTTGGACTTGGCCCTGTGACTTGCTTTATCCAGTAGACTATGGGTGGGGTGACAGTTCCAAGTGAGGGCTTTAATAAGCATCACATATTTTTATTTGACCCCTTGAGCTTTTGGCCTCTGTCATGGGAATTCCCTGGGTCCTGGAACAATAAGACACAGAAGCAGACCTCTACCTGTCTGGAGCCAGGTCCAGCTGAGCCCAGCAGAGCTGTAGCCAACCCACAGATTTATTGTTGAAAGCAACTAAGATTTGGGGGTTGTTTGTTATTGCAGCAAAAGCTGACTAATCCAGATTTAAACTAAGATGTTTCCGATTCCATACAGAGCTTTTAACATCACAGTGTTCTTCTGTGCCATTGCTTCTTGGGCATAGAAACCAAGGCTATTTGGGCTAGATCCAGATGGGGACCTCTCTCCGCCCCCTGAGGAAGGGCTGTCTCTTCACCACTTCATCATCAGGTTGAAGTGCGCAACCTATAGCTGTTCCAGGTGCACTCTTCTTTTTCTTCCCCTGCCCTCTTCCTAGAAACAAAATTGCAGGAACCTACACATCCCAGCAGATCCTCAGCTTGGAAGAAGACGCAGCTTTATCAGTCAGACACAACCAGGTTGTCACATGCTGGGTCAGCTCTGCTGGTTCTAAAAGATTTTTCCCCTCTGTGCTGTTATTATTCAGCTCAATGAAGACTACAAAACTGAAACAATGCCTAAGAACTTTCCGGAAATTTCTTTTGTTTTCATCCTGCTGGCACTAATTCAGTGTTCCTTAACTTCACATTCCCAAATGATGTGTCATGTAAGTGTTTTGCTAATTTACTCTCAGTTGTTTTGTTTCTGCTGTTTCTTCCCCCCACCTGAATCATCTGCTTCAATATAACCATAATTTTCAAAACCAGTAGGATGTGCAGTGAACAGTATACAGTAAAACTGATTAACTGAAAGCCCCATTAAAAAAGGAAATCCTAAAAGCTAATGGAGTACTCTTTTTCATTTTAGAAGTCGTGTTATATTCTGTGGAGTTTTTCCCACAGATGTGTTTTTCAATGTTGTATTCTGATAAGGCTAAACTTTGTAGCTGCAAAGATTTGATTCCTTCAGATTGGAACATGATTTTCCCTGGTTATCTTAACGGGAAAAGCTCTGAAGTGGACACTTAGGGTTTTTCATACGCAGTGTTTCTTCTCTCCTCTCCTGGTAAAACAACCCCATTTTCCTTGAGGATCCAGTGGCTTCCCTCTGTGTCCATGTGGTTTAGGTAGACCTGGCCACGCCCTTGGCTCCAGCGCTCTGTGTGCCCTGAGGCTGTGTCCAACCGGCACAATCAGGAGTTGGTTCGGGGCAGGCACATCCTGGCATCACCACCCAGTCAGGGGAGAGTGGCCCCAGCCGGTGCCTGAGAAGGAGGTCGCCCGGTACCTGACATCTCTCCCTCAGGTGCTCTGTGGAAGCGATTTCAGCAGCCCCTCAGTCGTTTCCTTCTCATTCTAAGCCATTCATCTTAGGAAGGAGAACCCAGGTTTGACCAAGTCTTTCTCCTTCAAAAGCTTACATGGAAGCTTTTAGGTAAATAGTCATACCTATTTATGTTTTCTAAATTAATTTTCTATTTTGTACCCTTTCTCCTGATGCTTCCTTTGCCCTAGAATACTGTCCCTCTACACTCTCACCATATAAATCCTACATAATCCTCAGGGTTCAATCTAAGTGCCACCTCTCCTGTGAACTGCACCCCACTTAGCACGAAGTGTTCCCTTAATACTTTGATTGTGACTCCCATTGACCACTTACCGCCTCTAGCTTTATAGTGTGTTAAATACATCTGTCTTCTCTCTTGACTGTGAACCCCTTGAGGTCTGAATCAGTTCAGTTCACTGTATTTAAATGATTTGGGCTCATTGTTGACCTTTGCTACAGTGGTGATTGAGGCTTTCCTCTGTGGTCCACGGATAAGTCTCCAGTATGTGGTGATCAGAAGACAGGAGGGGACTGGTCAGTGTGAGCGTGCCTGGGGGAGGATTAAGACAGATGAAGCCTGCACACAGCTACTTACAGTGGGTGGAAGCATCCCGAGGAGAAATGCAAGGTACCCACACCTGCAGCAGGCTGGGTGCACCTCCCTCCAATGTCTGGCAAATGAGAGCTTGAGGACATTGGGGATCTTGTTCTTTAGCCAGAAAATGCCCACCATCCATAAAGGTAATATCCCAAAGTCAAGTTCACAGGTGAGCAGATCTAGCATCCATTTACTGTGCGCTAATGTTTAGGGGCAGTTGGCAGTTGGGGGTAGATATATGGCTCTTCGTTCATGATCTCTTTGGCATTTGTGGCTCTTTGTTCTTTTTCAGAGCTCCATTTGTCCCTTTTCAGGAAACGCTGAACTTAAAGACTCCAGTCCTATTTGGGGACCAGCTCCTGATAGAGCTCTCGGGAGCCGAAACCCACTATTCTCCTTCGCATCTTCACTACCAGGGTGATGGGGACTACCAAGGCATGAGGGGTGCTTCAGCTGCTCCCACATGCTCACTTGCTCTGGTTTCCCTGCTGTCTTGTGTGCTCGCCAATCCAATCTCCACACTGCTTCTGGGGTCCAAGTCCTAAAACACAAATCTGACCATGTTCCTCCTGTACTTGAAATCCTTCAGTAACTGCCCTTTGTCCAGAACAAGATCAAGGTCTTTATTTTGGCATTCAGAATCCTCTGTGACTCCTCCCTCATCTCCCCCTTGCATTATGTTGAGGCCATGCCCAATTATTGGTGGTCCCCACCATGCTTTTTATTCACCCCATGGCCCCTACTCCTGCTTTCACTTCTTTTTGTGTGTGTGCTGTCCTTCCCACCCCTCTTTGCCTGGCTAGATCCAGCTCATCTTTTAAGCATTCCTGAAGTCATCTTCAGGAAGCATTCTGAAGATCGTCCCACCGTGAGTTAAATGTCTCTTGTCTGAGTTCTCTTCTCCTAGTACCCTGTGCCCACCCCTAACTTAACATTTGGTGTCACTTGATATTATCTGTGTATGAGTCACCTGCAGCACATCCAACTGCTCCTTGAGGACAGAGACTGTTATTCATCATTGTATAACCAGTACCTGGCAAAATGCCTGGCACAAAGTCAGTGTCGAATAATTTCTTGTTGGATAGAATTCCAATTTCTTCTGTCTTACAACTTGGAACATGATTGCTGATTTGTTAGGAAGACTCTGCCTGTCATATTTTCAAACATACAGGCATATGGTTCTATTAATATATAAAAGTAACCCAGGGCTAGCTCTGAAAGCCAAAGAAGCTCCCTTTTCTTGAGGACTAAATGAGCTCTGCCTTCCTTCCAACGCTCAGTTCTCCAGCTGCAAGATGACGCCCATGAGAGTTAAATCAATGCAGTCAAGTTCCCAGTCATTATCACAGGTGATATTTGTGGCAACACAAAAGTGCAGACAGTTCTCGTAAATGTCTCTGCAAAAGAATCACCTTAGTTTAAAAGCACGTTGGGAGATCCATGACTGTTTCCTACAGGAAGCTCAGAATTCCTTCATGATTGTAATCACCAGCTGGTTGCTTATCTCATCAATCTTTCAGGATTCCTCTTTGCATTCCTGCATAATTTGTTGTATTGTGCCATTCTGTCCAAGTAATGATCAGTCCAGTAAATATTGATTGAGTACCACACTACTCTGGGTATACATCTGTGAGAAAGAAATAGACAAAAACTTTTGCCCTGGTAAAGCTTATCTTCTAGTGAAAGAAACAGAAAATAAACATTGTAAATGAACATAGTATGTAATATTGAAGGTGATAAGTACTACAAAAAATACAAGAAAGTAAGGAGAATCAGAAATGTGGTAGTGGTTTTTTTTGTTGTTGGTTGGTTGTGTTTTTTAAAGGGAGGTTAATTTTAATAGAGGTAATGGTAGGTCTCAAGAAGAATTCGAACATTTGAGCAAACACCTGAAGGAGATGAGTGAGCAAGCCATGTGGAAATGCAGGCTGAGGGAACAGCCAGCACTGAGGCCTTAGGGAAGTTCGTACAAGGAACAGTGAGGAGAGCAGTGTGGGAGTTGCAGAGGGAGTGAGAGGGAGAGTAATAGGAGTGAGATCAGGAAGGTACACAGGGTGGGCAGGGCCCAATTACAAAGAACCTAGTAGATCTTCATAATGACTTTGGTTCACACTCTGAGATGAACAGGAAAGTCATTGCAACATTTTGAAGAGAGATATGACATGGTCTGGGCTTACAATTGTTCCCTCTGGTTCTGTGCTGGGAATAGACTATATCAGGGCAAGGGTGAAAGTGGGGAGACCTTTAGGAGTCTGCCACTGTTACCTAGATGGAAACAGTAGAGGCGAGAAGTGGTTACATTCTGGATATATTTTGGAAGGAGACCTATTAGGATTTCCTGATGTAGGGTGTGACAGACAAGCGAAGGGATGATTCCAATGTTTGGGGCCTGAGCAACTGGAAAGATGGAGTTGCCATGAAGTGAGCTGAGGAAGACTGCAACTAGAGCCCCTGTGCAGGGCAGTCAGGAGTTGGACCTACTACATTTGAAGCATCTATTGGATGCATCTACAAGGAGACATCAGTGGCAGTTAGATACAGAAATCTAGATGTCCAGAGGTAGGTCAAACTGTAGTTGTAAAGATGTGGTTGAGATGTAAATGGAGAAGAGAAGAGGCCCAAGGACTAAAAATTGGGACATTCCAACACCTAAAAGTAGGGGGAAAAAAAAAAAAAGTAGGGGAAAGAAGAGAAACCAACAGAGACTAGGAAAGAGAAAGTCATTGTAGTAGTAAGAAACTTGTACTATCCAAAGACAAGAGAGAAGCAGTTGTTTCCAGGAGAAAGGGATGATCAGACCTGTCAGTTGTTGCCGATAGGTCAAGTAAAATGAGGACTGAGAACTGACATTGGGTTTATCAATGTGCTGAATATGGTGACATGGGATACTGGGTTAAATAGTGTTCCTCCCCAAATTCCTATCTACCTAGAACCTCAGAATGTGACCTTATTTGGAAATAGTTTTTGTAGATATATGTAGTTAAGTTAAAATGGAGTTGTACTGGGCCCCAAATGATGGGACTGAAATCCAATGACTAGTGTCCTTATAAGAAGATGATGTGAAGACACAGAGGGACACACAGGGAGAATGAAGCATGATAATAAAGACAGGAATTGGAGTGATGCAGCTATGAGCCAAGGAGCCAAGGGTTGCCGGTAACCACCAGAAACTAGGAAGAAGCAGGGGAAATTCTTACCTACAGCCTTCAGAGGGAGCATGGCCCCACTCAAATGTTGATTTCAGGCTTCTGGCTTCCAGAACTGTGAGAGAATAAATCTCTGTTGACTTAAGCCACCCAGTTTGTGGTATTTTGTTATGGCAGCCCTAGGAAACTAATATACTTGGTGTCTTAGCTCAGACTGCCATAACAAAATACCACAGACTGGGGGCCTAAAACAACAGAAATTAATTTTCTCACAGTTCTGGAGGCTGGAAGTTAGAGGTCAGGGTGCCAGCATGATTGGGTTCTGGTGAAAGCTCTCTTCCTGGATTGCAGGTGGCAGCTTTCTCACTGTGTCCTCACATGGTAGGTAGAGAGAAAGAAAGAGAAGAAGAGAGAGCTCTCTGGTGTCTCATCTTATAAGGACACTAATCACATCATGAAGGCCCCACCCTCATGACATCATCTAACCCTGATTACCTGCTCTGACCCCATCTGCAAAGATGAATTTTGGAGGGTACACAATTCAGACTGTAGCACTTGGTAAAGCAGTCATTTAACATCTCTGTGCCTCAATTTCCTCATCTATAAAGTGGGGATAATAATAGAACCCACCTCAAAGAATTGTGGTGAGGAGTAAATAGATTAATATATGTAATATGCTTAAAACAGTACATACTAAATCCTACATAGTGTTAACTATTATAATGATTATAAATCTAATCATTTTGTTTTGAAATTAAAATGCTCATTTTTACTTGTTTTTTTGCTTAATTCTCAATTAGCTCATTAATTTGACAGATTAAATTTCCCTAGAGTTCTAAAGCCAATTTCACACTTAATCAAATTCTCTTAAATATTTCAAATTAAAGGGAAAAAACTTTATAAATCTAGCAAAATATTCTTCTAATATTTAAGCACTGTTTAAGCAATTGATTTGACTATTTTCCCTTAAACATTTCAAACTAAGGTCACAAATTTAAAATGTGATTATATGAAACACTTCAAATATCTAACACAGTAGGTGTTAAACAGAATTGTTCTCAAGGACTGTTAACTCCTATAATGGTAATAAATAAATAAAATCTTACACATTTAGATTAAATTGCCTTGAGCATTTCAACATCTTAAAAATCAAATTCATAAATTTAGTATATTGGATTTTCCTAAGCATTTGAATATTGATTATAAATTTAACAAGTTCTCCTAAATATATGCACTAATATCATAAATCTGATAAATTTCTACTATATCATTTCATTAAGCATTTACCTTAAAAACATGAACAAAGCGTAAACGAAGCAAAATTGTGTTATTACACTTAAATATGACTTACACAAAAGCATCATTACTTCCTCACTTGTTATTCTTGTATGTTATACCTTTCTGGCATTACAAAGTTACTTTTCCAAATAACAGGAATAGAATTATCTGTTCAAGTCCTCTATAGTGACTGAGATTAGCAAAGATCTGAGTCCCAAATTACAAAGGTAGGATACCTGTACACAGACCTGGGACAGGGCATGGGCTGCCTCCCAGGGAGATTTCACCAAAGCTATGCATTAACAAAGGAAGTCTCTTCTTATGGTTGGCTTCTGCTAGCTGCATTGTCAGTGGGAGACATCCTCAGGCTTTTAAAATGGGATTTTTTTCCCTCAATCCAGCGCATCACGTATATCCTAGGAACCTTTCAACTTTCACCCTTACCCAATTTTTTTATCATAACTTTTTTCTTCCTTCCCTGATTTGAGTAGATGGAGCTATGTGCGCCTGCTTAACAGTTACAATCAAGCTTCCTGATAAGACCTCACTTACTCTTTCTTCTTGCTCATCATCCTCGGTTCTCTAGTCATCTGTTGACAACTGAGCTCTTCAAGAGCAGGGTGTGCATTGGTTACCTTCTTGTTTCTAGTGGTCAGCACATTTGCCTGGTGCTCAATAAATGCTTGTTGAACCAATTAATGAATAAAGGTACTGAATGTAAACTTGGAGTAACCAACCCAAAAATCCTCTACTTGACTTCATCAGGTAAAATAAGTTTTTCCTTGCGGCAGTTCCCTAACTTGCCCCTTCATCTGAAAAACCATGACAACACTCTTCTTATCTTATGAACGGTGCCTCACTTATAGCCCTGCTTCTTGCTTGTTTCTGATGAACCCCTCTCAGGAACAGCCTGCATGTCACACATGTCACCATTCACCACCTTCCCCTCAAGGTTGACCTGACAGTGGATCTTAACGTGCTTTCCTATGAAGTCTGGACTGTTCAGAGTTCTTTTCTGAACTGAGAATCCTTAGAAAGGCGCCGTAGTAGAATTGGCATTCAAGGTGCCATGATTTGCCATCCTGGGCAGAGTACCTAAGAGCACACATTTGGATCCATAAATGCGTGACGGCAGATCCTGACTCTGCCATTTACAACCTTTGTTGTTCGGCCTTTCTCAGACTCAGTTACCTCTGTAAAAAAAAGTAATTGTAACATCTGTCACAGAGGGTTGAGACAAGTATTGAATGAGAAAAGGTTTGCAAAGCTCTTAGGATAAAGCAGGGTGCTTGAGTGCTCAATAAATAGTAGTTATTACCCAAATGGACGCTTCCATTTTCTGTCTTTTGCCCCAATCTCCTGGCTGGAAATGCAGATACAGTCACACTGCTTTCTTTCTTTAACATACTGATTCTTCGAGATGCGAGGGGGAGTGAAGACTAGAGAATGCCCTCCTTGGGGAAATTGGGAAGGGAAGAATCAGGTTCTAAGTGGGCTAGGCATGATGTTTCTTCATATATTTGCAGAGCTGTGTTAAGTAATAAATAGTCAATGAAATCCCAAGATTTTTATGTTTTTTTAAAAAATAAACATTTAAAGTACAAGTTTAACAGTATTAAGTATAATAAGATTGAATCATGTAATGAGTCACTTCAATTTTTGACAAGCTTCTTATTTCAAAGCCCTTAGATACTTCCTGTAATCAAAACCCATTTTCCAATTCACAGGCAGATATCATCTAATGATCTACTTAATCTTTTCATGTTCTTAATTTGGGGTCAGTCTCAATGGCCTGTCTCACATCAGCTGTCATTTTTGTGATAGAAATGTCACTTCACATTACAGTTTTCATTGGGACAGTTCTCATCTTTAGTTTCAATTCAATTTAATTCAAATCAAATCCATATGTCTCAGAACAATTGAATTTGCTTAAAATCCCCTCTGTTCAGATAAGATTGTAACCAGTACATCCTGTTGATGCCGCTGAAGTTCCTGATTATCTTCTAAACCCCTGGCGCTTCCCGATAACAAGGACGCTGCTGCTTCTGCCCCCTGAAATGGGCCCGGTACCAGCACTGGAACCGGCGAGGCAGCCTTACAGCCACCAGTACTTGAACCACCACTGCTGTCTCCGGCCTTGATGCCACAGTCTCCACCACCCCATCCCACCACCGTTCCTACTGGGTCATTTCTCTTCCGAACTACAGAAAAATCTTTCCTTATACCTCATTTAACAGAAATCTCGGCTGAGAAAGAGCTTATTAGGTTACAAGAATTTAGAAAGATATTGTAATTTGCTTATTTTTTTGTTTGTTTGTTTGTTTGGCGTTGGTTGAGTTTTTCAAGTCTTCCTCCCACAAGAGAGGCAAAAAGGACTGAGCCCCCGCACGATACCCCCCTGGCATACTCAAAACTGCCCTTCTCCTGGAAAAACTCAACTACTTTTCTTATGCCTGACTCGTATACCTGACTTTCCCTGGGAGAAATTTGTTTACAAAAGCTTTTTTTGTAAGATTCCTGGTAGAAGTGACCTTACCACTCTGCCAGAGGTGTTGAAACTTCTTTAATCCCTTCATCCTGTGGGCTGGCAGACCAAAAGCGTCCTGGGGCCTTAGTGGCACTGTCCAGAGTAGGAAAACAAGGATGCTGGGACCAGGCAGGATCAGGACCCAGAAAACTCACCCAGGTGAAGAAGGGGTAGACCAGTAGGCTGCTCCACAGTATTCCCAGGGGCTGAGCTTGATTCCAGCTAAGAGCACATAAGGAGACTTCACCAAGTGAGCAAAGCACAGTTATAGAGGTCAGTTTGGAGCTGTACTGTGATTTGACCACTGGCAGCATGGCCTCTGCTGATGGTATTCCTGGGTATGGGGACTGTAAAAAGATGGGCTGAGGTCATAGCCCAGCCCTCTAAGCAGGCCTTAGGTAAGGCCATAACAAACCAGGTACAGAGGTAGTCCCTAAGGCTGGGCATTTTGGGAGAGCTCTACCCAAAGCAGTCTGGAGGGACTATGCAAATGAAGAGGTGAAACTAAGGTCATAACAGGGAAGAATGGGGTATAGAGCTGAGGGGGCAAGTGAGATACACATGCAGGCCACTGGCCAGGGGAATCCAGAGAAATGGAATAAGAAGGTAGGAAGCTGAAGTGGGATATGCAGCACCTGCTGCATGCTGCTAGCTTGGATTAGGGTTTCTTAAAGTTACCTCATGTGGCTAGATTTAGAGTATCTAGAAAACCAAGGCAGAAGCTCAGATATATAGACTGAACTTACAGAGTGCGTTTAGGAATGATGTAATTGCTAAACCTTAAACTTTTTGTTTCATTTTATTTTTTAATTTTTTTTAAATTTAAGTATAGTTGATTTACAGTGTTGTGCTAGTTTCTGGTATACAGCAAAGTGATTCAGTTATACATATATATATATTCTTTTTCATATTCTTTTCCATTATGGTTTATTGCAGGATATTGAATATACTATAGTTCCCTGTGCTATATAGTAGGACTTTATTGTTATCTTTTTTTTTTTTTTTTT
>NW_006787051.1:1206010-1221016 GCF_000442215.2 Lipotes vexillifer
CCCCTGCATCGGCAGGCGGACTCCCAACCACTGCGCCACCAGGGAAGCCCCTATTGTTACCTATTTTATATATAGTAATTTGTATCTGCTAATCTCAAACTCCTAGTTTATCCCTCCCCCACCCCCTTTCCTTTGTTTTCTATGTCTGTGAGTCCATTTCTGTTTCATAGATAAGTTCGTTTGTGTCATATTTTAGATTCCACATATAAGTGATATTATGTGGTATTTGTCTTTCTCTTTCTGACTTAATTCACTTCATATGATAATCTCTAGGTCCATCCATGGTGCTGAAAATGGCATTATTTCATTCTTTTTTAAGGCTGAGTAGTATTCCAGTGTGTGTGTGTGTGTGTGTGTGTGTGTATCACACCTTCCTTATTCATCTGTCGATGGACATTTAGGTTGCTTCTATGTCTTGGCTATTGTAAATACTGTGAAGCTTAAACTTTGTAGTTAGAAGTCTTGGGTTCAAATTCCAAGGGCTCTGACACTTAGCATGGCTTTGGGCAAACTAATCTCTCTACATCTCTGTATCCTTCAGTAAAGAACTTCAGAGGGTTCTTCTAAGGATTTGTAAAGTTCATATCACTATAGATAATCAAAAACTGAAGGCGTGTGGCATGTGGCCTCACTGGCTAATAGCAGCACAGCTAATTCCAGACCACGTGGCATTCACTGGTGGGGCTGAGCCTGTTGATGGTTTGCCTTCCTGATAAGAAAGGATTCAGGGACTGGCAAGCTGGCCTGCAGTATGAGTCTCACAGCTGGCAGAAGGGGCTCTGGGAACCAGTACCTGATGTGGGTGGTGGGTTGGGAAGCAGAGCCAGCTGGAGGGTGCTCCAGAGCTTCTGGGAAACTTGTATTTGAATCACAATATAAGGGAAGTATCCATTCACATTTTCCTCCTGGGTCCAGAAAAGAATATTCTTCTCCCAGGGGTATGGGTGTACCCACACCCATGCACACACTTCAGAGCCCAGGGTCACAGTCAGACTTGGCTTTACCTTCACCAATTATGCTCTGGCTTGTATTACTTTCTCTAATAGCCTCACACATGAACATTTGACCTTTGAAATGCAGTCCACACATTCCAGTTTGAGAACGTTTGCAGCTCTCCCATGGTTTACATGTTTGCTTTTTGTTACTGCTAAGTCCATAGAAGTGACTCTAGTTTTCTTTCTCTCTGCGACTGCAGCATTAATACTCTTAGTCTGTATTGGAAGATGCCCTGAGTTTAAATTAACTTGAATGCCGGGCTGAGTGTGAATCACAAGATATCCTGCTACTCTAAGTCTGGGGCTCCAGTGAAAAAGCCCACCCCTCACAGCCTGAGAGCGTGGAAGGGGTGTCACACCACGCAGAACCACTCTCCCCTCCCCAGCCTTACTTCCTCCTGCTCCACTTCTCACACCAAATTCTGACAGTCCCTCCAACGC
The DNA here is from genome assembly GCF_000442215.2 of Lipotes vexillifer. Lineage (NCBI taxonomy): Eukaryota > Metazoa > Chordata > Mammalia > Artiodactyla > Lipotidae > Lipotes > Lipotes vexillifer. The sequence goes on from NW_006787051.1 coordinate 1,207,447, forward strand.
CCTTTCCTGCCTCTGCACAGGCTCCTTCCTCTGCCCACAGTGGCCTTCCCTCCTTCTCTCCTGACGGCCTCCCCTTCAGCCTAAATGGCCCAGCTCAAGACATCTTCAGAATCCTCCCTGTAGACCTCAATCCCCTTGAAGTTTGTCCTTCCCCGCTGTTTGCTCCTACGCATTTTACACACATCTCTGTTGTTTAGCTTCTCACGTTGTAATCTCTCCCTCTGTGAGCTCTTTGAAAGCAGGATTTGTGTCTTCCTCATGGTATCTGTATCCCCAGCATCTATCGCAGTGCCTGGCACTTGTCTGATACCCATTAAAAATATATGGATGACAGACATAGAAAATAAACTTATGGTTACCAAAGGAGAAGGGTAGGTGGATAAACTGGGAATTTGGGATTAACAGATATACACTATTGTATATAAAATAAACATTAAGGACCTACTGTTAGTGCAGGGAACTATATTCAACTATATTCAATTGTAATAACCTATAATGGAAAAAAATCTGAAAAAGAACATATATATGTGTATGTGTGTGTGTGTGTGTGTGTGTGTGTGTGTATATATATATATATATATATAAAACTGAGTCACTTTGCTATATACTTGAAACATTGTAAATCAACTATACTTCAGTGCTAAAAAAAGGAAATATTTTTGTGTATGGTGAGAGGGTGTGTTCTAACTTCATTGATTTACATGCAGCTGTCCAACTTTCCCACCACCCCTTGCTGAAGAGACTTTCCTTTTCCCACTGTATATTCTTGCTTCCTTTGTCAGTGATTAATTGACCGTAGGTGTGTGTGTTTATTTCTGGGCTCTCTATTCTGTTCCATTGATCCATTATGTCTGTGCCAGTACCGTGATGTTTTGATTACTGCAGCTTTGTAGTATTGTCTGAACTCAAAATGGCCTGAAGACTTAAACATAAGACATGACACCATAAAACTCCTAGAAGAGATCATACACAAAACATTCTCTGACATAAATCGTATCATCAGTGTTTTCTTAGGTCAGTCTCCCAAGGCAGTAGAACTAAAAACAAAAGTAAACAAATGGGATCTAATCAAACTTACAAGCTTTTGCATAGCAAAGGAAACCGTCAGCAAAACAAAAAGACAACCTATGGGCTGGGAGAAAATATTTGCAAATGATGCAGCCAACAAGGGCTTAATTTCCAAAATATACAAACAGCTTATACAACTCAACAACAACAACAACAACAAAAACAACCCAATCGAAAAATGGGCCGAAGACCTAAATAGATATTTCTCCAAAGAAGAAATACAGATGGCCAATGGGTATATGAAAAGATGCTCAACATTGCTAATTATTAGAGAAATGCAAATCAAAACTACAATGAGGTACCACCTCACACCCGTCAGATGGCCATCATTAAAAAGTCTACAAATGGGACTTCCCTGGTGGCACAGTCATTAAGAATCCACTAGCAGGGTGGATTCGGGTTCACCCATGTCCCCACGGCTTCGAGCCCTCGTCTGGGAAGATCCCACATGCCACAGAGCAGCTAAGCCCATGTGCCACAACTACTGAGCCCACATGCCACAACTACTGAAGCCCATGTGCCTAGAGCCTGTGCTCCGCAATAAGAGAAGCCACCGCCATGAGAAGGCCACGCACAGCAATGAAGAGTAGCCCCTGCTTGCCGCAACTAGAGAAAGCCCACACGCAGCAACGAAGACCCAACACAGCCAAAAATTAACAATATAAATAAATAAATAAATTTATATCTATTTTTAAGTTTAAAAAAAAAAAGTCTACAAATGACAGATGCTGGAGAGGGTGTGAAGAGAAGGGAACCCTCCTACACTGTTGGTGGGAGTGTAAGTTGGTACAGCCACTGTGGAAAACAGTATGGAGGTTCCTCAGAGAACTAAAAATAGAATTACTGTATGACCCAGCAATCCCACTTCTGGGCACATATCCAGACAAAACTGTAATTTAAAAAGATACATGCCACGTATGTTCATAGTAGTGCTGTTCACTACTATGTAGCCACTACATGGAAGCAACCTAAATGTCCAGCAACAGATGAATGGATAAAGAAGATGTGGTACATATATACGACGGAATACTACTCAGCCATAAAAAAGAACAAAATAATGCCATTTGCAGCAACATGGATGCAACTAGAGATTATCATACTAAGTGAAGTAAGTCAGAAAGAGAAAGCCAAATACCATATGATATCACTTATATGTGGAATCTAAAATATGACACAAATGAACCCATCTATGAAACAGAAACAGAATCACAGACATAGAGAACAGACTGGTGGTTGCCAAGGGGGAGGCAGATGGGAGAAGGATGGAGTGGGAGGCTGGGGTTAGCAGATGTGAGCTTTTACGTATAGAATATGGATAAACAACGTAGTACTACTGTACAGCACAGAGAACTATATTCAATATCCTATGATAAACCATAATGGAAAAGAATACTTAAAAACAAATGTGTGTATATATATATGTATATATATACACACGCATACATACATATATATGTATAACTGAATCACTTTGCTGTATAGCAAAATTAACAACATCGTAAGTCAACTGTACTTGAATTAAAAAAAGAAAATAACGGAAAAAATGTATATATATGGATGAAAACCAAAGCATTCTTTTTGTTTCTTCTTCCTACAGAAACGATGACTGTGGGTAAGAGGACCACTTATGCCAAGAACACAGTAGGACAACCATCTTACAAAGATCTTCAGTAACTTTTCTCATCCAACAACATCTAGACGACGCCAGTGACCAAATATTCAGCTGTAACCACAGCAGTAACTGGCCCTCTTTCCAGATTGGGTTTGCTGAACATGAACAGTCCAGCCGTCTTCAGGTGGCCTAAGGTGGTATGCTGTAGGGGAAGCACATCTCTTCTGGCCAAGAATTGAGATTGGACTATGGAAGAAACCACCTGATAGAGTGAGAGTACTCAGAGTACCTAAAGGACTCTTAATGATTAACATAAGGCCCTTGGTGATGGGGTCTTAGCAGCTGCCCTGGCAATGTCACTCTGACATGATGTTATTTGCTTGAAGGCCCTGGAAGGACAGAATATTTTAAAATCTATCCAGGTGCTAAATAGGAAGCAATTCTAATTCACACTGGATTACCACTGAGCTAATAGTTGTCTCCAGAAAATAATTTCACCCAAGAAGTACTCCAGCTTTGCAAGGAATAGCCCCAGGAGAGTAATAGGATAAGCAAGCTGTTACCCTGGAGAAAATCGAGTACAAAGAGGTCTAGTTCACAGCAAATTCTCTGCCTACTCCCATGTACGTGGCAGTGAGTACCAGTTGATCATGGCCCTCTCTTCTGCTAAACCCAGATGTGAGGAGTCAGAATCCCCAACACTGTTTTCAACATGGCCAGTAGCCACTTCCTTTCAACTGGTGTTGGCAATGAGAATGAAAGTTCATTGTCATCCCTGTTAGAGAGGCATACATCTCAGTGGCATAGGCATTCTGGAATACCTTTCCCAGGTACATTTGTCCACTGAGGGAACAGCCTCAGAAACAGAAGTACCATTGAGTGAGCTGAGTTCTTGGAGAGATGATACGGCTGGCGCCTGATTCAAGGCACAACTTTTGGGCCTTCTTGGCCTGAGTGCCTTTTGGGGTATTTCCATATGCAACAGCCCAGAGGCATAGCCTTGGGCAGCCACCGACAGGTTTCCTTTCACTTCTGGACGCATGCATCACTTTCACAGCGCTTGGGGAATGGAAATACCTGCAGGAGTGAAGGTCAAGGGCTCTCCCCGGGTATCACATTCATTACTCAGCTTCCTTTGTGACCATATCAGCCAACCCACTGCCAGCTGTGTTCTTCATCCTCATTGCTTCTGCCTCCATACAAATGAAACTAAAGGCCTCAGCATGCCCTGGGGGTGGTATTGTTACCTCTCTCTCCCATTATAGGTGTAAGGTGCCCTGTCCATACATTTGCACCATTTCTCCAAGACAGCATTTCCCTTTCATACAGTTGCTTCGCAGCAGAATCCAGAGTTGGACTGTAGTTTACCATCCTGGGAAGCTCATTTATCTTCATTTGAATTAACACTTCCATGTGGGACTAACTGGGTGGAAGCACAATCATTGCAGGTCTTCAGAAAGTTCTTATTGCCATAGCTACCCAGTACCAGAAACTACCCTAATGTCAGATCTTAAAGGGATGGAGACCTTTGGTTGTATGAGGCAGTGTTACAATATTCCAGCTTCATGTGTTCCCCAGCCTACCTAATCCATTTCCATCTCTGACTGGCTTTCAACCTCCAGGATCCAAAGGGAACCCAAGGTTCTGCCTGCCTATGTCTGTTGACATGAGAAGAATTCAACCTTCTTTGCCCAAGGTTCCCTCTGCCTATTCCTCTGCATTCAGACATCTTTCATCATACCAGTGTTTAGAACCAAAGCATGAAGGACTAGTGCCAGCAGGATAATCAGCAGAAATATTAGCTCTAGATCCAGGCAGATGAGCCCAGAAGGATGGTCCCAGAGAAACCAGACTGGCCCCAGTAGATATCAGGCAGCCATCCCAATAAACTTTGACTTGTCCTTGGCACTGGGAGCCTGGGTAGGAGATCCTGGGGCAGCTGTGCCTATTGTTCCCCAGGCTAAGATCTTCCTGCCTAGAGAACTAGCAGCCCTGGGGTACTTATGAGTATGCTGCTGGCTTGTTGTTATGAAACAGAAGGTGGCTTTGTAGGGGCCAGCAGGCAAAGTGAGGCAGGCAGGTGGCTTGTGCTGGAAAGCTTTGCCTAACAGTCCAGCTGTGGCCAGAGGCTGGTTATAAATTTGAACTCCCTGAGCCCATCTGCAACTCTGCCTCTGTTCTCTTGCCTTCTGTTTGGTTTCCCTCTAGTTTCCTAGTAAATATTCCTTTTGAAAAATTCCAACCTTGTTTCATTGAACTTGGGGGGAAGGTAATTCTCCATTGTCTTTTCCAGGATAGAGAAGGAAATTAAAGTACCTTGGAAAAATGGAAATGGCAGTGGAAAGGGATATAACCTGGTTAGATCTTTGGAAGAGACCTTGGGGAAAACTGGTTCCAAGAGATGGGGAGAAACCGACTGTCTCCCTCGATCAGCTGGCACTGATTCTCAGCCCATTCCTCTTGCTGCCTTTGTCTTCAGGGAGATCTGCCCTGGTTGCGTGTTGCTGCAAAAAGCATCTTCCCAGCCAGTGAACTGGGCACATTTTGCAGGCGATGTGATGCCTAGGAAGTACACTGGTGCATGACCAGAGGAGGAATAGGGGAGGGGAGGGAAAGGAATGGTTTCTACAGTGTGGACGTTTTCAAAGTGCCCAAACAAGCATGACTCTAAATGGAATGATTTTGTCCTTATGGCCATCAGTAGAACTACATTTCATATGAAGAGAAGAAAGGCATACTCTCAAGCCAACAAGACTGACAAAAGATAGATATGGAAAATGTCTTGCTGTCTTCATGGCCATCCTCTCCTGGTGGGTGTTCCAATTATCTATTGCTGCATAACAAAGCACTACAAAACTTAGTTGTTTAAATGGCAAGTTATCTCTCATGATTCTGTGGGTTGGCGGTGTTTAGGTGATTGCTCTCTCTTGGAGTCTTACGGTTGCTATCCGATGGCAGCTTGACGCTGGTATCATCTGAATACGGAACTGGGCAGGATATCCATGATGGACTCTCTGCATATACATCTGGCTCCTCTATTGGGATGACCAGAACAGCTGGAGGCTGATTGGGCGTCTCTCTACACACAGTCTCTCCACATGGTTAGCTTGTGCTTCCTCACAACATGGAGGTCTCAAGGCAGTCAGACTGCTTTCATAGTGGCTGGCTTCCCCCAGAGCTAACGTTGCAAGAGGTCCCAGTAGATGCTGCAAGGCTCTTCTAAATAACCTCAGAAGTAACACAGAGTCATTCCCACCACGGACTGTTGGTCAAAAGCAAGTCATAGGGCCAGCCTAGATTCAAGGGGAAGGGATTACACAAGAATGGAATACCAGAAAGTGTGGCTCATCTCATTGGGGCCACTTTGGAGATAGTGGGGATGGGAGTGGAGGGGGAGGTGTCACTGACTCAGAAGGCTTCCTGGATAGCTGTCACTTTAAAATCACATGCAGTACTTAACATGCACGAGGGTGGAGTGAGGGGGAAATAATAAGGGGCAGAGGAGGAGGGGAAGGGTTATTCATGAACACCTAAATAGAGCCTAAGCTGAAGAAAAGTGAATAGCTATGATCAAAACAGAACTTACAGTGTCACAAGAAACCCTGGAGGAAAATTGTCATTCTAGTGACTGCTCAAAAGCGTGAGTTGAGTGCTTTTTACCCCCCTTATCTTTACTGCCAAAGTAAAAGTGCAAACAAGACATTCCCATGCTTGGGGACATACTTAGAAATGAAAATTCAAAGTAAGTAAGCAGAGGTTGTTTGTCCCTTTTCTGAAGACTTCGCTTCAGAAAGAATTACTGTAGTTAATTAAAAGAGAGAGATTTTATCAAACCTAGTTTAAGCATAGCTCTGCCAGTTGTCCCCTGGCATGAGGTCCTGGCATGGCTAGTGCCATGGTGCTTTCTCCAGTCTGCCCCTCCCTCTCTTGCAGCAGTCCTGCCATATGGAATAGTCAGGGTCGGTCCACTGCTCTTCCCTCCACCCTGGCCTCCTCCAAACGCAACCACCTTGCTAGAACTTTCAAAGCAAAGTTATAGAAAGTGATTTAATGAACTGAGAAAAGGACATAACCGTGGATGCGCACATGGCCCAAAACAGTGTCTGCAGCCTGTATGTGGATCCTGAGAATTCTGCAGGCCATGTGGCTGCCCATGGCCACCCATTTCACTGATGGCCACTGAGGGGTATTGAGAGTGTCCAGCCTGGGGTGGGGGGGGGCTTGGAATGGCCAGAGAGGATGGCCTCGCCTGTTTCTTTACTGTCCTGTTCTAGATCCCTGTGAAGAATCTCTCTCACACATAGGATTCCTGAGCTGCTTGCTGACATGGAGCACAGCCAGAGGCTCAGAGTGGCCAGTGAGACCTCTCTGAGGCTTTTGGGTTTTCTCACCGATGGGTTCTTCTGACTCTTCCCCCTCCAATCCCCTCCTCAGGGCCAAAAAGAGGCCACAATCCTTCAATGTCCTTTAACAACCACCTGTGGGCACTTTCCTAACCACAGGCCCAGTGACACCTGCCACAAAGGCGCTGCTTAGCACCTTACCTTCTCAGCCAGGGAGAAGTCATAGGCAGTGTTCAGAGAAATCTAGTGTGTCTCTGAGATGCCCGTTCCATAGGAGTGGAGCCCTCCCATTGTAGCGCAAGCTATTCTACCTTCTCTCCAGCTTCATATCAAATAGGCTGAGCTTCATGGAAGAAGTGAAATAGTAAAGCTCAGGAAAAGATAATAATCAGAAAAATTGTCCCAGCAGTTAAGGATATCCCGGAGAAGACCCGAAGGAGAACTCTGAGAAAAATAGGAAAAAAGAGGGTTGGCTGTTATTCTGGGAGCTGCGGAAGACGAGCCCTGGTCCTTACCGCTAAGCCCAGATGTGAGGTAAAGGAAGCTCTGGTCAGTGCCACGGCCCTGCCTCCAGTGTTGATGATGTCAGATATAAAGCTCGCTTTGCTCAGTCTCCCAAGAGAACAGATCCAGGCTCTCCAGTGACTATGGCAGGACCCACTTCTTCCTGCTTCCACTCGAAGAGGCTTACATGTCGCTTGCTGCCTAGGCTCCCTGGGCATATGGGCTGCAAAGTTAAACCAGTAGTATGATCACTTCTGTCCCCTCGCTCCCTGGTGTCTTCTCACTGTGTCCAGGAGCTCTGGGCATGGGAAGGACTAAGAATCTAGATTGAAGATGCCCCCCAAGGCCTCAGAGGATCGAGAGCCAGCCCTGAAGTCCCGTACTTGGGCTAAGTCTCAGTGGCATCAGCGTCCCCCATCTCATCCGCAGGCCAGCTGATGCTTCTCATGTACCTCCTCCTGGTAGGGAAGAGGAGAACAGGCCAAAGGGACCTGGGCCACAGAGGCTTGTCCCCTTGACTCATTGCTACTGCCTCTCCAAACTCCATCATAAGGTAGATTTCCCTGGGAAATGGATGAGCATTGCCAGACAGTTTTTTTTTTTTTTTTAAGTATATTTATCAATACGAAGATTATTGATGATAACACCACATCTTATAGTTTACTATGCATGGTATCATTTTTTTATCCATTTTCTTTACTTTTTGAAAATTCAACTTGTAATTCCAAGTGGTAAAGGTAGTTTAAAAAAAAAACAACAAGTTAATATCTTCTTGGCTCGATACTAAATTTATTGTAGTTATTATTCCAGTAACTATCCATTGCATTAAAGCTATTTCCAAACCAGCATTTGACATAGTAATATTGATGGTTTTTCCTATCAAGTCAACATCATCTTCAAGACACTGACTTTTTCACAATTTAGGTAAAATTCTTTCTGCACGGCAGCAGTATCCAGATTTGAATCTTCAAGTTAAGACAATTTCCCTAATTCACCGAACTCAAAGCTTTCAGGTAATAATAAAATCATTTCTTCAAATACCTAAAGATATTTGTATCCACGGCCTCAGAGATGAACTTATGGACTATATAAACTGGTGCATAAGTCTCCCAGGAACAAGTTTTACCTTCATCTCAAAAAAGTAATGATTCTTTAAATATATTTTTTTCCTCAAGAAATTTTGTAACTAATTAAATTTTTTTAAGTCTAAAATAGAGACTTAAAAACGATCCTTACCTTAAAAGTGCACTAGAAAGTACAAACAAGATCAGGACTCAATAAAGAAAAGCATCGCCATAAACTGTACCTTTCTTAAAGGCAAACAAATGTGCTGTCCCTGCCTGTGTGTCTACAAACTCGGATGGGAGCCCTGCTGAGGGCTCATTGGGCCTGTTGGATCCAGAAAGGCTTACAGACTTTCTTACACAAGCAGCATTGTGGCCCAGCATTATGGTCAGTATTTTAAAATGGTGTTTTCTGCATAGAAAGAGTGAATATATGAATGTTTTATTGAGAATAAGACCCAGGCAGTCCTGAGCTAAGTAAGCCCCCTGGAGAGAATAAGGTGTCTCGGCTTTACTATATAAAATGAAAGAGGAACACTGAATACTCTTCCAAATCAGAACTCCTGGGGTTGAAAACACTTCAACCAAAGTAAATATTTTTCTTATATATGTAGATAGATAGATAGATTTTATTTTGTTCTCTGCAAAGTCGTGTCACACTATCTTGAACAGCACTAACAGGTTTTGCAATAATTGGCTTTGTTTGAGGAAAATTAACAAGAGGACATTTAAACTTTGCCTCCGGGTGTTTTCCACCCTTGAGATCCACAGGAAGCTGCTTGCCCGATCCCGGCCCTAGCCAGCGCTGTTAACCCCTGCTGGCCCTTTCACAGCTACTCCCTGGCCTGCTGACACTCCCCCTAGCAGTCCACTTAGCAGCTTCGACAAACCCTCTGGGGCTTCTGGGTCAAAAGAATGCCACTTTGGCTGCAACTGCCACTTGGTTTTGATTCTCCCCACTCTGAAAGGTGGTTCTTTTTTTCCCAAAAAATTCAGAGCAAAGGAGAATGAATCCATGTCACCAAACAGAATAAGAACAAGGACAACCACTGTGTGTGCTTGCAGGGGAGTGGGGGGAAACTAGAGCCAGCCCAAATGCCGTATTCTTCATTTTTTCCCCACGTTTTAAAGTTTATTGATCTTGAACTTTTAGGGGACATAAAGATGGAATTTCAAAAAACATAAACAATGGACTCAAAGGAAATCCAAAGGGGTATATCCGTGACTTGAAAGAGTCCCATAAACCCAGAAAAGTTTAGTAAATTATTCAAACACTTATTCTGTCTGGTAGACCAAATATTGACATTTGGTTGAATGGCTCCATTATGTCAATGTTCCCAGCCCATGTAAAAGTAGCTGTTGGCAGGTGCCTTCTTAAAGGACTGTTCCTATGCGTGAAGCCTCAGTGGGACCTACTGTCCCTCAGAGGGGCCCTTTCTGGCTTGGAAGAGCAGACTCAGGAAACCCCAGTGCAGTCTTCAGGTCTTCTGATGTTTCCATATGGAGGGGAAGTCCTTGTGGAGAAAGGCATTTATGTAAATGAAGGAAGGGGACTTCTCTGGTGGTCCAGTGGTTAAGTATCCGCCGTCCAACGCAGGGGACGTGGGTTCGATCCCTGGTCAGGGAACTAAGATCCCACACGCTGCGGGGCAACTAAGCCTGCGCGCTCTGGAGCCCGTGCGCCACAACTAGAGAGCCGATGTGCTGCAGCTACTGAGCCCATCTGCCACAGAGAGAAGCCCCGTGTGCCGCAACAATAGATCCTGCATGCCGCAATGAAGATCCCATGTGCCGCAACTAAGACCCGATGCAGCCAAATAAATAAATATATATATTTTTAAAGCTAAAAACTTTTTAAACTTTTCTTCATGAGGGAAGAACTCATGACCTTTGACTCCAGCAGACAAGGTAAAATCACTAGTTTGGAAAAGGCAGATTTCAGGCTTGAAGCTGTAATTTTACAGGGGTTAAGGACTGGGAAGGAAGATTAACTAAAATTTACCCACGACTTGAAACTATTCTAGTGCATGATCACACTGCTTTGGGTTCTAATCATAAAACATCTGCCTCGTTCTGGTAGACAGAAGCAGTGACAGAGACCAGCTGGCCCTAGAAGATGCAGAAGGAACTCAAACCAGTCCAAGTGCTGGTTGGAGACAGCCCTGCCCGCGGTGGGGCTGAGCATCTGCTCTGCCACTGACCAACCCTGTAACCTCCAGCCCTCATCTTCCTGCTGTTCTCCCAGCCCTCAGGGGCCCTGCCCAGACCTTGTCAGTCCCTGGTACAAACAGATCGCACACATACCCGAGGGAGAACAGCAGTGCACCTGTGGTTGTACTCGGCTCCCGCTCTTCTGGGCTTCAGAGGACTTCCTGGAAGAAGCAATCCCCAAAGGGCTCAAGCTCACAACAGAAACATGGCCACAGAGAAGCCTTGAATTTCCTGCCCTGCCCCAGCCTCTCACTGATCTTTACTTCATGGTGCTTGGTATCCCCAGGCCACTGTACAGAGGCACACACAAGCACAAATGCAATTATTGTACAGGCGCAGCTCAGAAGAGGCTGGTGTGGGGCTTCATGTCCCTCCTAGGCAGGGGGAAATGACTGAGGAGGTCAGGGCCCGTGAAGAGCTGGGAGACCTGAGTTTGTGCGTTTCTTGGCAGCAAGGAGCTCTCTGGGTCTTCCTGTGACCCTCAGTCATTGCAGCTCTCCCCCTCTCACTTTATGCAAGACTCTACATCCATAAGGCAAAATTCTGCCTTTCCCTGCAGCCTGGAAAGGTGTCACTAGGGGTGACACCCCTCCAGGGCCATGATATGTAGGTTCAAGAAATGATCAAGTTAGAGACGACAGCATCATGTGGAGGGTTTGTCGGGGCTGCCATTTCTGCCACTCACTTGTAGGGTTTTTAACTGGATTGCTAGCCTGAAGATGGCTGAGCAAAGAAGACGTAGCAGGACGCAGCGGAGAGTCACAGGCTGGGCTGGGCCCCAAGACCCCGCTCTTGCCTCTGAAGCTGCTCCCAGCTGCTTCTCACGTGAAGAGTGTTGGCCCGTGCACTCTGTGCTCCTTCCACCTCTGGGGTCTGCATGTCCCTGGGTCTAAGGAACTGATGTGCCTGTCACTGGGAAAGCGATGTAGCCAGGGTGGGGCCCATGCAGTCCCAGACCCCTATTGCCCAGAAACCCAAGTGCAAACTAAGTCTGGAGGACTTTTTTTATGATTTCCAGAGGACATTGTCTGTCTCTCTCCAACCCTTTCATTTTTTCTGAGTTCCTTTTTCTGTGGATTTTCATTTTTAACAAACGATCTGAAAGGAATTGGATTTTGAGAGTTTCCTGAAAAATCTTTTAATGATCAGTGATGTCTTCTGTACATCATAAAACCAGAACTGGCACCCTCGCGGTAGAGGAAATTCTGTTTTGAATTAAATGCCAGTACAGACCCTCTCAGTTCACCCCCGAGAGCTCATCACAGCCCTGCTGCTTAGCTGGAGGGAGGGAAGAGGGCAGCAGCAAAGAGAGCTCCCTGTAAGAAGGGCTTCTGGATGAAGTAGGTGTGAGATGAAGAAAAGGGGAAAAGACAGTCTGTGCTCCGTGCATAGTCAGGGGCAGGAAAGGGGGAGGGTGTTGAGAGGCTCCTGCCTGGGCTTACTTCCTCAAGTAACAGCCTTGCCTCAGGCTGTGATAGGAATCTTGATCCTGGGAAGTTCATGGATTTGTCCACAGCTCCAGTGGCTCAGCCCTGTGCTCCTGATAACATCAAGTCAGAGGTGTCTGTGGGCACACTTCCTTCTCCAAACTGCATTAGCACACGCAGGCCAGCGCTGCCCACCCACCAGGTCCATGTGTGCACTGGCTTGGGATGTGGATTTCTAGTGCCTGATGCTCTGCCGACTGCAAGAACGTTTTTGAAAACAAAACCACTGTCCATTCTATCCGTTTAGTCAGTCTGGTTGAGAATATCAGTTTATTGTGGGAGGAGGGAGAAAAGCCAGAGGTTTGTGGACACTTTTTGTAGATGCCCACTCAAATATGTTTTGTAGATTCCCGTTCAACTCTAAAAAGGAAAAGGACTGTGACCCTCCCACAGTTGGAAAAGCCTCTGCCCTCTGGTGGCAAAAGGCTCAAACAAATATTTGCGTTGAATATTTGATTCAGTGTTTGTGCCTGGAACACTGAACTGGTATCACCCAAGCAGGCGCTCTCTGGGTACAGCAGGTAACCCCTTGGTTTTACTTCCTGGGGCTCTGTTCCCAGAGGGTTAAATGTTCATAGGTCCCAGAGGCCTCACTTACTTTGGAACCTGCTCAGCAGAGAGACCAAGAGTAGGGTCACTGGGGAAGACACAGAACCTAGGTGAGACCCAGCTTTCCCACGTATGCTGACAGCCCCTGGCCCTGGGGTCCACTCAGGAGGGAGCCTGTGCAGGTGACGTCATCTCCCGGCCAGCATGTCTTCTCCAGCTGCACCCACTTCTCTTACACCACCTGAAATCACTCATCCCATCCCATCTGTGGTGCCCATGAATCAGTCCCCTCCCCCCAGCTCTCCACCCTCCACTCCCAAACCTCCCCAAGGTGAGCGAACATCAGCAAGACTTTAGAAACTTCTGGCAGAAATGAAGTTACCAGGGGCTTCCCTGTTGGCCCAGTGGTTAAGAATCCGCCTGCCAATGCAGGGGGACACAGGTTCGAGCCCGAGTCCGGGAAGATCCCACGTGCCGCGGAGCAACTAAGCCCATGTGCCACAACTACTGAGCCTGTGCTGTAGAGCCCATGAGCCACAGCTACTGAGCCTGCGCGCCTAGAGCCCGTGCTCCGCAACAAGAGCAGCCACCGCAAGGAGAAGCCCACACACCGCAGTGAGGAGTAGCCCCCGCTCAACACAACTAGAGAAAGCCTGCGCACAGCAATGAAGACCCAACGCGGCCAAAACTAAAAATAAATAAATTTATTTAAAAAAAAAAAAAAAAAAAAAA
>NW_006787051.1:1221081-1224207 GCF_000442215.2 Lipotes vexillifer
TAAAAAAAAAGAAAATTGTTTAAAAAAAAAAAAAAAAAAGAAATGAAGTTACCAGGTGCTGCAGGAACAGAGACTCCGAATAGGCCACTTGAGCCCAACCAGCCACACCTGCCACGTCCGGCGTTTGACTGGTGCCAGTCAGGACCGGACACTGGCCTCCAGAGAGAATCAGTTAATAGGAAACTGCCATGTGGGTTTCAAGAGCCAAACCAAGGAGATCACAATGAGAGGTTTTGAGAGTTCCTGGGACTCTGGTGCACATAGTTTTTATGTCAAAGAACAGAGAGAGGCTGTGACTGTCCACCACCGGATGCCAGGTAGGTAGCTGTCCACCCTGGGGCCAGGCTTCCGGTGACAGGCAGGGAACAGCGGCACTGCCAGCTACTGGAGAGGAATCTGCCTGGAAGGCATTTCTAGTAAAGCATGGGGGGGGGGGGGGGGAACTGAGAAGCCTGTGCTCTGAGTGGACTCAGGCCAGGAGTGAGGCGGGGAGGTAGGAAGAGGTGAATGGGGTCAAGGGAGCATCTTGGGAAATTCTCACTCCTGTCAAACTGTGAAGTTACTGATAAATGGAGAGGTTGCTGACGCAGCAGAGGGTGTGTGGGCTAGAGGCTAACTAAAGGTGTAGCTGACAATGGTTGGACATATCACAAGCATTTACAGATGACTGTCATTTTTTGTTACCTTTACGGGGCCTTCTTGGGGGTTCTCTCCCGGCTTCCCATGTTCTCACACAAATCTCTACAGAGTTTGAAGTGATCCCCCAAATATCTCATTATCCACTAGAAAAATACCAACTTTCTTCAATAACCTCTTACCCCAAAAGTCTCAGAACACTCTTCTTAATGTCTAATCTAAACCCCTTCTGCAAGATGTCTGTTCCTTTTTATTACATCCTGAAATGACCCTGTGGCCACTCCCTATGGCTTCACTTCCACCCCCTTCCTTTCCATATAATCCAAAAATGTGAAAAGATGAGAGTAGCAAATTAACAAAATTAATATATGGAGGGGAAAATGACAGAACTTAAGAAAGGAAGAAGCTGTTTCAAGTCACCTAAACACCTCACGTTTATATACAAACAACCCCCATCCTCACAACTGGATTCTCTTATGCTGCTCTCTAATTGTGTGTGTGTGTCTGTGTGACTTGTATATTATAAGCTCCTTGAGGGCAGGAACATGTCCTCTTATTTTCACAGCACATTGGCTTCAATAAACACACGTAGCCATCACTTGGCACTCTTATTATAAACTATTCTTACCATTCTTTTCTGGCACTAAAACCAGTCTCCTAAGGATTCTAGCCCTGGTTTTCTTATATACTGATGTGACGAAAGAAACGGAAGAACAGCTTCAGGGCTAATAGCACATTTTGGCTTCTGTAAGAAACTTGCTTGCTTGGGGCAGGAAGAACCGTGTTCCTGATTGGCTGATTCAAAATTAAACAGCTCCCTCCCTCCCTGGGAACTTCCCGTCCTGTGAAGGGTATAAAGGCCTCCCCCGACTGTTAGTCGGGCTCTCACTCACTTCTCTCCGAGTGGGACCTTGTCCGGACAGTTTGTGTAAGCTTCTATACTTGTATAAATCCTTTGCTAATCTTTCTGCTTGGTGTTGGTGATTCTAGGGTGTCCTTGGTTGGGACACGGGTCGCATTTACCGGGGAACTTGACTCCAGGCGTGTGGCTCCCGGACCGCAACACTGAAAGGTACTAGCCCTGACTTTTTTAACAATTAATTTGGTATTTCAGGCGCCGCTTCTTCATTCAGTGCCCCTCCCCTGCCCCAAGTGGTCTGAATTTTCAAGGTTTGACCATCGTGGCAATGTCCTCCTGGGACAGCCACCATGGAGGCCGAAGTGTTCAGATTTATATTTTGCTGTCTCTCTGGGGTGGAACAGAGGTGGAAAGGAAGATGTTTTCCTCCTTGAAATGTGGAAGACCCTCTGGGATTTTATGCTCACTATTCAGGGAGTTCTTTACAGCCTAAGCGGAAACAAGACAAGCTTCAGACCCTGAAAAGTTCTACCTGATCTCTGCCTGTCAAAACTGGCAGAGTTTCCTTGGGGCAACTTTGTGACAGAAACTGGAGGGGGTTGCAGGTGATATTGGGGCTGCATTCAGAGATGGAGAGAACAGAGTGAGATTTCCAAGATTAGCCTATCTGAGCAGGTCCCAAAGGACTTTACTGAGGGCACAGGGTGGGGGTGCCCCTTACCCATTGTTAAGTCCCATGAACCTGGAGGACAGATTCCAGCAGCCGAGGCCTGGAAGGGTGCTGAAGATTGAGGTCAGAATAATGAGCCCCAGGGCTTCCCTGGTGGCGCAGTGGTTGAGAGTCCGCCTGCCGATGCAGGGGACGCGGGTTCGTGCCCCGGTCCAGGAAGATCCCACATGCCGCGGAGCGGCTGGGCCCGTGAGCCATGGCCGCTGAGCCTGCGCGTCCAGAGCCTGTGCTCTGCAACAGGAGAGGCCGTAACAGTGAGGCCCGCGTACCGCAAAAACAAACAAACAAAAAAAGAATAATGAGCCCCAGTCCAGTTCTAGATGCTGTTACGCAGGATGAGTTATTGAAACAGATCATGAGCCCGGGAGATGGGGAGACACAAAGCAGCTGAGGAGTATGATTAGGAGGCAGCCTCAGATGATTTCTGGAGCCTGAGTTTAAATAATCCCAGACTGTTTCACATGCTTTGAGGGTACCGGCATGAGAATGAGCCCATTTTTTGAAAAGAAAAGGATTGGAGGACTTCCCTGGTGGCGCAGTGGTTAAGAATCCGCCTGCCAATGCAGGGGACACGGGTTCGAGCCCTGGTCCGGGAAGATCCCACATGCCATGGAGCAACTAAGCCCGTGCGCCACAACTACTGAGCCTGTGCTCTACAGCCCGCGAGCCACAACTACTGAGCCCATGTACCATAACTACGGAAGCCTGCGCTCCTGGAGCCCGTGCTCCGCAACAAGAGAAGCCACCGCAATGAGAAGCCCACGCACCACAACGAAGAGTAGCCTCCGCTCGCTGCAACTAGAGAAAGCCTGCGCGTGGCAACGAAGACCCAATGCAACCAAAAATAAATAAATTTTAAAAAATTTAAAAAGGATTGGGCAGAGACAGAGAGGGGAAGGGA
>NW_006787051.1:1224217-1226310 GCF_000442215.2 Lipotes vexillifer
GAGAGAAAATATAAAAAGCAGATCCAGGAACTAAAAATCCCTAGTTGTCCTTCCCTACTAAGTACTAAGGCAGATGCCTCAACATACCTTAATAATCTCTGAGAGATCCATTATAGCTAATCTTCATAATGTCATCTTATGTCATTAAGAAAATAAATGGCTGCAGATAGATTTGAAAGGTAGTTGGGAAGATTTCCATGAAAATAAGGTTAAAAAATGTTTTGAAATTTTCTGGGTGAAAAGAAAATTTGTGCTTTCTGAAAATTGGTTTATGAAGAATGTCTCATTCTCCAGCAAGGATAGAAAAGTGAGGGATCATGTCCTCAGCACTGCATGGCTTGTAAAAACTGATGTATCCAAGCACTCAGTCTTCATAGGCACGTGGGCTCTGGTGACCCACAGTGAAATTATCTCACATTTGTCCAGCTTTCTAGGAGATGGAAGGCACTGAGCGCTTCAAAATAATATAAGATTTGTGGTCAACGCTAAAACCCATTAAGTGGGCCTCTGTAATGGAGCTGAGGTCTGTACATCATCCATGTGAATTTCCAAGTGTCTTTCAGAGAGCCGGTTAGGGGATATGTCCTGGCTGCCAGGTGGGAGCGAGCATGATTTAGACAAGGGACCAGTTCTGGAGTCAGTTGTGAGCCCAGCCTTTCTTTCAGGAGTTAGTCTAAGCAAGGATGTGTGTCTAAACTCTAAGAGCTGAGTGGGAGGCATAACGGCAAACATCAACAGAGTAGCAGAAACTGGGTCCCAAAGAGGCATGTTCAATTCTGAGAGGCGGCCTTGCTGGCCATCAGGAGGGTACCTCACTCACCCCTATGCCTTGGCCTACCTTTCACTCCAACTGTCGATCTTCATTCAGATTTAACTTCCTTGCAAAGCCTTCCCTGAGCCTGAGGAATTTATTGGGGAGGAACTGGCAGACAGTCAAGGCTTCGAAACAGGGGAATTACGTAATGAGCTTTGCCAACTGGCTCCATCCCCCTGGCTGCAGTCTGAATGTTAAAACTAGAAGGGGTTAGAATGGAGGCTGTTGAAAACAAGGCAGAATCTGGCCGTGAACCCGACTCCCCCCTCTCTCTACCTCTCATTTGGTCAGTAAACAAGTTCCATCAATTGTACATTCTAAATACTTCTCCAAGATGTCTGCAGTGCTGATCACCAATTACAATGTATGTTTTTTTCCCCACACCACCATTCTCCCTTACCAGCTGGGTGTCCTACAATTTAACTCAGTGCTGACACTGTCTACCTGGAGGTAGCACCAGATCCCACAGGTTCGGGGCTCAGTCCCACAGGACTGCCTCCACTTCGGATGCCAGTCACCAGTCCACGTTGTCATGTCACCTGTGCTTCTGACCATCTGGCTGTAAGTCCGTGGCTCCCACAATCCTGTTCTTGAGTTTGATTAACTTGCTGGAGCAGCTCACAGAACTCAGAGAAGCACTTTACTTACTAGATTACTGGTATATTATAAAAGGATCTAACTCAGGAGCAGTTAGATGGAAGAGATGCATAGGGCAAGTTGAAGGGAAAGGGCGTGGAGCTTCCATACTCTCTGGGAGCAGCCTCTCCTGAATCTCTACGTGTTTATCAACCAGGAAGCTCTCCGAGCTCTTTCTCCTTGTGGGTTTTTCTGGAGGCTTCATTACAGAGGCATATGATTGATTAAATCATTGGCCACTGGTGACTAACCTCGACTTCCAGCCCCTCTTCCCTCCCCCAGGTCAGGGGGTGGAAAGCTTCAACCCTTTAATCACAAGGTTGGCTCCGCTGGCAACCAGCCCCCATCCTTAGGTGATTTCCAAAGGCACCTCATTAACAAAACAAAAGACACTTTAATGGCTCTCATCAAAGAAAACTCCAGGAACAGTGGTGGAAGACCAAATATATGTTTCTTATTATCAATCACAATACCATGACATCCATTTATCTCTCTCTCTGCTGACACTACTTTCGTTCTGGCCCTCATGATCTCTCCACGAATCACCATAACAGCATCCTCATCTCCCACCTTGAATTTAGTCTTGTTGCCTTTATGTGGCCTCCAGAGACATCTCTTTTTTTTTTTTTTTTTTTTTTTTTTT